>NC_143088.1:13417500-13740000 GCF_061535455.1 Colias philodice
TAATATACATAATAGCAGTATATTGCAAACAAACAGACAAGTACAAGCAGTATTATGTATGCTTTGATACCTACAATAAGCAAGCGCACTCAATCAATATCACAGTCCGATGAGTCGGAAGATCTGACGAAAAGACACACAGCTCTCATAAACACACGTTTATATAAATAAATATTTGTAAAATAACATGTTTGAATTTGATGTCCACACGAGTTGGATAAAATGTTGAAAATGAACAAGCATTAGCAATTACATTCATTTTATTAAATTATTTAGGTCATTATAGAAGAAAGAAACATTATTTCTTATGTACCTATCGAATCCACACAGGTATCAAGCGTGTTTTAATAATGACTAAACGTAGTTTTTTTGTTTAATTCATAAGATACCGAGTATTTCGCTTATGAAAGCAAAAGACAATTGTATAAAAAATAGTTTGTTTGTTTCTACAGCTAATCTCCGAGACCGGATGTTATAAGATTTCTATCCATGTGTTTATTTTATTAAAATCCGCCATTATTAAAGTAAAATAGAGTTCCAAGTATATATATTTATTTTCATAAGAGCTAAAGCAAACATTATATCAAGGTATTAGATGATCAGTCATAGTTTAATAAATGGTATCCATCCATCTTTGTTATAAAGTATATTACTCGCAGTCATTGCTTTATTAAAAGTTCTGCTCACTAGATATATTGAATTACGTAGATATTTTTTTATGTTTCATATTTACTCTACAAAGTTCACTAACTATAGTAAGTGAAAACTGCATGTATAGAAATCCCAGAAATATCTGCTGATGAATGAAAAATTGGCTAATTCGTTTTGGAGTTTGCTTGATGCATAGTGCAAACTATATTAATAATATTAGAAAAACACCAATAGTTTAATATCATTACTGTTAACACCTCTTACATCTGCAATGTGACATTACCAACACAATACGATCATGTGGCGCTCACAATATTGTTTCATTATCTGTGTAAACTGACAGCTAGTATATTATCTGCGCTGACAGTGACCTTGGGCGCGTCATTGTGGCGCAGCAGCCGTGACGATAGATCGCATTGTTTTATATTCCATAGCTGCATTGAGCCATTTTAAATAACGACTTTTATGGTGTAGGAGATGGATATGTAAATTACTTGCACTCGGCACGCGTATTTTACAGTTGCATTCCGGTTTTTTCCAGTTTCAAACGTGGCATCCTGTTTACTACAACGTGCTACAACTTTGCTAAAAATACTGGCCAAATATAGAAATATGCCTGAATAATGAATTCGTGACAAAAAAGCTTTTAGCCCATTACAAATCTGTACTGTGTATCCCCGTACAAATCTGTTTTCCATTTGTGATTGTAAATGAATTGGTCTTAGGAATTGGTGAACAAGAGTGAAATGTTATGTCACCAAAAATCAAGGTAGCATTTTCCTAAACTTTTATTTGCATGTGGATTACAATACTAGATTAATTTATCATAATAAGTTTTTTTTTAGATGCGACGCAAATTTTATAAACCTAAATGTTCGAATGATGTAAGCGGCTCATTCGTCATATTGTTCGCTAAATTAGTATGCCAATAGATAATGGGCAATAACATAATTGGTAGTAGTCTTTCAGGATTAGGGTTTTATCCGATATCTAATGGTGGCCATATACGCTACGAGAAATTGTTACGATCAGACTGTACATTTCGAACGGTGCAGTTTATCGTAGCTGGCATACAAGCTATACACGCTACGAGAAATCGTTGCGATCAGACGGTACAAAGCGGGTTCCTGCTCCTGATTTTTTTGAATCAGCGATCTTCTTACGCTCTTTTTTATAAGTAGAGCGAATGTTGTTTATCTTTTTTACAACAGCATCTTTGTCAGCTCTAGGGTCTACTGTTTTCAATTTTTCAACCAGCTTAGTATATGCTGAACGTTTTAAGTCACGATTGTGGTACTCTTTGCCTTTAATATTCCAGAGACAAGGTTCACTGCGATATAACTCAATAAATTCTTCAAGCCATTCTCGATTATGCTGGCCATACACCATACTTCCTATCGTCCATTCGGCATGACGCTACCGATTGGATCAGTTAGAACTGACCATGTGTGGGAGTGGATTGGCATTATTTGGCATGATAGTTATACTTGACGGAACAATCGAATTTCGATTCTTTTGGCTTGATCATGGCGATTGGATCATGTCGATTAGACCGTGTATGGCGGTTTGCGATCGTCACTTCAGTCTGGTCAATTTTCTGGTCATTTTTCGTCCAAGCTGAAGAATAGGCGCTTCGCGCACTTGGTCGATAAATAGGAAAGTATAAGGATGTTTAGATGTCAACGGTTACGGATTTGAATAAGATTTGTTTGGGAGATAGATGAAGTACCAGATTACTTAACACATTGGGTACTTCTCATTAAATAGGTACATATATATAACAACAATCTTCCCGGCATATAATCCTTTTTTTGTTTCATTTTTACGAATAAAACGCCCAAAACGGCTAAAACATCGTCGTCTGTTACCGGTGACGCCATGGCTTCAACTGAACGTTGCTGCCGATTGGACAATTCAAACGTTGTGTGTGTGGTCTCTATGGACAAACTGCAGATTGGATCAAGCTGCAGCGTCATGCCGATTGGACGATAGAAAGTATGGTGTATGGCCAGCATTAGTTTGAGACGCCATGTCGCGTGCGCACGTCTACCCGAATGTCGATCGACGACAAAACTGAACACGAAAACGGAACGAGCGCATACACGTTTCGATCAGTCGGCACAGTTCGTCCGATTCCGATAAATCAATTGAAATTTTTGTATTGTTCCGTTCGACTGTACAGTCTCAAAAAATCGTGCGAAACTGAACAGTTTTATAACATACATGTAGCGATTTATCGGTACCGTTCGAACTGTACAGTCTGATCGTAACGATTTCTCGTAGCGTATATGGCCACCATTAGTCGTAAAATTAAACGTCATATAACAGTTCAAATTTAACTACATACAGGTAAATTAGCTTGGAGAAATTTTTGCATATGTAGTGGTGTGTATATTACTCAGATCTTAGAGCGCGTTTCCACTATATCGTTCTGACTTCTGGCCTATACAAAAATGTTTCGATATCCTAACATTACTATTTAATTTTATACTTATTCCTAGCAACACTTTTGTTTTCAATAAAAACAAGTTTTTATTTGAAAGAAAATGGTTTTGACTTTATAAAAAAAAATATATCATTCAATTTCACGTCCTTGAGCAAACGACAAGGCGACTACCGTGAAACAATAAAATATCGTGTCCATAATAATTTGTTTCATAATTAATATTTGACCATAATAATTACGAAACAAAACAAATAAATAAATCGTCACTTGATAGTGGAAAGTGGAAACACGCACAAAACCAGAATAAACCAGTTTACGCTGTCCGCAGGTGCCACGTGCAGTCGTTTGGTACCGTGAACATAAAGCACACATTTCATTCAAAAATTATAATTATTACGTATAGACCGGGAGATATTGACACAAAATTTCGAGTCATTTGTAACAGGATGGCGGTTCTACAGGGGTCTTAGTACGCAATGACAAAAAGAAATAGTTTGGAAAATCCAAAAGTGCACGCCTCATAATTTTTTTTTAATAAATATTTATTAATTATTATTTTTGTTTATTTAATAACAATTAAACCACATCGAATCAGACCCTGAAAAATAAAAGGGTTCTATTCCTGAGCATACTCAAGCGTAAGAGAAAAAAAAAGACTCGATTAGTAAAGTATTTCGGTCGCTATCGTGTTAACAAGAAAATCCTCCGCACATACAGACACACGGACGTCCAAGACAGAACTTTTTTAAACTGTTTTTTAACTAGTTTAAATAACAAAAATGACATCAAAAATATCATGAATGTTAAAAATAGTGTTTTTTCTTAATATGTGTGTGTATGTATTATCTTACAAGTGCAATGTATGATACATAAAGACATTTTAAGTTTGAAAAATCAGATGTTTTGCGCGAAGTGACAGTAGTACCCACCTCAACGCTTCGCTTATGAGGCGTGCAAAACGATGGTGTGAACACTGGTACCGGCGGCTTAGTCGCGTAGGCGTTAGTCGAACTCGTCGGAAAAATAGCGAAAGTCAAACGATTTGTAACACAAAAATTTTAGAATTTACCGATAGCCCATAAAAAAGAAGTAGGCGGTAGTGTCATGCCATACTTTTCCGGTGTGACTTACAGCCCGCCATACCGACGCGAATGTGTTGATTAAAAAAAAAACAATTCAACCATTTGTACCAGGCTAACTTTTGCACAGGTAACCATCGTCGTGCAGCTATTTACGAAAATCGCCATGCCATACTTTTCGGACGATTCCAAATGGTCGCCATACCGCCGAAAATCTGCAAAAATTTTTTTTTTCGCCAAACTTTTTGTACCAGTATTGCATTTGGATTTTTGGAGAGTATTTGATAAAATGTGACCATTATTATATTTACCATACTTCTAGTAGGGGGAAAAAGTGCTGCCACACTTAAAAAATTAATTTAGTATTAATTTATATAAGTGAAGATTTCCACCACCTAGATCTTTGAAATTTTGTATTTATATTCGTTGAACCTCAAACTTACAGGAAAAATTAGTGCCATACTGTTACTAATCGTTCAAAATACGAATAAAATCTTACAATAAAAAAAAATCTTATACACATTCGCCACCTCCCACAGGTATGGCATTATCACACTTCTATTTATAATCATTCAGGAGTTGTTGAAAAAAAAATTTAGGGTGGTACAAATGGTTCGGCGAAAAAAAAAATTTGCAGATTTTCGGCGGTATGGCGACCATTTGGAATCGTCCGAAAAGTATGGCATGGCGATTTTCGTAAATGGCTGCACGACGATGGTTACCTGTGCAAAAGTTAGCCTGGTACAAATGGTTGAATTGTTTTTTTTTAAATCAACACATTCGCGTCGGTATGGCGGGCTGTAAGTCACACCGGAAAAGTATGGCATGACACTACCGCCTACTTCTTTTTTATGGGCTATCGGTAAATTCTAAAATTTTTGTGTTACAAATTGTTTGACTTCGCTATTTTTCCGACGAGTTCGACTAACGCCTACGTGACTAAGCCGCCGGTACCAGCGTTCACACCATCGTTTTTCTTTTTGTCATTGCGTACTAAGACCCCTGTAGAACCGCCATCCTGTTACAAATGACTCGAAATTTTGTGTCAATATCTCCCGGTCTAGTTAATGTAAAAGTTATACGTATGTTAAATGTGCAAATATTAAAATAAAGTCTCATCTTTTTCAGAGGAGAAACACATATAGTTTAATTTAAAATCCCTTATATATTATATATAAAATAAAAACTAAAAATAAAATGTTGTTTTATTTTATTTGCTGACCATACACTACTACAAACGCAAAAATTTCTCCAAGCTAATTTACCTGTACCTACCTATGCAACAAATGTATCGCAATTATAATTCAAAACATTGTTGATGTTGTGGCTAACCACATCGCTCATAATATCTTCCCGTGTAAGTTTTCATGAACAATTCATACCGAAGCTGTTTCAAAATACGAAAAACCATTTGTCTGGCGAAGCACATTTGACCCATATTCCTCGTACAGAG
The DNA here is from genome assembly GCF_061535455.1 of Colias philodice. Classification (NCBI taxonomy): domain Eukaryota; kingdom Metazoa; phylum Arthropoda; class Insecta; order Lepidoptera; family Pieridae; genus Colias; species Colias philodice. Next base: position 13,423,130 of record NC_143088.1, read on the forward strand.
TAGACAAAGGTATTGTTAAAAATTTAGCTTCAACTACAAACTGTAGATGCATGCTATATGTACTAGTAATACTAACTGTGCCCCGCGGTTTTACCCGCATTAATCCTAACTCTTCCTCGATAAATGGACTAACAGTGAAATAAATGTTCAAATCGGACCCGGGGTTCCCGAGATTAGCGCGTTCAAGCAAACAAACAAAAGAAATCTGGTTTATAATATTAGTATAGATATTATCTGTGCTACATGATACATTGCGTGTTAAACGAATGTATGAAACAATATTAGATAGAGCATATTTTTAGATTCAATCTATTAAAACTATAGACTTTAATGATGTTATGGATTCCTAAACGTTCGTTCAAGGTCAAGGACGCTTTTACTTTAACTAAACGTAATCTGAGTAACAAAATCATGTAAAGAAATTATAGATAGAGTAGCTTTTTCCCATGACCCTTCACGCAATATCGAATTCTATATTTTATGGTCTACGAATGGCAAATCTATCTGTGTTTATAACTTCTTGCAAATCTGTCCTTCTGTTTCAAAGTAAAGGAATCATTATATATTTTAAAATTTACAATCATTATCTTATCTAAAAAGAAGAAATACGAAACATTCTTGCTCACTCCGTTTTCACGTCTTATATTTTACCTGACAATTTAAAAGTGCTTACAAAAGAAACAGTGTGATGACTATAGTAAGCTTTTTATTTAAGTTTAATAAATATACTAAATATACTAGCTAAATAATAACCTACTTCAGAAAATGGAGCAAAATTGTGAACCGAACATGTAAACTCAAACATTCATTCATTATTCAATTAGACTACTATTTAGTAGCACTTTCGAATCGTCATTACATAGTATTTTTAACATTTACCACCGATTCGGAAAGCAGTATCTATGGAGAAGAATCGGCAAGAAACTCCATAGTTGCTCTATTAAAATAATGTCAAAAAATTTACATAATATGTAACTTATAACTAACTACATAATATTTTTTATTTTTTATATATAGGTATTTGTAATAATTAGAAACTCAATATAATGCGAATTATAATAAATAATAAAAAGGATCGTATATTAATATTATGCAAATTTAATAAAATAAACACAAACAAACAGATATCTACGTATTACAGTTAAATTCGAAAATTGCTTAGTTATTTTAGTTACTATACTTTACTTAGTAAAACTTTGTTTTTTGGGCTAGGTTAAACCACGTAAAACACTCCGTTTCCATGGAGATGCCCCAAAACAACAGTAAAAGAGAAATAATTTTCGTAAATGACTTTGATACAATCTTGAATATTTCAACAATAAATATGAATTCAAATAGTTTATTGGAGCTACCGCTTATTATCACTATTTAAATTGTGTATTACAATAACAGGGAAATAATTTTAATTATTAAAATAAATTAAGTCAATAAAAAATTACAATAATAAGATATCTACAGACCTAAGTCTACAGAGTATAGGGAAATTTTGAAAATGGTTAAATGCATATTATAATAATAATGATGTCAGTATATTTGAAAAAATATTTTATAACCTAAAATTTATAATAAAAACGACTCTATAATATTTGGTATGAAAATAATCCACTTAAAAATTAACTCTATTCAACTAATTATCAATAAAGAACTTACCAAAATATATGGACCAAAAAACTTTCATACAAAAGAGTTGTAGGGCGGGCGGGCGGATAGCTCGACGCCCTCGCGGCAACTGAAGCTCTTCGCAGGCTTTCACGGGCTTTAATACAAACTTGCATGAAAGGACGGGGTTAAAGAAACGTTCTATGAAGGCCTTATGAATGAACTTTTTTCAGTCTTACTCATATTTTGAAAACCGCATAGAGCTAATTAGAACAGTATGAGGCAATTCATAGCTTTTATTAAAAGTAAAGTTACTTGGTAAGGCTTTAGAATTAACTATGTCAGTAAATTTATTCTAAAGAATTTGTTGGTTAATTCATGTTTTTATAATATAAAAAGAAAAATAGAGCTGTGTGCAGTTTTTTCATTCAACCATAGTAGTAGTTATTCTCTTTGGTTTTATTTTATACAATTTTAATCTGGCCTATTCTTTTACGTAGTCACAAAGACAGTTTCATATTCTCTGAATCGAAGTTGAATTGTTCAAATGGAAGGCTAGTAAGAAAGGCACTGGGTTTCATCATTGCAGGCATTGTGCATACATTTATACAAAGCGATATTATATTTCATTAAATATGTATTTCTTAGCTTCAATAGAAACTGAACTTTATCATCCATTTCCAACAAACATAGATAAAATTCGATTAGAAATGAAAACCTTTCATCGGATTATTATCGCGTCTACAACTTATTTCGCTCTCTAAATATATATTGATGTTTCAGTCGGAAGTATTGAATGTACATAGTAGGAATAATAAACATCAATACTGTATATATTGAGATATTGAATACGATGGTTGTAGCCAAGATTTAGCGGTCATAAACGCATTTATAGCGATCTTGAAATGTGAAAAATAAATAGAGCCGTCTGCAAATGTATTGAAAAGAAATACTAATACGAAATATGAACTATTTTTGATGTTGGAAAGCACTTCAAAATTTATTTCTGCGTCAGCCTTCATGTTATAAATGAAATAAATTTTAGAATATATTCTCTCTTTTACTGCATTTTTAATTCAGAAAATTCCTATGAAAATGCTGTAGCGTGAAGTTCTGTTTGTGTTCGATTCTGGTCATTTAACAATGTGTTTTATATTCTGAGAAATGTAAATACGGAGAATCGCATGTACAAAAAAAACATGAAAAAGACAAAAAAATGTTTGAATTACCTTGTGTACTATGATTCAAGAGTAGAATATTTTAATGAATTAGATTCTTTGGATTTATCTTCGCTTGCATTAAAACTTATTTATGATACACTCTCCAAATCGGTTATCTATAAAAGCACAAATCAAATATCTACATATATGAAAATACTATTATATGCCACAAAGTTTTAACAATAAAGTTGAAACTTACGAGTCAGCAATTTGGTCTTGGCCGGTCAAAGCTCGAAAATAAGACATACCTAATGGCCGAAACTTTTAAAAGGTAAGGCGAAATCGAATCTAATTAGTTGGGAAGCTTTGTTGGAACAATTTTTCTCGGTGTTATTTTATTGACTTGGTATAGGTATATCTACACTATCTACATCTACACTAACATTATAAAGAGGAAAACTTTGTTTGTTTGTTTGTTTGTTTGATTGTAATGAATAGGCTCATAAACTACTGGACCGATTTTAAAAATTCTTTCACCATTCGAAAGCTACATTATCCACGAGTAACATAGGCTAGGTTTTATCCCGGAAATCCCACGGGAACGGGAAGTATGCGGGTTTTTCTTTGAAAACGCGGGCGAAGCCGCAGGCGGAAAGCTAGTATGTTATATTTTCTTATATTTACCAAATAAGAAGAAAAACACTGCATAGTTTTTAGTAATAATTATGTACAATATTGATATAAAAAATATTATTTAAATATTTTTATAGTAACAATTGAATGTTTGACAGTACGTGTTATTTGTAGAACGTAATTTAAAAAAATCTATAAATGTTTATCTTGCATTAATTATTATAGTTTTCTATTCTTTTGTCGGGAAATTAATTAATTTAATATAATTATTAGATATCGTGTTTTCTTATCAATTGTATAAAATTTGGACAGACATAGCATTAAAATTCATTACGATAACACGCTGAATAAAGTCGACTAAAAATATCCAACCCGTGAAGATCTTATTAAAGTTACAATCGCCCTTCATCGCAATATATACGCAGCAGGGACCAAAGAATCCTTGGAAGGTCGAGTGTCCTCGAAGCAAAGTTTCATCAACTTCGGCACCGCCCATGACCCACATTTTAATGGCGCCTTTATGACTTTTCCGAACATTTGGGGTTAGTTTTGCTTTAATGAGCTTAGATTTTCAGTGAATTTGATTGAGTGTGACCTCCCATTTCATTGTTAACAGTTGGCAGGCAGATTAAGTGGTTTCTTATATACATTGCTAATTATAAAAAGGTAATAAAATATGATGGCTGATTTAGCATATTATTTCCGCAATTCACCACTAGATGTTCTCTTAGATGCTTTCAGTAACGATGTATGTTTGACCAGATGATAATAACAAAAGTGTTGGTCATACCTCATACCTCCGTTATACTTATCCGTAAACAATTCAAATAGTTTACTAAAGGGACATGTAAAACAACAGGGAAAAGGTGAGAAGGAAAAACACATAAAAATAATAGTTATGTTCAGGAAAATCTGACATTTTCTTTACTTAATACATAATAGTTTTAAAAATTGCCGTTAAGAACATGAGTAAATAATGTAAATATTGACTTTTCCAATGACTACAGTTACTTAAAAACCCATTTGCTGCCGTTGAGCAAATTTCCTTTATTTACTTACACTTATGATGCACGTCATGCATGCAACGTTACAATTTTTCAATTTGTTATAAAAATTTTCTTATTAAAACAATTTTGGGATTATTACCAACTGGCTTTATTATGTGCAAACATCCTGGAAATAGTAAAAATTCTCTAAATATGCATCCTGGCCTAACAAAACAGAAAATATAAAACTTCGCCTACTTTCTCACCTCTAAATCTTGAAAACTATTTCTTACCCGCTTCTAATTTCCTCATATGTTTTCCTTACCAATGTATCGTACATTAAAACTACGAGACTGTACTGCGTTACCTTATACAAACACCATTTCCAGTAAGAGTTAATTAAAAGCATCAAAGGTGATTGCTTACGGCACGTGTAGGAACTGCTAAATGGTAACGTATTCGGTTACCCGCAAGCCACAACCCGCCTTGACATTCAATAGCCAGGAGACTCTTTACGCACTGTTGTTTTGAACAGATTGTATCAGTTGCTTTGGTGGTATTGGAGCATCTTCACAATTATATCTCAATGTTTACAAAAAGGTAGTGAATAAAGGTAATAAAGTAAAGGTGAATGTCCCCCGACATTTATACCATTCTATCCAGCATTTGATAGGACATTTGATATGTCCCCACTTTATCTTAGAATAATTAATGTTAAATTTGTATTGTTTCAGAAGCTACGCAAAGAGTGCAGAGAGCAGACGTTCTTATTTTATCCCACTATGGTTTAGAAATATGTAGTTGTAAGAACGTAGAATATTATTTTAAAACATAACGATACCAAAGAAATGCATTATGTAATATGTATTAAGTTTATTTGTATTTCAGATGACGTAATTATTTTCATAATTAACGTGTAGACTGTAGTTAATAGTTATTGTAACATTTTTACATTTAAAAATATTTAATGTAAGGTATAAACACACAACAAGCTATTTATAATTGTTAACAACACGTGGTTTCACGATGTTTTACAAATGAGCAGAAATCGTGAGGAGTACAGAATTAGACGCATTTACTTTGTCGATAATTTCTGCATAATTACTCTATAATGGTTAATCGTGATAACAGTTACATAAGACGATGCAAATTTAAATGACGAAATTAATAAGTTGTTATTTACCCATTTGGTTCTTATGACCATTACCAATTATTTATATTTCTTGTGTTGGTATCCGTTGTAAAGGAAAAAAGGAGCAAACGTAAAAACTTGTATGTCCTATTATAAAACCATTAAATAGCTATGTTATAGGATGCATACGGTGTATAATATAAAAAACGTTTATTAGAAATATACAATTAGCCTTAATATAGATTTAAGTATGAAACGCAAATTTTTCTAAATATTTGTTTTTTACTAGTAGGTAGATTTAGAGTAGAAATTAGAAAATACAATTTTATCACACGTGTATTTAAACTTCAAAACGTTTCCCTACATGTCAATATCGAAACTAGTGACGACCTCCCGCAGTGCGTGAAATTCCTGAAATTGATTGACGCCATAGTCCATATGACAGCTGTAAACATTACTGCAGCACTAACCCTCGGAATGTTTCAGATCTCGGCATTTTCCAGCTTTACGACTGAAATGTTTGTACAAGAGCAAAGTCCAGGCGGAAAATATATATTTAGATATAACTATACGTATAATAAGACATGATTATACAAATTAGGATACAGTGGTTATAATTATGGATATGATCTCTTTGTACTATGTACGTAGTGTGCATTGAAAACCTTGGGAATAAAATAAAGTCCAACTTTTCAATTCCATTCTTGATGTAGTTTCAGGTCGTTGCATCGTCGTATCCTGGGGATCATGACTTCTTCACTTCTTCTTTTAGATTGGGTTCATTTTAAAAACTTCTAAACTATCAAGTTTATAAAATAACGTTGACTTCATATTTTGGTAACCTACGAACAGTCTTTGTTACATTATCTAATTTATGGTCCGAACGTGTACATAGCTTATTTAATAGATATTTGTAAGAGCTAAGCAAGCACAGAGAGAACAAACCAAAATAAATGCCGATGTGCACTCTATAAATGAAGAATATTACCCTGGAAGTTAGCGTTTTAAATCCGCTACAAGGATTTCCTGACCAATTATATTGACAAACCGCTTCAGAGTGCCACAAATTACATAACATACAGCATTATATAAACATATAACATTACACAAGTATTAGTGAGTTATGATGCATCGTCAGTTAATGCCGAGTCAGCTAACGGGAAGTGGTAGCGGAAGGCGGCTATTTGCGCACACGCAACGCGCCGAGATGACGGCTTCTTTGAACTTTACATGTCATATAATCATAACCGCTTCTATTTGGTAATAGGTATCAGTAGAATACATCTATATTTTTATCTAATATGGATGTGTCTACTATATTTATACTAATAACTCAGTCATATTGCTGAAAAGGTTTATTAATCATATTCTTTCAGGAACTACTTATTTGTGTGATTTCATTAAATATTTTTGGAGGCAAAGTCCAGTTTTCATAATTTATAACATAGCCAACGGGAATGTATCGGAAATAATATTCCTTTTGGTTGCAGACAAAATCTCATCAGTAGGATATAGGATAGAAGCTTTATACAACAAGAGACAGACAGACAAAATAGACTTCTTTTTCATAATTAATAATCTTTGGCACCATCAAATTAATTTATCTACATGTAATCTTCTTAAGTTCATTGTTTCCCACACGTGCACTAATTTTTCTCATAACATCTGTGGTTAATTAACAAATAAATATAATGAAGTCACATGTTCAGGTTGTCGTAATGTCAGCTAATTAGTACAAATAATAACCATATCTACGTCATTCATTATTATTACGACTAAATACGGCCAAAATCAAACAATGGAATATATTTGAATAGGAATCAGCATTATTTATAAAAACTTGATGATAATCCTACGTAAAACAACAATTAATTATTTTAAAAGAAACAAAAGAAAGACATTAAATTAATAATTGCTAGATCGCAAAAACTCGTCGTCGTTAAACCGAAAAATAATAGGTAACTTTTACTTCTTTAAATAGTTCCTATTTGATACTAACTATGCTATTTGGTTGGTGTGCCGTGTGACAATTCTAATAATATCATTATATCATACATGCAAATAAGTTTTTGTTACTTATAACAAAATGCATGAACAATTTATAATTAAAAAAATAGGTTGTCTGTAAAGTCGGTTTACTGACAATAGTTGAACGTGACAACGTCCGATTGTGCTTCTTTGTCGCTCGTTCCGCGCTCTCGCTTGCACTTTAAGCCTTACATGGAACGCCTCAGAGCGAGGTAACGCCGCATGAATCATGTTTTTTCGTGCGTGCAGCCGGCTCTATCGAATTATAAGACGTTGTCACGTCAATAAAAGTAATATTGTGAGTCAACTTTATTAAAGAAAAAAAAATATGCTGGGAATAGAGAAAAACAAGGAAAAGAAAAAACTCATCCCTAATATTATGAGGGGGGAGTCCAGTAGAGAGGATATATCAGTGTTCTACGATATTTTGTTTTACCAACATTTTACATTTTTAACTCACACCAAGAATTTTTTTCATGATCTAGGAATATGTATCTACTTATAAATATACCATCACTACGTATATAACTTACATGCACTAAGTTAAAAAAATCAAAAAGGAATTGCCGAAACCCGGGATTGAACCGGGGACCTTTAGATCTTCAGTCTAACGCTCTCCCAACTGAGCTATTTCGGCGATGACAAAAGTACCACAAAACAATATCATATAATTTAAAATAAAATAAAAACTAAATGATGAATAGAATTTAATTTTATATACTTATTAAAATCTAATATTTTATAATTAGACTAGAGAAGATAATTTTTGAAACAAAAAAAAATCGCAGTCGGATGAAACCCATTAGAAAAGGAGGGGAATATGATAAAAATGTAAGGAAAAATAAATTACGGTCAATCCGAGTTCGGGAAGCGGGAGGGGGGAGCTTTTAAGAGAAAAAAATGGTTTCTCTCGATTTCCGACTAAACTACAAGTCCTATAGAAAAAAGTTCAATGGCAAAGTTGTAGGTAATTAAAAGTTCTACAACTTTTGTATTCACAATTTTTTCACATAACCTAAAAATTTAGGTGAAAAATTCAAAAAACCAAGTTTTTTGTCTTTTATTTCTATCTACTTCAAAATTTATTTTTTTTCTACGAAATTTGGTGGAAACTTACTTTATTATGTCCCAAATATACTGTAATTTATTTGATTGAAAATATTTATTTTTTCGCCTTATTTTGAATTAATACCAAAAAAACAACCTAATTTTCAATCGAAAAGTCACCCGTCAAAATATCAGCTTTTTTCAAAAACTTGGGGTGCCTTTTATTCATTGAAATCTCTACTTTCATATGGTGTAAAAAAAATAAACACCACCATAGTAAATGTTCTCAGGAAATGCATACAAACAGTCTGAAAATTAGCTTTTACTAAATCAGGCACACTTCTCGAACTACCTGAAATGTTTTTATCGACATCATTTTGCTTTTGAATATGCTGTTAAATATTAAACTTAGAACAGATAATTATTTTTCTTTTGAAATATTACCGAAAAGCCGATACAAGAGAAGATATAGAGTTCAAGAAGTGTGCCTGATTTAGTAAAAGCTCATTATCACACTGTTTGTATGCATTTCCTGAGAACATTTACTATAGTGGTGTTTATTTTTTTTTACACTATATGAAAGTAGAGATTTCAATGAATAAAAGGCACCCTAAGTTTTTGAAAAAAGCTGATATTTTGACGGGTGACTTTTCGATTGAAAATTAGGTTGTTTTTTTGGTATTAATTCAAAATAAGGCGAAAAAATAAATATTTTCAATCAAATAAATTACAGTGTATTTGGGACATAATAAAGGAAGTTTCCACCAAATTTCGTAGAAAAAAAATAAATTTTGAAGTAGATAGAAATAAAAGACCAAAAACTTGGTTTTTTGAATTTTTCACCTAAATTTTTAGGTTATGTGAAAAAATTGTGAATACAAAAGTTGTAGAACTTTTAATTACCTACAACTTTGCCATTGAACTTTTTTCTATAGGACTTGTAGTTTTGTCGGAAATCGAGAGAAACCATTTTTTTCTCTTAAAAGCTCCCCCCTCCCGCTTCCCGAACTCGGATTGACCGTAATTTATTTTTCCTTACATTTTTATCATATTCCCCTCCTTTTCTAATGGGTTTCATCCGACTGCGATTTTTTTTATCTTTTCATTATTTTCAAAGGCTTCTACCCCAGTCTAAATCTCCAAATACAGTGACGATAAATTTAATAGTAGTTAGGCTATAAACTACTATTAAATTTATCGTCACTGTACATATTTGGAGATTATGGTATTAAAATTTGTTTGCTAAATGTATTTTGCGTTAACCAAAATATTATGTAGAGATAAGATAAGAACGCTAGGTAAATGGATAAATATAAACATTTTTGGTTACAGCAATATTGTTTTTTAGTGCAAAATAAATACATTCTGTTAAAAACAGTAGTTTTTTTCTAAATTCACAACTTGTCATCACTATGTATGATAATAAGTCTGATATAATGATGTTTTTTTTATAGCAAATAAGAGCCAACGGTGAGGAGGCATGTTTTTACATTTTTTGGCAAAAACGTCAACCATCAAAATCATTGTTCAACATTCATACCAACACTTGACAACTATTCTAAAAAATCATAATTCCAAGCATTTGTAAAGGAAAACCCGACGATCGTAAAAACAAAGCATTTATATACAAAACCATTAGGTATATAGAAATAATGATTGACTGGGATTACCCTAACTTCAATTACCTACAGTTTTTGCTCTCCGTGATTGATGACATTCAATTTACATACCACTTACCAAAAGTCAGTGTTTGATTGGATAAGATTTTTCAAGTGGATTGAGTAATTAACATCTCACCAAAAACATTTTCATGTAAAATGTTGCCAAGACGAGTCCATATGACTCGCACTGTCAAAAAGTTATCAGATCTCATGTAGAGCCAAGCTTCTAACACTACACGCCCTAACTCTACAAGGCCTAACTTCACAAACTCTACACCTTAGTCAAAATATGTGGCTTGGCCATTTCGCTATATTCACATCGGCGTAAGGTGAAAAATTAATTCACTGTTCATTACTTTTGTGTTATACAATAGTTCTTGTAGTAACGAACGGCCAAGCCACATATTTTGACTAAGGTGTAGAGTTTGTGAAGTTAGGCCTTGTAGAGTTAGGGCGTGTAGTGTTAGAAGCTTGGCTCTACATGAGATCTGATAACTTTTTGACAGTGCGAGTCATATGGACTCGTCTTGGCAACATTTTACATGAAAATGTTTTTGGTGAGATTTCATTTCTTTTTGTAAGTTGTTTGTAACAATTTTTTATTTTTATTTTTAGCTACTGTGTGGACGTAAGAGGCAGGAGACGTTCGCAACACTTCTATTCATTCATATTTATATGATCTGATCTGAAGTATATGTCTCAATATATGTCGATTAATTTTTTTTTCTTTAACAAGGAGTACCTATACATATATATATATCTAGGGGAACCAAGTTTTAGATTATTAGATTAGACCTCTAGCGTCATCAAAATTTAGTTTAAAATTACAGGTCTCATACAAACTCCCATCCCCTAGTTTAAGGGGTTGGGGGATGAGAGTTACAAGTTTTATAATTTTTTTGTTGTTTGTGTGCTAATACTAGCTTACATACAAAATTTCAGCTTTCTAGGACATTAGGAAATACCTTAAGAATTTTGATGATCATCAGTGAGTCAGTGACGAAATTAGCGTTTTTTAGATATAAATAAAATCTGAAGTATAAAAGCTAATGTAATTAAAACTTAATATGTTCAATAAGTCCGCTATTGACAATATATCCCGAAAATTTTGTTGATCTAGCATAATCCAAACCCAAGTTATGAGGGTTCAAAAAAACGTCGAAGCGCTTCGAGAAAAGGTAGGTAGTGCCCGTGCGCGTAGTCGCTTGGCTCGTCTTGGCGGGGGCACTACCGTGCCCCCAGATACGTGATAATCAATATTCGAGTATTTTCAATATGTGTTAAATAAAGAATTAAAAGAGCGTCATGAGCGAATCAATATTTTGAAACTATTTGCATAGTTTTTTAGAAATTTCAATAAGCGTCTGCTAAGTTTTATTGCGCAGTACAGTAACTATACATAATATATCATTTTTAAGCTTGCAAAGTAGGTATATTACAGAATTTATGTATTTATAAAGGATTTAGGTAATAAGTCAACTCGTTGATATTCTATCTGTTAATTTTAGTGCTAATTATTGTCGAAGTGTAGTTCTAAAATTTGCCATCCTCATCTTAATCAATTAAACACATTAAAACAACAAATAAATCTCAGAACCAAAACATTAAACGCAATAAAAATATTCTTTGAAACCATATTTCGTTAATTGCCGCGACATTTGCGTAGTGCGAAAAACTATTTTAGGAAAAAACATAACAAGAATGGCCTTAGCAAGTTCACTGGCACGCAGTTGACAAGAATAGCAAACGGATGCTCACAATTGGCCGTCATCAGCTCTCATCGATTAAGGGACCCTGGTAAATGCTTCCTGAGCTCTTTGATTACCCTTTGCACTAATTGGAGAGGCAATATGAATCGTAGATCAAGTTCAGGCAAATTGCTGACTTTCCTGAATGTGTAGTAGCTAGGGCATGCACCCGGGTTTACCCGGTTCCGAAAAACCCGGGTAAACCCGGGTTTTTTGATGATCTTGAGAACCGGGTCTGAATAGTATGAAACCCGGTTCTCCCGGTTCCGACGAAAATATTAAAATATAAAGTATTATTTATATTTTGATGCATTATTTTAACAAATTTATTGTATCTGGCAACGTCAGACTCACGTGCATCGCGAATTTTCGTGCCACGCCTCAAGCGTGGCTCCGATTGGTTGTCTAACCTTAGATGCTATAAGTTTCCTACGGTTGTATTGCCAAAAAAAATTAGGCTTCGAAAATGGCAAAAATTAGGCTACAGAAATATTTTTATTAGATTTCTCGTGAATTTGAAAAGCTGTTAATTTTACTGATTCATATAATGATCGAGTCATGTTTTTGTTTTTGGTATCAAGCTGAAATTTATATCGAATACTCAAGTCTTCGGTCCCTTTTAAAAAAACCTACAGCTTTTCATGTTTTTATGTGATACTAGCAGTCCGCCCCGGCTTCGCCCGTGGTACATATGTATTTACGTTTTCTCTACGTAAAAACCATCCTCGTACTTCAAATTATCGAAATCGGTTCAGCCGTTCTCGAGTTATGCGCTTACCAACACATTTTGCGATCCATTTTTATATATAAGAAGAAGAAGAAGAAGAAGAAGAAGATTATGATAATAAGAGCGCCGAGACAACCGTCAAAACGCTAAGAAATAGAATACGCTATCGATACAAATTGACATAAGCGTATGATGTTTTGCCTAAGGATTCGGTCACACTACCAACGTCGACGACGACCACGAACAAAATTTTCATCCAGTCGAAATTAAATAAATTGTGCAAAACACAATAAAAAAAATTTTTTCGAGATCAATGGATAAAAAAATTGGTTTTTCGTAGAAACGGTAGCTCCTAGGAAAAAATGTATAAATTTAACCTTTTTTATAGATAATTTTATGATGTACAATTTTGGTTCCAGGTGATTGTATGATAAACTTACCGTCTCGGCGAAAATCGCAAAAAAAAAACTATTTTTTTATTAATTGACCTCGAATTAATTTTTTTACGAGTACCGTAATGACGGGAGATTTAAATATTTTATTTTGAATAAATTGGCAAGATTTGAATTTTGGTCGTGGTCGTCATCGTCGTTGGTAGTGTGACCGAACCATTACCAAAATATCATAAGCTTATGTCAATAATTAGCGTTAGCAATTTCTATTCCTTGGCGATACTGACGTTTGACTAAGGGCCAAGGTACTTTTATAAGACTGATAAATAAAGAGAAGTATTGAAATTTTGTTTCTTTATTAATTTAATAAAATAAGACACAAGCCGCGTAAAATAAAAGGCCTATCAGGTACTTTTACAGTTACTTTTGTTTAATTTCGTATTTTTTCCGAAGTATTATTTAAAAGAACCGGGTAACCCGGTTCTTCCCGGTTCTGAGCTCGATTTGGAACCGAGTTTCAGAAACTTGGAACCGGATCCGGTTCTGCATGCCCTAGTAGTAGCTATATTTGGACAAACCACGCTCTAACAAGAACAATATGTTTTTGAAATTGATTAGCAGCTAGGTACTGTAAGTTAGAAAGTAATTGCATGTATGTTTAATCATGAGAACATCAATATTTTACTTTTTCACATTAAAACATTAGGATGGAGTGAATGAAATTTTGTCTACATATAGGTAGGATAGGTAGATAGATACCTGTAGACAAATATGGATACCTATATATACCTTGGGCCTAGTCTAGCTGTAGGTAGTTTAAAATCTAAATAATTTGTAACAAATACAAAAAAAATACTGTATAATTATAGCAATTTAGTTATTTACGAATTGCATAAAACGCAAGATGCAAATCTAAAATGAAACGACAATGCACTAATACTCATGTCCTCTATTTAGATGAAACACCTACACTTGAGAATAGCAAAGTCGCAGGATATAGGTAATTGGGGCACTTACTAATCCTAGTGCATCCTTTCCTTGATATGGCTGTAAAATGCTGCTCATATTTTTTCTAGGAAACTTTTTTTACTATGTAAATTACATTGTAGGTATATGAAGAGCCCCAAGAATTCATTCCTAAAAAAAATGCTTAAGTAATATTTACTTAAGTATGATGACATAAATTATAATAAGAACGACCAAGCAAATAGTTTTTCTTATTGAACACTATATTTTGGCTCGTTAAGCCTAATAACAAATTCTGTGTATTTATTACATAGTTATCCTTTGTAAATATACAACCTAAAATATTCTCTTTCAATTGTAACATGTACCTACTTACATCAATTTGTTACAAAAGAAACATTAAAATCGACTGATGTTACAATAAACATGCCAAAATATTGTCGTAATTGCTTTTCCCTCTATATGTAAGTTATGTAAAAACATCTAGATAGGTATTCTGTGAAAGAAGTAAACAAACGATTGCTATCATTCAGAACAATTGACAATTACCTTGTTACGAATTATTATTCCGTCTACGTAAGTAGAGTACATCTATGAGACATTCTAGTTTGCATAAATAAAGATAAAAAGGATCATTAGAAATTCAAAATATCCTATGATAAATCTATAAACAATACAATAATTCTTCTGTTAATCTTTTAATTGCTTCTTTATCAGAACATCCCAGCATCTCTTTCTATAACCATTCAACCTTTTCAAATGTCATAGTTTCAGTACCGTAAACAGTAGATACAAAACATGGAAGTAATACATACATGATACAAAGTAATGGCACTATAAGGTAATATAATAGCGACACGCAGCACAATAGAAGTCATAAACATTTATACCTATCTATAGTCCTATAGTCAGATCTTAGTGTCACACCGTCATCACGTCTACACTGTTTTGACACTATTGTCACTAAATAACTTTGTTGTAAGTGTGGTGTATGACGAATTCTACCTATACACAGTGGGGTTTTGGTAGGTAGAAATCCGACATAACCAACGGCCTCTCCCCCGGAGGTCCCCCGGAAATTTCCCCACTTACAAAAAAAAAGTGTGGTGTATAATAGGAGGTTAAATATTTCAAATTGCCTTTCATTTATCACTTTGACTGCTTGTTTTCAGTAAATAGGTACTAGGCACTTTTTCGACAAGGAACCAAAGGTTCCGCAGTTGTAACGACTAGGTACTGAAAGATGTCTGATGATGATCAACAGAGATTTATGATCGTCTTGTCCATTGACGATTATTGAAACAGATGTATCATCATCTGGATTATTTAAAACATAACAAAAATGTATATCAGGGTCAAATTATATTTGCGTAATAAAATAAACACCATGTAGGTATTGAAACCAATACGACGTAGATATGTCCATCACAATAACGTCCCTTGTTACAATGCCTCTTGTGATTTTCGGGTACCTAGAGGTCTAAATAATATTACAATCAAGATTACACAATCTAGGTACACCTGTCGCATATCTATTATACAGGATAAAAAGCGTGAACAGTAAAACAGTTTAAATTATTTATAAAAAAAAACAGCTGAAAAATGAAACATTACCAAAAAATATTTTAAGCACTAAGTAATTATTTTATTTGCGTTTTGTGAACACATTGCACATAAAAATGTCATATTAATAATTATGCTATAGAATTTAGCAGAACAGTCATGTGGATGAATCGATGGATGTGAGATTAATTAATTAATTATCCTTGCTTAGTTTATTTCTTTCTAAAACCAAATTTCGAATAAAAATATAGAATGAATAATAAGTATGCTTCCTTCATAAAAAAACCCACAATTATTGTTTTCAAGGAAAATAAGGCGCCTCGTTAATACTTTCCAAATAGAATTGAAAGACAAGGAAATTAATTTATTATTTATTTATTTATTTATTTGGAGATCTTACAGAAACAATTAAAGGCGTATACGTAAATTAATGACATAATCAATAATAACATTAACAATTGTTTCCTCTACGTCTCACAGTGAACATAATAGAAAAAGTAAAAGAAAAAAAAACACAATACAATTATTATCTGTTGCAAGGTAGCCAAATATTCAAAACTAATACAGACTTCTGAAATATTAAACCGGGAGAAAAAGCATTAATTTAAGCATGTAGATACTTATTCAAAGTTAAAAGGTTTATACATATAATTGGTTTATTGAACATTTGAAACTATATCGGGAGCATGAAAACAGATCTATTTCATTTAGTTTGTCATTGTGTAAGACACACATTCTGTGAAGTGGCGCGCGTTGTCCTGCGTTGGTTCTGGTATGTTGTATGTGGAAAAGACATTTGGAACGAGTTGGTCGCGAAGGCACACGAAAGGACAAGTCGGCTAGTAAGTTCGGAGAATCAATTTCACCCACACAAATGCTTCTTAAAGTTACAGCATCAGTTACTGAACGTCTGTTGGACAAGGACATCATGTTATATTTTTCTAAGAGTTGATTGTATGAGCATCTGGGAGAGCATAAGCGATAGTTAAGTGTGCGCAGAAACTTCTTCTGTATCATTTCCAATTTATTGATATAGCAATTATAAAATGGATTCCATATAGGAGATACATAATCGAGGTGTGATCTAACTAATGATTGGTAGAGGCAAATAAATGTATCCTTTCGTCTGAAATTCTTAGTAATTCGGGTGATGAAACCCAACATACGGTAAGCTTTATTCAATATGTAGTCAATATGTACGTCCATTGTGAGTTTAGCATCAAGGTAGACGCCTAAATCACGAATAGAAGAGTCGGTATCAAGAATGTGTTCTCCTAGTTTAAATTTTGATGGAATAATATTTATATTTTTAGTAAAACGGACATGTTTGCATTTATTGTAAGATAGGTATAGCTTGTTGTTTTTGCAGTATTCGCCTAACCTATCAAGGTCTTCTTGTATAAGACGAATGTCATTTTTATTTGAAATGGAAGAATATATTTTTAAGTCGTCGGCATATAAAAGAAATTTTGAGTGAATAAAGCAACTGGATATATCATTAATAAATATAGTGAAGAGCAAAGGGCCGAGAATAGATCCTTGAGGAATACCAGATGTTACAACTACTGGAGAAGATGTAAAACCGTTCATTACTACTACCTGGACACGATTTTGTAAATATGAAGAAAACCAACGGAAAAGATTGCCTTTTATGCCATTGTAGGACAATTTTTTTAAAAGCAACAAGTGATCCACTTTGTCAAATGCTTTTTTAAAATCAGTGTAGATGGTTTCTATTTGACACTTCTTATCCAAACCTGTAAAAACATAGTTAGTGAATTCAAGCAGATTTGACAAAGTGGACCTGCCTCTTACAAAGCCATGTTGTTCTGCAATAATAAAATGTTTAAGACTAGAGGATATTCGACCGTGAACCAATCTTTCAAATACTTTTGGAATTGCTGACAGTATAGATATTGGACGATAATTTGCAATATCATTTTTGGACCCAGATTTAAAAATAGGGGTTATAAAAACTTTCTTCCACTTATTCGGAAAAATTCCTGTTTTTAAACAATTATTAAATATTATTTCTAATGGCAAAGATATACTTCCACTTACATTTCTTAAAAATATGGGACTAATATTATCAGGTCCTGAGCCTTTATTAGGATCGATATCCTTTAATGCTTTGTATATTTCAGTCTTATTTAAGTTTATATGATGCAAATTTAGTATACTATTATTGTCTAAGAGTTCAATGGTATTGTATGCTCCAGGGGTAACAGGTTCAAATACAGATTGAAAGTAGTTGGAGAACATTTCGCAAATTACGCTGGGATTACAAGATGAAGTGGTAGCTAATTTCATGATTTTAGGATAACCTGAGTTGGTTTCTTTTAAGTCAGATGTGTATTTCCAGAAATATTTGATGTTATCCTTAAGTGATGATTCAACGTTAGCTATATACTTGGCGTAACAATTCCTAATAAGTAATTTTACTCGCTTTCTAAGCAGATTGAATTCCTGATAGTCTCTTAGTGATTTATAGATTTTCCAACGCGTCCAAACTTTAACTTTCTTTCTTAAAGTAGAAATTAAACCTTTAGAAAACCACACTGGATAACGTTTAGATTTAGTTTTTACTAGGGGTACATGTTCCTCAATAATTTTATATATATAATCATAGAATTGATCAACCGCATCATCAGGAGTGAGACTACTAAGTTCCGATATCCAGTCTATATTCGAGAGATCCTGGTTAATCAAATCATAGTTAGCTTTAAAAAAGTTTCGTTTTGTTTTGGGAGCGCTACACATAAGCTCGAGTTGAGTATCTATTTGCACTATGGTATCTAGGGGTGGATGGTGTGGAACTACGTTAAGCAACGGGTCATCTGCAACACAAACAGAAGTTCCTACAATATTACTTAGAATAAGGTCGAGTATTTTATTATTCTCATTTGAAATAGTGTTATATTGCTTTAAGTTAATTAAGAGTTATATTAGCCACTCAGGCGCCAAATTATTTTTTATAACGCCCGTGCCGTCAAATAATATTATTTTCCTTTACAATTATAATATGTATTTGAAATGAAAAATGAAGATCTAGCAAAGGCTTCTTTGATGTCAAAACGTGAGAGAGATGAATACAATATTGCAGTCGTCTATTTCATCGGTACGTTTATCTTAACTAGTAGGAGCGCGCGGCTTTCCCAATAATTTATGAAACATCCGACTAAACGAATAATATTATAAAGCTGAGGAATTTGTTTGATTAAAAAGGCTAATCTCAGGTACTGAATAATATTTTTGTGTTGGATAATACTTTTTGTCGAGGAAGGCTGTTTTTCAATCCCGATTCAGTCCGTGGGACGCATTTAGTAAGTGTAAATTTTTAAGAAAATGGCCGGAAAATACATAGCTTTATTTATCCACCTATACCTATGACTATGGCCTTTCTTTTAATTCCCAAAGTTCACAATTTACAGACATTCGAGGAAGCTAACTGTTCAGTATGATTATTAGATGCTATAAAGTAAAATGAAGCATAATTGTTGCACGTTCGCGGAAAATGTCAGCACAAAAGATTACATTTTCTATGAATCACTTAAAGTACAATTTTAAAGCATATTTAGATGATTCATGAAGTCAACAATAAGCGACGGATAGGATCTAAGATGTAATCATGTTACCCATATAGCATAAATGTGTTGTATAATGTATTGTCATCTATTATACTTTATTAATAAAATAAATCGCACGGATAGAGACTGCATTAAATTTATAATATGTTTCAGTTATATACTTAACTAAGTAGGTAATATGTTAACAGAATATACTTAACTAAGTAATATGTTTTTATTTTAGCCTGATAAGTTTTTGTATTCTTCTTTGGTCACTTCATTATTTATTTTGTAAATCATTTTTGTTGTTTGTGTCATGTAAATCATAAAATTTAATTAAAAAGTACTTACTCTTCTATTTGTGACGCAGTTCTTGGGTAACGATATAAATTGAAAAAACCCGTAAAACTGCAACTAGGTACCTACATAAATTTAGTTAACATTGATAATGATAACAAATGACCATGTTCTCAAACTTTAAACGTAGATAGGTACCTAAGAAGGTATTAGATAATATTCCTGGTTGTGAGCACTATATCTTAGATCTAATAATAATCAACACTTAGGTAGTGTTGAGGAGCGACGAGCGGCCAGACAACGAGGCGTCCGGCTCGCGTTGAACGCGCGGAACCGGAACTAAACCCGGTAGTCGACGGCGCGCGCGTAGGCGACGGCGGGGGTGCTTCCGTCCCGCAATATCGTTTCCCACGGCTGTTTAGCCACCTATGTTATTATACCATTGTAAATTGTTTAAATAAAGTGAGATTTTGTTGTAAATTTGAGATCAAGTTTGGAGGAATAAAAGCTATCAAGGAAGAAACTGAGTTTTCATCAACCTACATACAGTCCACAATATTCAGTGGTCCATCGAGCACCGGATCAAAAGTACGAGCGAGCTGAAACCCTACTGGAAGAAGAAGCCATCGATATCTACGGGTTAATATCGAAGCATGGTCGTCACACGCAGCCAGGGCGAAGCCGCGGACATGGAAGACCGGGCTATGGAGCAAGTGCGGCAGGAGAGGGCTCGACGCTTAATACTCGACCCTCCGGCCTCACCGTCGGAGTTGAGGACTACCACAGCCACCGAATCGGCTGACGTAGCGCAACCACGGCGGCGATCACCTACGAGGTCCGTCAGATCGGCACGGTCCACGGGGAGCACGGCCACACGAATTAAAATGGCGGAATTAGAGGCGGCGGAAAAACTCGCGGCCATTCACCGCAAGGAGCTCGAGCTTGAAAAAGAGCTCGTAAAGAAGCGTCTTCAAGTCGAGGTGTCGGCAATAGAGGAAGAAAATCTACAAGAAGACACCACCACCGCACAAGATGAACATCAGAAGGTGGACGACTGGCTACAGGCGAACCCCATAAACACACGGGGGGAGCCGAACAAAGACGAAAGACAGCTACGGTTCGGCGTGCAACGAGGGCGATCTCCCACGCCGACTAAGTCCCGAACGGGCATCGAACAGTTAGCAGCGTCGTTAGAGAAAATGGCACGACCGCGGCTGCGCCACGTAGAGCTCCCAATATACGCGGGCGCTATTGAAGAGTGGCTGCCGTTTCGCGCTGCATTCAAAGACACGACAGAAATGTACAACGTCTCAGACGCGGAAAATATTCAACGATTACGCTCGTGTCTGAGAGGCGAAGCAAGAGACGCCGTGGCGGCATTACTACACACCGCGACGTCGCCTGCACTGATAATCCGAACACTCGAACAATGCTTCGGACGGCCGGAGATACTCATCGATAGAGCATTGGACGAATTAAAGAAAATGCCGAGGCCGGGGACATCGGCGAAAGAATTGAATAGCTTCGCCGTTAAGCTACAGAATATAGTCTGCACAATACAAACGATCGACCGCAAAGGATATCTATTTAATCCAATGCTAGCGAGAGAGGTGTTGGACAAGCTAAGTCCACATATTCGATCGCGTTGGTGCGACTATGCGTTCACACAAGAGGGAACGATAGATCCAGAAATCATCGTGCTATCTCGCTTCCTCATGCGAGAGGCAGATCAGGCGCTGCGATACACGTACGCGCCTATGAGCAACGCTACGACAACAACGTCGAAACCTGCGTCACGAAGGAAAACTGCAGTCTTCAATATTGTATCAACAAATGAAGAAAAGAAAGAAAAAACATGTCCGTGTTGTGGGCGTGACCACGAACTCACTGCGTGCCCGCAATACACAAAACTCAGCGTAAACGAGCGATGGGCGCTAGTAAAACAAAAGGGAATTTGTTTTAAATGTGCTACAAGGAAGCACAGACGCAATTTCTGTAAGGCGAAGTTGTGCGGCGTAAACGAATGCCAGCGCTCACACCATTCGTCATTGCATAAGGAAACACCGAGGGAGGAGCCGTCGACACCTGCGGAAGAAACCGTTATGTCAGTTGCGGACCGCGCAACTACACATCGACGCAGCGTGTTACTGAAGATGTGTCCCGTCACCGTGATTGGTCCACGGGGGGAGATCAAAACTCACGCGCTACTGGATGAGGGATCAACTATATCTCTCATAGACGAAGAAATCGCTCGTCAAATCGGCGCAGAGGGCCCCACATTGCCTCTTTGCATACACGGGGCGAACATGGAACAAAATGAGAAAAGCAGCAAATTAGTTTCCATTCAACTAAAAGGAAACAACGAAGACATCACACACACGGTGAAAGCGCGAACGATGAAAAATCTAAAACTTCATCAACAAGCCATACCGAACTCGCTTCTCCGGTATGAACATTTGCGCGATATACCCACCGATGAAGTGTGTTACGAACGAGCGCACGCGGGCCTGCTAATTGGTACAGATCACTGGGAATGCATCGTATCGCGTGAGCTGCGCACGGGCGGTCCCGACGAACCGGCCGCGTCAAGAACACAACTCGGCTGGGTGGTGCACGGAACCGCACCTCAGAGAGCACTTATAAACAAAAATAATGTGCTACACGTTCACGATAGCGAGCATCAACAACAACTCGACGAGCGACTGCACGACATGGTCGCCGAACATTTCAAAATAGAAGCCTTATGCATCGCTAACAAACCACGCATTAGCGACGCCGACGCAAGAGCCACAGAGATAGTTCAACAAACTATAAAACAAATAGAAAATGGTTATGAAGTCGGACTACCGTGGAAAAGAGACAACACTATCATGCCTCTCAGCTACAACAACGCGCTTCGTCGCCTAACAAACATCGAAAGGAAAATGGACGCGTCACCGGAGTTTGCCGACGAGTACACGCGACAAATAAATAATTTATTTGCAAAGGGATACGCGGTACCGTGCGACGGATCGGAAGCAAAAAGCAACGTGTGTTGGTACTTGCCGCATTTTGCCGTTACCAACCCGAACAAGCCCGGCAAACACAGACTCGTGTTCGATGCGGCGGCGAAAAGCTACGGAGTTTGTCTCAACGACGAGTTGTTAGAGGGACCCGACATGTTGCTATCTCTACCGGGCATACTCTTCCGGTTTAGAGAAGGAAGCGTGGCAGTAACAGCGGACGTGCAAGAAATGTTCTTACGAATCAAGATTCGCCCTGAAGATCAGCCTGCACAACAATTTCTGTGGAGAGGTGATAAGCGTGATTCACCACCGCAACAGTACAAGATGACATCGATGATCTTCGGCGCAGCGAGCTCGCCATTCATGGCACACTACGTGCGTAATCATAACGCACAAACCCACGCTAAAAAGTATCCGTTGGCGTGGGAGGCTATCACAAACGGCCATTATATGGACGACATGGTCGTTAGCTACGACAACGTAGAAGAGGCGTGCAGAGCCGTAGAAGAAACAAGAAAAGTACACGCCGTGGCAGGCTTCACATTGCGTGGGTGGAGCGCGAGTAACGAGTGCGTATTGCGAAATATACCGCAAGAGCTGCTCGCCACCGCGCCGACTCAGCTAGGCGGCTCACAACCAACGCCCAAAATACTCGGCCTCATATGGGACGCCGTACGAGACGAATTGGGATTCAATACATCTATGAATCGCGTGCCGGCGGAGGTGCGAGAGCGAGAGCGACCGCCGACAAAGAGGGAAGCACTCAGCGCTGTCATGTCTATCTACGACCCGCTGGGACTTCTAAGCCACTTCACTATACGGGCGAAGATTATACTACAAAGCTTGTGGCGCCTTCAAATATCGTGGGACGAAGCGATACCGGCAGAGGAGGGCGAGTTATTTGCGGATTGGCTTGCACAATTAAAACAAGTCAGCAAGCTACGCCTACGACGGTGCTACGACGCTACGAAGGCGCGGGGCGTCGAGCTACATGTTTTCTGTGACGCGAGCGAACAGGCCTACGCTGCAGTCGCGTATTGGCGTACGCTCAAAGACGACGGCAGCTACAACATCAAATTGATTGCGGCTAAAGCAAAGGTAGCTCCCCGACGCACACAAACCATACCGCGTCTAGAGCTACAAGCGGCGGTTATCGGCGCGAGACTCGCCGATACGATAAAGCGGGAACATCGATACGAGATCGAACGTACGGTCTATTGGACGGACTCCTCAACCGTCGTCCAATGGGTGAGGAACGACGCGAAACGCTACACTCCGTTCGTCGCACACAGGCTCGGTGAGATAGCCGAGCTAACCAACAAGACCGAGTGGCGATGGCTGCCTACGCAGCATAACGTCGCGGACGACGCTACGAGACTTTCCAACGTCGACGTAGACCTACGTAGATGGTTTTACGGACCGGATTTCCTAAACGAAGACGAAGAACGGTGGCCCACCGAACGTGAGGAGTACGAAGAGGACGGCGTGGACGTACTACACATCGACGAGCAGCCTACCTTGTACAACTGGCTGCCGGACCCCGCACGTTTCTCAAAATACGAAACGTTAGTGCGTACTATAGCGCGTGTGTTAACCTTCATAGACGTGCGTATTAAACGCACCGCTACAAAGATGGAGTATCGCCACATTCAAAGCGCAGAGCGAATGCTCATTCAGCGCGCTCAGCACGATAGCTTTGGCGACGATATAAAGAGACTACAGGAAGCGCGCTCAGTCACCAAATCGAGCAAATTATTCAAGTTAGACCCAGTATTAGAAGAAGGAATCGTGCGAGTGAGAGGGCGCATCGACGCGGCTACGGCGCCGGTCGAAACGAAGCGACCGATTATTCTAGACGGCCGACATCGAGTCACACGACTGCTAGTTCTAAAAGAACACTGCGCAGCGGGACACGCAAATAGGGAGCGTGTGACCAACGACCTAAGGCAATTGTATTGGATCATACACTTGCGACCAACAGTACGTGCCGTCGCGAGAAGCTGCGCGTTGTGTCAAGTGCGACGTACGAAACCACAAGTCCCAGCCAAAGGGGACTTGCCTCGCGCACGATTAGATGCATTTCACAGACCTTTCACTAACTGTGGAGTGGATTATTTTGGACCAATGCAAGTGAAAATTGGAAGACGGCGTGAAAAGCGGTGGGGCGCGTTATTTACATGTCTCACGTCACGCGCCGTACACATCGAAATCGTCGCATCGCTGTCTACCGACTCCGCAATCATGGCGCTAAGACGTATGGCGGCGCGTAGAGGCTGGCCGCGTCTCATTTACTCTGACAATGGGACTAACTTCAAAGGCGCCAGTGAAGAATTAAAGAAAGCACACGGCGAGTGGGCAGCGGCACTGAGCGAAGAAGCGTTGCGACACCGCACCGAGTGGCGTTTCATACCGCCGGGCGCGCCGAATCAAGGCGGCGCGTGGGAGCGGCTAGTACGCTCCATCAAGACGGCGCTCGGCGCTACGCTTCACGAGAGGGCCCCCAGCGAGGAATTACTACACACGCTACTTACGGAGGCCGAGTTTTCCGTCAACGCACGACCGTTGACGCATGTGAGCGTCGACCCGCACGACCCGGAGGCGCTTACGCCTAACCATTTCCTGTTGGGCTCATCGGCGGGCCTACCTACGACGACACAATGCGACGTGCAAGACCGGCAGATGTGGCGAGCGAGTCAAGCGCTCGCGAATCATTTCTGGCACCGCTGGGTGAAAGAGTATTTACCCACGCTGGTACCACGCGGCGAGCCACAAAACACAGCAAGGCGCGTACTGGAAGGCGACGTGGTTGTAATCATAGACCACACGTTGCCCCGCAACACATGGCCGATGGGTGTCGTAGTGCGCACTCATGCCGGCCCCGATGGCGCTGTGCGGGTGGCAGAGGTACGAACAAGGAGCGGCGTGTTTAGAAGACCTGTAAGCAAGCTCGTCGTCGTGGCCAAGGAGGCTACGCATGCTACGCCGGGGGGAGAGCTGTTGAGGAGCGACGAGCGGCCAGACAACGAGGCGTCCGGCTCGCGTTGAACGCGCGGAACCGGAACTAAACCCGGTAGTCGACGGCGCGCGCGTAGGCGACGGCGGGGGTGCTTCCGTCCCGCAATATCGTTTCCCACGGCTGTTTAGCCACCTATGTTATTATACCATTGTAAATTGTTTAAATAAAGTGAGATTTTGTTGTAAATTTGAGATCAAGTTTGGAGGAATAAAAGCTATCAAGGAAGAAACTGAGTTTTCATCAACCTACATACAGTCCACAATAGGTAGATTAATTGGTCGTGATGCCTGGCTCTATAATTACTGATCACAACTGCTGAAGCATGTAATACGATAATTTATACCTCTTTAATATAACATAATATAATATTACTTGACGGCGCATACTTTTTTAAAATAAGCGAAAAGATTATACTTGAACATGAAGTGCTATTGCAATCAGTGCAATTTTCGATTAAATTTAATAAATATTAATAACTGATAAAATCAAATAAATATAAAGTAAGTATTTTACTAAATTTTATAAAACAAAAAGTCGACGCAACTTAGGTACATAGCGATCACTTGGTTCGGGCCTACGTGTGTTCATTGATTCACAACTTGCAAGTGACGTTATACAAGACGCTAGTTGCTACACATGGATAACAAGCGCTGGCGCGCCACAAAATCTGGTAAATACCTCAATGGTAGTAATTGATATAATATTATTTTTTCGCCTTTAGCTATCTGCATAGTATAAAAAGAACGCTTGATTGACTATAGGAGAAACCAACGTGCTTCAATCATTAACAAAATAGGTAAACTGCAGGTCTGCAAACTGTAAACTGTCCATACCCAAGCACCACTCAGCAGCTTTCAAGGGTAGCTTTCGATACAATGCCACTAAGTGTTGGAACAACATTCCGCCTCCATTAACCAATTTGACAAATATTAATAATTTTCGTTCCCAATACCGGAAACATATTTTAAAATCCTGTTCCAACCCTTAGTGCATTTGTATCGAATTACACATAAACTTTATTAAATATTTATTTTATTTACCGGTTATAATATAACATAATACTATATACGCATTTACTTTCTGCCTATTTATCATTATAATTATTAACATTGTATACATAATTTCATTTTATTTATTTACATTATATACATAATTACATACCTACTGATATTATATCTACCTATATTACATGTTTTAACTGATGTATTTATTTATTTATTAGTATCTATCTTATTATTGGAAATATATCTCACATAATATACTCATTTTAAATTATCCCTATATACAACTCTAAACTGAAACTCCAATAGTCACTTGGGGTCACTGAAAATCAGTGGTGGTAAGGTATTAATCACCTTGCCATCATAAACTGAGCTGGCTCCATTTGTCAGGTCACTCACTGCCACATTACCAACTGTTTTCTCAGGAATAAGATGCTTTTATTTTTAGAATTTTTCTTTTATTTCCTTTGTTTTTCCTTTGTAAATGTATATCTTTATGTGATTCTGACAATAAATGTGTTTTATTATTATTTTATTATTAAACGAAATATTATACAGGGAGTAATCGTTAAGTGTGCACAGGCGATTTTTCCGTAAGTATTAAAGATAACAAAAAACTTTAAACTGATGTCGAAAGTACATAACCTAATGAGTAAAATGGCCGTAATAAATTTTTAAAAATAAATCGAGAAATATCAAAAAAATTATCTTTAAACCCTCCCATACATTTAAGTATGAAATATGAATATCTATACTAATATTATAAAGAGGAAAAGTTTGTAAGTATGTATGTATGTATGTATGTATGGTTTTCACGCAAAAACTACTGGACCGATTTCAAAAATTCTTTCACCATTAGAAAGCTGCATCTTTACTGAGCAACATAGGCTATATTACATTTTCAAAAAAATTAGAGATCCTTACCAAAAATGCAATAATGTAACCCAAGGTGTAAAAAAATCCTCAATAAAACTTCTGTCATCGCGTGCGCTGCGGAATCTATTGAAGATAGAACAAAAAAATGTTCTACGGTATTATAGAATGGATCAATATCTACAAGAAAGTCCGCAATACCATATGTCCATCTTCAGTAGTTATGTTACTACAACAACTTTTTTACGTTTTCAAAGTAAATAGAAGCGCCGTCAGTAAACCATGTTATCCATACACATATATATTAATCCTTATCCCATTTAATGATGTTTTATTATAGACTGTTTCAATACCAGCAAAATACTTTTTAAATGAAAAGAATTGGATATTCCATTCAAAAGATATAACGAATTTTTAAAAGTGTCAATCTACAGAAAATAGTAGGTATACTGTTCGAGCAGGCCGTAGTGCGGGGTCACGGAGGAATTCTACCAATATGCGTCTTGACGGAACACAGTGGGGTTTTGGTCGGTAGGAATCCGACAAAACCCCCTCCCCCGGAGGCCGTGGGTATCTATGAAAGATTTCCCCACTAAAACAAAAAAAAAGGCCGTAGTGCGGGACGGGGTAAAGGTGATTTTCATGTGATTAAAAATTAAACCTATAGTCCGACCTATAGTAGACTTTTCACTGTAACGATATCGCTATCTATGCGGGTGAAACCGCAGGGCATTGCTAGTCCCTTATAAATTTAATATGAAAGATTTTAGCTTTCTTTTTCTTTTTTTTGGTTTTCTGCTTTAATTACTTCTCAAATTTGAAGTGACATTTTCCACGTTTTTCCGGACATTTTCACGCATTTTCCGGATATTTTCCGGGAAATTTCCGGACATTCCCAGGCATTTCCACGCATTTTCCGGACATTTTCACGCATTTTCCGGGTATTTTCCAGATATTTTCCAGGCATTATCCTGACATAGCCTGTAAATGTCTGGAAAATGTCCGGGAAATCCCCGGGAAATGCTAGGAAAATCACCGGAAAATGCCTGGGAAATAACCGGAAAATGCCTGGAAAATGTCTGGAAAATATCCGGAAAATGCGTGGAAATTTCCGGAAAATCCCTGGAAAATATCCGGAAAATGCGTGAAAATGTCCGGGAGGAGCGTGGAAAATGCCTGGAAAATCCCCGAAAAATGCCAGGGAAATGTCCGGAAAATGTCTAGAAGACATCCGGAAAATCCCCGGACAATGCCTGGGAAATTCCCGGAAAATGCCTGGGAAATGCTCGGAAAAGTCTGGAAAATATCCGGAAAATGCGAGGAAATTTCCGGAAAAACTGTGGAAAATCACTGGTAAATGCCTGGAAAATATCCGGAAAATGTTCAAATATCCGGAAAATGTGAAAATATCCGGAAAATGCCTGGGAAATTCCCAAAAATAACCGGAAAATGCCTGGAAAATATCCGGAAAATGCGTGGAAATTTCCGGAAAATTCCTGGAAAATATCCGGAAAATGCGTGAAAATGTCCGGAAATTATCCGGAAAATGTGTGAAAATGTCCGGGAGGAGCGTGGAAAATGCCTGGAAAATCCCCGAAAAATGCCTGGGAAATGTCCGGAAAATATCTGGAAAACATCCGGAAAATCCCCGGGAAATGCTCGGAAAATCCCCGGTCAATGCCTGGGAAATTCCCGGAAAATAACCGGAAAATGTCTGGGAAATGCTCGGAAAAGTCTGGAAAATATCCGGAAAATTCGTGGAAATTTCCGGAAAAACCGTGCAAAATGCCTGGAAAATATCCGGAAAATGCGTGAAAATGTCCGGAAAATATCCGGAAAATGTGTGAAAATGTCCGGGAGGAGCGTGGAAAATGCCTGGAAAATCCCCTAAAAATGCCAGGGAAATGTCCGGAAATGTCTTGAAAACATCCGGAAAATCCCCGGGAAATGCTTGGAAAATCCCCGGAAAATGCCTGGAAGATCCCCGGAAAATGCCTGAGAAATGTCCGGAAAATGTCTGGGAAATGCGTGGAAAATGCCTGGAAAATCTCTGGAAAATGCCAGGGGAACATCCGGAAAATCCCAGGGAAATGCTCGGCAAAACCCCGGAAAATGCCTGGGAAATTCCCGGAAAATGCCATGGAAATGTCTGGAAAATATCCGGAAAATGCGTGGAAATGTCCGGAAAAGGCGGGAAAATGCCTAGAAAATCCGTGGAATATGCCTGGGTAATGCCTGGAAAATATCTGGAAAATATCTGGAAAATGCGTGAAAATGTCCGAAAAAAGCGTGGGAAAATGCCCGGAAAATGCTCGGAAAATCTCCAGAAAATATCCGGAAAATGCGTGAAAATGTCCGGAAAGAGCGTGGAAAATGCCACTTCGAATTTGCGAAGTAATTAAAGCAGAAAACCAAAAAAGAAAAAAAAAGCTAAAATCTTTCATATTAAATGTATATGGGATATTCATATTTCATACTTAATGTATGGGAGGGTTTACAGATAATCTTTTTGATATTTCTCGATTTATTTTTAAAAATTTATTACGGTCATTTTACTCATTAGGTTAAGTACTTTCGATATCAGTTTAAAGTTTTTTTGTTATCTGTAATACTTACGGAAAAATCGCCTGTGCACACTTAACGATTACACCCTGTATACTTACTGATATTTTCTTTCAGTCCATGCAAACAACGACCATCAGAATCATCAAACATTCTTATATGGTAAATTAACCACCAACAAAATTATTTATGACGACGGCGGTCTTCAAGTATTCTTTAAACGAGCTTTTCCGCCAATAATGTACGTACCTAACACGTGCTAATTTGTCTCCCCGACGACAAAAGAAGTGCTAAATCATAGCAGTAATAACCCATAGTGGCCAGCACGACATAAAATGTGATTTTAATGTAAAATGTTACATCTCACCAACCTCACGTGGCTTCCAACACGTGACGGTATTTTGCGATTCGCACAAAGATTTTAACGAAATAATAGCCGTCCGCCGCTGTTATATAACCGAGAGTTATCAGATTTTATAATTAATGTCATCTTATGAAAGGTTGGGAGGGCTTACATTGTATTATGAATCGGTTGTTTATTAGCATCATTTTACATTTATATAACATTGGCAGACATAACGTAAGTTAATTTTACAACATAGATTCTAGCGCAAAAATGAGGGCCACCCTAATATCGGTTATTATCCTTAGGTGAAAGGCCAGGGGAAGTCGTAGCAGGTTACATAAATATCATAGTTCACTCGAGCACAGCTAATAGCGTGAAGAAACAGACATGGAATATGAAAGCTGCGTAACAGAGCGTTGTGGCGTTAATATGCACTGATGCACGTCACTCCACTACTAATGGGGCCGTTCTGCTCAAATAGTGGGTGTCTGCTCACTGGGGTGTAGTGATAATATACAGGAGCTGTATGATGTATCATACTTTAATCATAACTCGACTCTACTACTTACCACCAGTTTAATAAAGTTGTTATCTATGGTACGTAGATACCTTATCATAGGTAATAACTAATAGGGGATAGGAAGGGAGATATTAGTCATTACATAATATAATTAGTTTAAAACTTTATAATTAAATATAGAATGTGATGCCAAAACTACAAAATCGATAACACTTCGAAACCATAAATAGTTCCATGTTATTTCTAAGTATTATCATAGTAGGTATTATATTATATTTGTTATCTGTGGTATTATTTAACATCATCATTTTCAAATATCATTATTTTACCCGGTATAGCATAGTAACAGATAAATCCAACATTACTTTGTTAATTTTAAATGTTTATCTACAAACAATAAACATCAAGCGCAGCTTAATAAAAACAAACGCTTTAATTTTATTCATGAAATAAACCTACCTACCTACATACCTATATCTGAAATTAAATCGGTTAAGGTGATTGCAACGATCTGTTCCCAGCCAATATCCCGCTAGATGGCGCTGAATTCTACATTTCTAGTTTATTTGAGTTTTTGCGTAATTGGAATAGTCATCAAACCTAGGAATAGTCATGGCGGTTACTGAATATTATATTTTATTGAAATATGTTATATCATTGCCTTAAAATCCACCCAATTCGGTAAAATTATGCGTTTTAACATCTGTCATTGCATACAGGGTCGTTTACACACACAGACGTATACAAAAATGATAAAGATTTAACTCTAGATGGCGTGAATGTAAAGCGCGTCACACACGGTGAAGATACTACCTATAATATTTTATCTAATCTAGTAATATTTTATATTACAGTATCTTAAGGTATCCGGTATCAGCGTTCTGACCATCATTTTTCTTTTTTCGCTGTAGAACCGCCATCCTGTTACAAATGACCCACAAAGGAGAATGACCACGGGTGGTATCGGTAAAATTTTAGTTGTGCCACGTATTCGTTATATTGTTAATTCCTATTTGTATTTATAATGATCATATGTATCAATATTAAGTCTTAATTAAACCGGATAAATTGAAATAATAGTAAAAGTAAAAGTTTTTCTTTTGAAACATGTATGACTACGTATGGAATCGGTAAAATACTAGTTGTGTCACGTGTTCGTGATATTGTTAATTCCTATTTGTATTTATAATGATCATATTTATCACTATTAAGTTGTAATTATACCGAATAAATAGAAATAAAAGTAAAAGTTTTGTTTTGACACATACCTATATCTATCTCTCTTGCAAACGTCATATGTCATAGTTTCTATTTGAAATGTCAAATGAATGTGTTCGACGCATTGTTCGATGTTATTTTGAAATAATGTTTAAATTACGATTTACTTTTCACATTTGTCTTGTAAATTAAAATATTACCTATGTAATAAATGTAAAACTTAACGTTCATCGTTAGTTTAAACTCGATTAAGTAGTTTTTTGAAGTGTTGAATAAAACTATTGTTTTATTTTTATTGTCGCGAACTGCGGCTTATTTACATAAAAACTTTAATCATATCTAAAAGTACTAACATCAAGCTTTAAATTGAGCTATATTTCATCTTGACACAATAAGTTTGATTGCGATACCAAGTGCCATAGTCACTTGGGCAATCTCCTGTGGTTTTCATTTTTCTGTATGGGTAGACAAAACTTCAAAACGCCACCTGCTACGGTTTATATTATTATGAACGATTAGCTTTCCGCCCGCATTTTCAAAAAAAAAACCCGTATAGTTCCCGTTCCCGTGGGGTTTCCGGGATAAAACCTATTCAATGTGTCCAAGTTACGTTCTATATGTGTGCTAAATTTCATTGTAATCGGTTCAGTAGTATTTGCGTGAAACACACACATACACATCCTCACAAACTTTCGCATTAGTAGGAAGTAGGATTGTTATAAAAATAAAAGTTATATTTGTTGGCGTAAACTATTTTATTGTAATTTTGGGAAATAAATAATGTCAAAATTGATTACCTACAATAAAACGCAGTTTTATTTTATTACCTACATTACACTATTGTTTTTTTTTATCAAAACATGTATTTGAAGTAGCAAATATGATATTATGCTGATCCAAGCATTTTCACTCAAAACTAATATCACTAATGATTTGTAAAAGTAAATTATTTCAAAATACATTTCATAACAAGTAAGAATAATTATTCATACAACAACAAATCAAAAACACTATTTACTATGGAAAAAAAACCAGGAAGGTGAAAAACATATTTACGATTTCGATGCACTCGACTTTTAGTAAAATAATAGGTAAAAATATTATTATGGTTTTGATCACAGACATATCTGTGGTTTTGATTTTAGCTACTAGTATCAGAAAGCTGCGTGTTCAATGCACGTCGGGGTCCCACAACTGTGGAGGAAGGAAGGTAGAATACCTCCATCGAATAAGT
Organism: Colias philodice; assembly: GCF_061535455.1. Taxonomy (NCBI): domain Eukaryota; kingdom Metazoa; phylum Arthropoda; class Insecta; order Lepidoptera; family Pieridae; genus Colias; species Colias philodice. The sequence continues at coordinate 13,456,410 of NC_143088.1, forward strand.
GAAGTTTCTCGACATACTCGATTTGCCGGCCGGCCTCAATGAAGATTGTCCGAAAGTTGTATATGTGCTCTGTAACGAAAAAATTTCGCTAGCGCGATTCAGAGTGAGGTGTCGTACAATATACCTAATGAAGTTTTTCATCTTTTTATTTTACTGCAAATACAAAATAAAAATTAAACAATGGTAATGTAAATTCTAAACAAACTACTACCAAAATACAATTAGAACAAAAATCATTTGACTTGTTTATTTCACCCAGAGGCCAGAGGCGGCTCGTGACAAAATTGTATAGGTGTTCACTTGAAATAAAACAACGAAAATACAATAGCGTTCGGGATGATTTATTACAAAAAAATGAGCACCACATTTTATAAATGTCTATAACACTAAAAATTACAAAGTACAGGCTATTTCAAAACGAATTCAATGACTAGGTATCAATAATTAGTAAATCACCGAATTTGCATTCGCGAGCGTAGGTATCCATAGTGTTTGTCACTGACGGTCACTGACCTCTATAACTTATAGTTATAGAGGTCAGTGGTGTTTGTTGTGTAAACATGTATGTATTTGAGTAGTTAGTAGCATATTATATTCTGAATTTCTGATCCATGCCTATTCACTCAAAACTAATAACACTAATGATTTGTAACAGTAAATTATTTCAATAGGTAGGTATTTGAACATTTCCCAACAAGACGTAAGAATAATTATTCGTAGGTATACAAGATACAATAACAAATCTAATACACTATTTATTATTTTATTATTTACTAGCGGTCCGCCCCGGCTTCGCCCGTGGTACATGTTTACGTTTTCTCTCCATAAGAAGTAATAGCTAGAGAGCTAGCGCAAAGCTACCTGTATGTATTTGACCAGACCTGGATTTTTGTGTGTTGATTCCCCTATACCTACTATACATGAGATGAGGAGTCACTAAGCCCAGAGTGGTGGACGGGGCGCGCGCTTAGGTAAGACAGGTGGAAATTTTTGGCGAACTTTGAAACCATTTGACCACGTCTGCCATTTTGATATTTGAAAATAGATTATTATTACTATCGGAAAATAACAATGGCAGACCATTATCACGCGGATAACATTCTGGCAGACACTTATGAAAGTGCTGAAAAAAATACAATTTTGAAAGTATTTGACCAGATCTGCCATTCATATATTTTATTTATTAGGGTCTTAAAAACTTATTTTCGAAACGGCAGACATTTTCATTGCGTACAGACTTCAGCAGACAACAAAACTTTACAGACTTCAGCAGTCAACAAGACTTAGCTTCTACATGGTCAGATGTATATATGTATTACGTTCCCTGACCTTACATCAATGATTTACTTTATTAATGTTTTTATGGTCATTTACATTTAATTTTGAAAACTATGGAATAAAATTTATAAATTTGATGATACAAAACTAAATATACATTTGTAAAGAATCTCAAATATAAAGTTGTGTTGCAAATAACAAATCATCATTTAAATATTTAGTTTATTTCTTTATTTAAGAAACAATTAACAATTACAAAACAACATAAAAAAACACGCATGCATTTATTGAAATGTTCATTCATCATCACTATCGTATGGCGTTGTGTGACTCGTCTTCATAATCCATTGAATCGGATTCTGTAAAAGTAAAACGTAAATTATATAATAAAAGAAATGAGTCATTATAAACTTACCTAGTAAGGCAATGCCTTTGATGTCGCACGATGCCGCCGCGCCGCCAGTGTAGGTACTTCTGCTGCTACATGAAAATATGCTAGGGTTGCAACAAATGGGAAATAAAACAATTGTGATTATTACTATTATGATGTAATCATTTATTCATATTATGTACATTCAAAACAATTGCTATTATTAAATCTGATGTAATTATTTTTTCATAAATATATAATTATTATTAATTACATAATATATTGCACTGTGAAATATTTACGTATCACTTTATTTTTGATGTTCTTAATTGTCTTTTATAAAATTTAAGTGACGCATTCGCATTGGGATCAACAATCCGATAAGAAAAGAATGGAGACAACATATACATAGCTTTGATTTCAATTCTACAGATACAAAATATACAATCTATCTAAAATGATACAACGGATGTTTCCTGCGTTTTCTCGTCAAAATACCGAAACAACGTAATTATTGTATAGTAGTTGGGCGTGAAAGTAAAAAAACAAATGAAAAGTGTTTTCCATATGATTATTTATTAAATTTACGCGATTAAGAATAATTTCAACGATACAATTTAGTAACCGAGAATTCAGAGGATTAAAGAAAATACCTGCCTGATCATTTTATCAAACTCTAAAAGAATTATGGTTATTTCGCATCACTCGGTTTATTAGTTTGGTAATAATTATTAAAGGTAGTTACAACCCTAGCCATTGAGTCGAACGGTAGGCAACACAATATCGACTTTGTGCGGGTACATATGGTACATTTCTTCTTGCTGTGAAGCGTAATTATTATTATTAAGATTTTTTAGGCTATTTTGAATCAGCTGTTCTAATTTAATTCTAGAAATTTTTTTAAAAGTATATTATGAGTTTATAAATACCTCAACCAATAGTTATTGTGTCCTATCCTCATTTCTTTATATCTTGGTAGTTAACTAAAGTGTTAAATTTACATAACCTCAACAACAACATTTACACTGCCACTGCACTAAAACTAAACTAACTAGCTCTCTAGCTATAAGAACCATCCTCGTACTTCAAGGGATATAATAAAAAAAGAATTATCGAAATCGGTTCAGCCGTTCTCGAGTTATGCGCTTACCAACACATTTTGCGATTCATTTTTATATTAGACTAGCGGTCCGCCCCGGCTTCGCCCGTGGTACATGTTTACGTTTTCTCTACATAAGAACCATCCTCGTACTTCAGGGAATATAATAAAAAAAGAATTATCGAAATCGGTTCAGCCGTTCTCGAGTTATGCGCTTACCAACACATTTTGCGATTCATTTATATATATATACTAGCGGTCCGCCCCGGCTTCGCCCGTGGTACATAATATTTACGTTTTCTCTACATAAAAACCATCCTCGTACTTCAAGGAATATAATAAAAAAAGAATGATCGAAATCGGTTCAGCCGTTCTCGAGTTATGCGCTTACCAACACATTTTGCGATTCATTTTTATATATAAGAATAAGATTATGTGAAAATAACCAGGAAGGTGAAAAACATATTTACGAAAACATAGTAACATAATATGGCTGTCGCTACAATAATTATATTTCAATTTTATCTTTTTATACCTAGTAGAACTGGCCGACGAATAAAAAAAATCGTATTAGAATAAATACAATAAATTACGGAACAAAAAAAGGATTGTAACTGAATTAGGTAGGTATGTTTGTTTCTGGGCGCACCGTTTTCGACGACGCGACGCGCGACGTAAGCGTATAGGTATAGGTACCTACTTTGCTAAAACAAACTAATAAAATAATTTGGAAAATCCAAAAGTGCACGCCTCATAATTTTTTTTTAATAAATATTTATTAATTATTATTTTTGTTTATTTAATAACAATTAAACCACATCGAATCAGACCCTGAAAAATGAAAGGGTTCTATTCCTGAGCATACTCAAGCGTAAGAGAAAAAAAAAGACTCGATTAGTAAAGTATTTCGGTCGCTATCGTGTTAACAAGAAAAAGGATCCGCACATACAGACACACGGACGTCCAAGACAGAACTTTTTTAAACTGTTTTTTAACTAGTTTAAATAACAAAAATGACATCAAAAATATCATGAACGTTAAAAATAGTGTTTTTTCTTAATATGTGTGTGTATGTATTATCTTACAAGTGCAATGTATGATAGATAAAGACATTTTAAGTTTGAAAAATCAGATGTTTTGCGCGAAGTGACAGTAGTACCCACCTCAACGCTTCGCTTATGAGGCGTGCAATTGTGTGTCTGTCTGAAAATTCGGAAAAGCATATTTTGCAAGTTTGTAATTACTTTGATAGTTTACCGATTTATAATAATTGTAATTGTAATTGTATAATATATAATTTGCAATGTGGTGAAATTTCATAAAAATCACGGGCCAATTTTTTGTTTTGAATCCCACCGAAAATATAATTGCGTTATTAGAATAATTAATTACTATACCTACCCACGATCAATTATTACAATATAGTCTCAAATGCATACTAGAGAAATATTGCAATTTGATTCAATTAAAATGCATAGCATACAAAAATAAATTCACAACACAAGAAATTCCGCGCGCAAATCATAGCGCGTGTCAATGAAATCAAGAATGTTTTATATCAAGCCGACGCGGACGACGACGCGACGCCGAACAAAAGTACCTACGACGGACGACCACGCTTCGAGTTGCCAAACAACATGAGTAATAAATTGTTTACAAAAAAAACAAGTTTTCCATTTTTCTGTATGAGTAGACAGAACTTCAAAACGCCACCTGCTACGGTTTATATTATGAACGATTGTTATAAAAATAAAAGTTATATTTGTTGGTGTAAACTATTTTATTGATCAATAATTTTGGAATTTAAAATTGTCAACATTGATTACAATAAAACGCAGTTTTATTTTATTACACTATTGTTTTTTTTATCAAAACATGTATTTGAAGTACCATATAATATTATGCTGATCCAAGCATTTTCACTCAAAACTTATATCACTAATGATTTGTAAAAGTAAATTATTTCAATATACATTTCATAACCAACATGTAAGAATAATTATTATTATTCCTACCTACAACAACAAACCTAAAACACTATTTACTATGGGAAAATAACCAGGAAGGTGAAAAACATATTATTATTTACGATTTCGACGCACTCGACTTTTAGTAAAATATAGTAGGTAAACATAATATTATGGTTTTGATTTTTGCTACTAATATAAGAAAACTGCGTGTTCAAACTACCTACTTGTTTGTCTGTCTGAAAATTCGGAAGTACTTTGGTAGTTTACCGATTTATAATAATATTGTATATATCGTTGTTTAAAAAATATTCAAACACAATAAAATATGATATACTGATTTATCACTGGTTTCAGTGATGAACTGATGAGTCAATTATAGCCACTATACTTTCGTCATACGTGTGTATGATTGATGTGATTTGCAACGTGGTGATATTTCAGAAAAATCACGGGTCAAATTGTCCCACCGAAAATATAACTGCGTTATAAGAATAACTATACCTACGATAAATTATACATAATACAATATAGTCTCAAATGCATACTAGTGAAATATTTTATTTGAATCAATAAAATAAAAAAATAAATAAAAAATAATAATAATACAAAAATAAATTCACAACACAAGAAAATCCGCGCGCAAATCATAGCGCGTGACAATGAAATCAAGAACTTTCGAGCCGACGCGGACGACGAAGGAGCCTAACAAAAGTACCTACAATCATAGGCGGCTCGTGACAAAATTGTATGGCCGTGTTCACTTGAAATAAAACAACGAAAATAGGTACCTACAATAGCGTTAGCAGTACAAAAAAAATGAGCACCACATTATAAATGTCTATTTATACACTAAAAATTATAGAGTATTTCAAAACGAATTCAATTATTATTTAGCAATAATTAGAAAATCCCCGAATTTGCATTCGTGATCGTATTCATAGTGTTTGTCTACACTAATATTATAAAGAGGAAAACTTTGTTTGTTTGTTTGATTGTAATGAATAGGCTCATAAACTACTGGACATTTTACCAATGTTTGCAAGTTTGTGATTACTTTGATAGTTTACCGATTTATAATAATTGTATACTTATATCATTGTTTAAAAATATTCAAACACAATATGATATAGGTACTGATTTATCACTGGTTTCAGTGATGAACTGATGAGTCAATGTTAGCCACAATACTAATCACTTTCGTCATACATGTGTATGAACTATGATTGATGTGATTTGCAATGTGGTGAAATTTCATAAAAATCACGGGCCAATTTTTTGTTTTGAATCCCACCGAAAATACATATATTACTAATTGCGTTATTAGAATAATTAATTACTATACCCACGATCAATTATTACAATTTACAATATAGTCTCAAATGCATACTAGAGAAACATTGCAATTTGAATCAATTAAAATGCATAGCATACAAAAATAAATTCACAACACAAGAAATTCCGCGCGCAAATCATAGCGCGTGTCAAATGAAATCAAGAATGTAATTTTATATCAAGCCGACGAGCGACGACGCCGAACTAAAGTACCTACAGTACCATTTACCTTCAGTGTACAATACAGTTTACAGACCTACGACGGACGAACAATAATGAGTAATAAATAAAAAAAAAACATAGTTTCTAAGGTCATTAGTTTTATTTTATTTTATTGTTATTTTCTTTGAACGATTGGAAATGAAATTACTCAATTTTTACACAGAACTTTGATTTATTAGAATTATGCTCATTATGCATAAGATAACGAACGCGAATGCACGACATCTAGCGCGTCAATGTCTAAACATCGCCTTTCGTTTAGACATTGACGCGCTAGATCTGTAATAAGTATATAGTCTATGCGCTAGATGTCGTGCTTTATGTCGTGTTTCGCTTGGCAAAAGTCACGCACACTACTGTAGAAGTGTCAAATTTTTCCGGTATTTTACTGTTGTTTTTCTAAGTAAATATTGTAAGTTATTGATTAAAAAGGTCGAACGCGCACACATTTCATTATAGAGAAGTGATAAAATGATTAGTTTTAAAGAAATAGTGTCTGTGTTAAGTGTTTAGAGGTAATCAAAAATGTATGGAGGGACGGTCGGAACATCAACCTTAATAAAGCGATTAAACATCATTATTTATGCAATGATTGTTCAAAACATTACCAAATACGCAGTACCTAAATCATTCAATATTGGCAGTTGCGTGTGTTGATATGATTTTAATGCACGCATATGATTGACCTTACAACAACCTTACCTACAAACATGCAGATGCCAATTGCACTAATGCAGATAATGCAACTGTTTAGATTATCTAGTATGTAAATTCATTTTGCAGTATTAGTAGAAATGTATGCATGTTAACTGTCTAGTGTTTGTTTTTACGTTTTCCCGCATAGACTGCAAAACAGAAGGTTGTCGAGACCTTAAGATATAATGAGTAACGGTCAATTGAATCTTGATGTTGTTTAAGTATATGGTGTTAAAAAATCAATGCCAGATTCCATTGAACAAACAGAACCACGGCTATCGTTTACATCTGGAACAATAATCACAGCAGTCTATTATGTTGTTTAATGCCTCAGCGGGGTAACAAAGCCAGTGATCGATACTACAACCGTGTCACGGTTGGCGACCCACTTTCCTTTTACCCTGGATGTAAGGCATGGGCAATAAATACTTAAATATTTTCATAAATACCATTCGATGTGGTCACGGTCAGTCGGCATGCAATCGGAAACATATTTCTCTGAACGAGGTACAATTAAATTGGGTCACTAATCATTCAAGGCTCTAAACGTTATTAATAATGGACCATTAATATACCTACTGTTATACGCAGACTGACGCAGACCCATGCCTACATGCATGCATGTTTCCACCATTCCACCTTATAATATGTTTCGCCTTGATTCGCTAGAGTCTAGACTAAGACAACTTAAAAAACCGTCAAAAATAGATTTGTAAAGAACAGCGAAAAAAATATAACTTTGAAACTGAATTATATTTCAGTTTCCAGATTTAGGATTTACCCATTTCATTTCTAGTTTATGAAAAGACTCTTTCCTTGTCATAAAATAATATCTTAATAGTACATATTTTAATATTCGCTTTTGTGTTTCAAAGGTTCTCAAGAAGGCAAAATTCTGATTGCATTATTAAGTACCGAGTAGCAGCGCAAGCTGTAGCAAAATATTCTTAAAATGAATTCTCAAAGACGGCGCCGGCACTCAATCTAAACCGCGATAAGACTGGACATGACTGATGATATCTAAACGTGGGGCAACACAAACACTGTTAGACCTCTAAACAAACCACGCAATTCCTTCTAACCGATAAGAACAGGTACTTTGGCCATTCATGTTCGTAATTTAAAATTTTATTTTACCTTGATAATTTATTTTAAAAAATCTATGCGGTATGGATCATACTTCCTGCTTATAACAGAACAACTTAGGAAAACAACACTAATCTAAACTTTTATAGCTACTGGCAATTCTAATCCTGTCACACACTAAAAAGTTATCGAGTTGTGCGTTTCTGATATAAATCTAAATTAATACCTTATTTATAATAACTTGCTGGTTTAGTTACTATTTTTGAGTAAATACTTTAGGAAAATAATTTTACGAATAATACGTTACATAGCTTAGGTAGGTACTTATCAAACAAATGACTTCGGATTACGATTCTGCGCTTAATGGCATAATAAATGAAATAACACCAATTTTGCTCAATCACTGGGAATCATCAGTATCTATTGTTGTAGGGGAAATACCAAATCCAGTTCACAAATTAGAATAAGTAGCTTGCATACCTAAATAGAAAAATAGAAAATTTATAGAATAATGCTGAAGATAAAATTAAGGAAGATAGAATCTAGTATAATTATTTTTCTTTTTAACTAAACCACATTCAAATTGACAACAAATTGGCTGCAGGTGGCTTGTATGGTATATAAAATACTAGCTTTCCGCCCGCGGCTTCGCCCACGTTTTCAGAGAAAAACCCGTTCCCGTAGGATTTCCGGGATAAAACCTATCCTATGGCCTTTCTCGGGTATCAAAATATATCTATACCAAATTTCATGCAAATTGGTTCAGTAGTTCAGGCGTGATTGAGTAACAGACAGACAGACAGAGTTACTTTCGCATTTATAATATTAGTATGGATTGACGGTCTTAACTTACTATATGTAATTAACGTGAGAAAGTAAAAAATATACTTGTTAAACAATTAATACTAATTTTATGCAGCAGACTTATTTTTATAAATTATTCATCATAACATTAAAATCATCCTTTATAATACTGTTTCATCTTATTAACAAATGAAGGTATATTTTTCTTATCCCGGATGTTCGACTTTCCTACCTATCAACAAAATGCTATTCATAATCAATTATTTCATGCTTAAAATTACGATTTCATTGAATAAAACAAAATATTTTGGATTTTATATTTTATTCTTACATTAAGGTGTTTAAATCCTTGATGGATACATCATCTGAAACAAAGAAAACATACAGTTAGTACATTTAAAACATCAAAAGAAAACTTTTAAAATATTGCAATAATATCAGTTGGATTTTATCCACATTCAATTCAGGTTTCAAATGTCTAAGCATCATTTAGAAGAATTGTATATTTAGTATGTACTATGTTATATAGAGAAAATCCTTATTCATATGAAATTTTTCATTAAGCTAACTATTGGACTAGTAAAGATAATTATTCTAACACTGAATAATGAATATATACTGTAAATTTGGATTTATTACTGAAATAGTGGCTAGATTTTGGCACTGGTTCAAATGAAAGTTAAATATCTAAGATGTGTCTATTTCCACAAATCAGTCTCTAGGGAATGATGTTTGATATTAACCAACAAAATTGATTTGTATTTAAGCCACTTCAATATTATTGGGTTGTCTGTCAGAAATTGCTTAAAGCATTAAGACAACCCCCTTTTAGAATGCAATAAATATTAAATTTTCACTGCTTACATAAATTAATATCCACATATCACTTATAAAGTATCTATACAATATGTTATTGATACAATATAACCTCCTCCTTTTTTTTGAAGTCAAACAAAAATTTAAACAAACAATACTGCTGATTTAATAAATTCATTCCCTATGACCTGTTCTCTAAATCTTATCTGAATGTTATACCTAAATTAATTAAGGCATTGACTTTATTTTAGAAAATATAGTAGCTCAATTCCATTCAGAAAGCAGCAAGTAATATAACATACATATTATACATAGACCTCATAGTGAAGTCCCATGTCCCCTAGTGGGGTAAGGGGCAGATGCATTATACATCTGTTTCACTGATCGATTTTCTTTAGGGACAAGTAGGTGATCAGCCTTCTGTGTCCTGCCAGACCGAGACATTTTTTTTTTTTCGTCTCCACCGGGAATCAAACCCAGAACCCCTCGGTGCTACGCTCACGCGTCAACCACTATACCAAGGAGGCGGTCGAGACCTCATAGTGAACTTATTTAAAGTATATAAAAAAGCTAGATACGTTACCCGCTCTCTATTTTGGCAAGAAAAAACTCAGCTAAGTGCCAGAGTTTCACTTAGTCACGCACCATTCAGCATTGTGGCTGGACATTCTTTTTATATTTTAATCGGCAGTTGTTATTATGAAGTACATGAGTGAGACATGTATTATGTCTCGTGCGTGAGAGTGAAAGAAGAGAGAACAACTGTATTGGTGATAATGCGTTAGTAAGTACTGTTTTTTAGTGCAATAATGTTGGCGTATGCCGCGTCTACTAGTATAATAGGTCATTGATTAAACTCACCACACGTATCCTATGTCCCATAGCTTGCGCGGGCAGGTTGGACTTGAAGCGAGCTCGCACACTGCCCGAGTTGCCGTGCAGGCGCGTCACCTTGCCCCAGATAGCACGCAGCTTCGTTTTGATGCCGCGGGGACCTCCGCGGATGGGGGTGCGCTTCTTCGCCTTGTACACATACACGCACTTCTTACCTGCGTAGAAGATCGCATCGTCCCGCGAACGGGCACCTTCAATCTGGAAATTGGCATGGTTGAATGTAGTTTTGTATGTTTTTGGGATTATTTTATGTAATGGGAGGGTAATCAGTAAGATTTTGTCCACATTGGTGTTCAGGTTTCAAATGTCTAAGCATCATTTAGGGCTTGTTAGTTTTAATATTGTTGGTAATGTAACAAAAAGTAATTTACTCAATTTGGTTTTTAATAATAATAATTTATTCATTTATTCAAGCAACCAGGACTCGTTATGTTAGTAAAAATAATACAATTTATATTTTTGTAACTGGAATAATAATATGTTGATATTTTATAACAACAAAACAAATTAAATTCAAATTTCAAAAAACAATACAGAATTAATAAATAAACTTTCCAGGATTTATGTATAGGAATATTGCTATACATCTTAATTCAGACAATCATGTAATCACTCACTCACTATTATTGTCTAAACTTAACTTAAGCAACATAACTTGTTTTGAAAGTGATAATACAGAAATAATGAAATATTTTAGCCTGTTTTAGTTCAACATCGAAAGATTTACATGAACCATTTATTATTGTACCTAGTAATGGTTATCATAAGTAGAACTTTGCAATGTTACTTGGCAGAATTGCGTTATAAGCTACAAATGAAGTTTAATCATAGACTGCTGTTATTTTTATGTATTTTTTATTTATTAAATAATTTAAAACAAGTGATACTTATGAAGTGAGTTTACTTACTTAATAATTAAAATTTAATAATAGTCTTAAAGCTAATAATCCAAGAAATGACCCCAAAAGCGTGCGGAGATTGAGTATAAGCACAAAGTTTATTTTTTAATTAATTATTATTAGACAAACACTAAACAATAACTAAACTAATGCAATGGCAGACTAAATGCTATAAAGTTAATCAATAGTGGTTTAAAGAACAATTGCTAAATATCTCATGATCTATATCAATTTGAGGTTATAATTGGTATTTCTTTAGAAATTTGCGGCACGAATTAAGGGGGGGGAGGGGAGGGAAAGGGAGGGGGGAGGTAAGAGGAGACCCCCTATAAAGTGGGGGGGTGAGGAAACCCCCCCTTCTATTTTTTTTTAATTTTTTTGAGATTATATTTATACTAGCTTACCGCCCGCGGCTTCGCCCGCTTTGACTTAAACCTAATAAATTATATACTAAAACCTTCCTCTTGAATCACTCTATCTATTAAAAAAAACCGCATCAAAATCCGTTGCGTAGTTTGAAAGATTTAAGCATACAAAGGGACATAGGGATAGAGAAAGTGACTTTGTTTTAAGTATACTATGTAGTGATGAAGTTAGAAATATAACGAAGATTATGGGCTTTCTTGACTGCTCCGGCGCTGCAGAACGTGGCGCTTGCCCCCGTGTACCTCGTTGCAGGCATGAGTCTTCACTCGCCTTCGTAGCTTCGGCTTTTTGGTCCAGCCTCAGCCACTCTGGCTCGCTTGACTCTGCCTGCTCCTCAGCACACGCGGGCGCCACGCTCCTCCGCGCCTCCGACTTTTTAAATACACTCTAGTGTATGACAGACAAGTACTACGTGGAATCGGGGTGGACAGATTCGGTTCTGTGATTAACAATTTGTGTGCAATATACTTACATACAATAAAAACATTTTTTTTAAATAATTATTTTTCAAATCTTGTATACATGTTTGATACAATTTACAATGGCAATGAATGGATCCATTTTATTTATTTCCACCCATCGTCTCCACATATTCTATAATATTATCACCGAAGTTTGCTGGGTGGTTATAGTTATCTTTTTTAAAAAATCTTTTTACACCATGCCACTGGGACTCAAATGGGTCAGAGGCAACAAATGGGTTGTCTGGGTCTGAGTGATTAACTTTTTTATGAACATACCCATATTGCCCCAAACAATCATATGCTCGCCAATAACCCGTATGAATTGTTGTCCCCTCAGCAACATGTTTTTGAATGAACTATGGTTTTTAATATGTACATTAAGACATTTGTTATCTCTTTCAAACACAATTCTTGTAGTTTTGTCAATGTAACTCAAACAATTTTGAACATAATCTCAAAAATTAAAAAAAAAAATTCTCTGTAATTACACGTTTCCGCACGAAAAGCCGCTAATGTATGTTTCGGGGCATCATTATCGATCGATAAAAATTAAAATCGCGCCGAAATTCGTGCCGCACGTTTCTAAAGTCAACCCTTATAATTATACATAATATTTGAATTTGAATAATCCTGTAACTTCATAAGCTTCCAATATCCTAGAGAGGTACTGTTAAAGATCTATTCTAACCTATACTTCACAGAAATTTTACTTTATTTTCCATAATAAAACGTTCATAACCCATAATGTTTTTGTTTAATTTTATAAGATCTGTGAAGGACTCATAAACATACCTTTAATAGTGCGGTATTCTCGTGTTGGTTTCTAAGACCACGTTTGTATCCAGTGAACACAGCCTTAGCATACAGTCTGCCGTGACGAGGTTTGGAGGCCTTGCGTACAGGCTTCTGGGATTCTACTGGAGGCGCTGGCGCGGCATCTTTTGGGGCCTTCTCTTTTGGGGCCTTGGTTTTAGGCGCTTTGGCCTTTGGTGCTGTGGACGGCGCGTCAGCCATTCCTTAAAAATATGAACACCTAAATAAGTACACTGACAGTTGCGATAGGTTATGTTGACATCCCAACTTTTAATCTTAATTTATCTTTTTATCTTATATCAATCGTCTGTAATAATAGGATCACAGAAACTGAAATAGGATTGATCTATTCAAATCAAGCTATATTTTTCGATACAATATCTATTTTATTTCAAAATTCACAAATATTTTAACACTAACCGGACACTTGTTTTTGAAGTGAAAGAAAGAAGATGTTGCCAGTTTTTAATATTTGTCTATTTTAGTAGGAAGGCACGTTTGACAAACTACCATATTCACCGATAAAACCCGAGGATAAAACTTTTTTCTATAGTGCAGAGCTTTTGTTTTTAATTTTTAAAAATCGATTTCGAGGCGGTCGAGGCGGAATTCTCTCTTTCTTAAATAGCAATTCCCGATTCCAGTGAGGACGGATAGAATACTATTCATTTTGATTGCATTGTTTAATATTTATTATTTTGCAAGTAACATGGATGATACCAATAGTCCAGTTATAAACTATTCAAGCAATAATAAAAAAAATTGAATGATCTGTTTCGTTCAAAATGTTTAAAGACACAAAATCAGTATCTTGATGAGATTTCTTCTATGACCGGTTTAATTAAATTAATGTTTCTTCTTATTATCAGTATGTGTTTTAATAATCAGAAACAAAAAATTTTGAAGCCTGAAAATCTCTTTGGAGTTTTCTATTAGCGCATCTTTTGTTGAATCACTTATTTTCTTAGTGAATGTGTGGAAATAGTTTTTCGCGATTTCTGACTTTTCTAGTACTCATACCTCAGTTGGTCTTTTAGAGTGTTTTGATCCCCATGAGAAACTGGATCGATTAGCATCAAAAAAAATTTTTTTAAAAACTGCCGATTTCCTTGCTGACCGTACATTTTTTCAAATATCTGTGAATGCAGATTAAAATTTCTCAAGAATTTAAGGATAGTCTCCTAAGAACGTTTTCATGTAGCTACAACGGTTAAGGTACCTGCCCTTCATGCCCCATCTTAACCTTCCACCCTGTATATTACATAAAACAATATTATAAAGATGAAGAGTTTGTTGTTTTTTTTTGCTCGTAAGAGAAAATATTAATAAAAGTATTAAAACTATATTTCCAACCTAAGTTGCCATATGTTGATTTTTTAAATTTGCCGCCTTTTTCCAGTCTCATCTTTCGTTAGCCAGACAATAGTACCCGCGTTGGTGTAAGGCGTTGAAGTTTCACATCTGAGATATGTACTAGGAACACGCGCCTTTTATTTCTTTATAAATTTATATTTATAAAGCATTTGAATACTATAAAATTTAATATGAAATTCAGATTTTACACGAATATTTTGTGCAGTATAAACTAAGATTTGCTATTTCCGCACTGCGGAATAAAATTTTGATCAGTCGTGCAACGGCGCTTTTGAGAAAATCCATCCATTTAAACACGCTTTTATTAGCTACACGTCCTGAATGTTTGTACAATTATATGATATGTGACTGACTCCTTTAGACTCGATTTTGGTCTTATTTTGGCCCACTTTAAATCAAAGAGTACTATAATAATTGCTTTAAATGGACAGATTCAATTCAAACTTTGAATGTACACTTATCAAGGATTGATAAGTCGATAACTATACAATAATTTCATATAAAGAGGGTAAGTTCGTTTTTTATAGTGAAACTTCTTTATGCGCATTGAGAGTAAAATTTCAACGTCGTGTCATGGCAATATCTCAATCGTCACGTCATGGAGTAAGACGTCAGGTGACCGTCACGTCATAGAGTAAGGCGATGATTTTGGTTTCTCTTGAATCTCGCCAAAAAAGTTTCTTTCTCACATGGAAGTTACTTTTTTCACGTGTGCTCTGCGTAGGTATTACCTACGTACAATTCCGATTGCGGAATTTAATACCTACTCGAAATACCGCTTTATCATTGAAAAAAAACAATAATGTCTGATTCCAAACAATTTCATAACAGGTAAAATTGAGTCCTCGGTAGATAACACGCTGCAACGCGGGTCATTTGTGATACCATTCACATGTCACCAAATTGAATTCTCTAATTAATATTATTACGTGTTTGTTTATCGTTATGAATACCATAGCAGTAATTTGGGAACTTCCCAAGATTATGTTACAAAACAATGAACAGTTTCTTTAAAAAGTAAATTGCTTCACTTGAAAATTTTTTGTGAAGAAAAGTTAAAAAAATCGTAACTCGAAAAGTAGGAAAAATCAGTTAGCATACATGGCGAATATTTTGATTGCCCACGATGTGAGGATCCTAAAACCAACCGGTTTTGGACCAACCTATATACCTACTTGAATTTAAAGTTAATTTTTTTTTAAGATAAGGTGGAAGCAAGGGTGGAAGTATACGTAGTTTGGTTCTTCTATAATCTTTATTTTGTACCAAAATTGTATAAATTATCGATTATGGCAATAATCATTATGAGCGTTCCATTTTACTGTTCTTACGTTCCGTTCTGATTTTATTTTTATAAAAATAATTTTGATATAGTGTTTTTTTAAACAATTCATAAAAATAAAATAAGCTTGTTTTACAACTTTAAAAATAAAATTTACAGCCAAATTTTATCTTGGTAATAATAAATATGAAAGAAGAAGACAGCGTCCGTCTTTATTATCTGTTTATTTTCCGTCAGCGGTCAGTGTCTGATTTGGACCAATGAAATCAGACCACGAAAAGTTACGAACTACGAAGGAAAGATGGACTGTGGCTATGTCAAATAATTAGTGTTATTATTACAAGAATTGCTTTAATTTGTGTTAAGGTTGCTCTAATAATTTATACAAAATAATGGACATCTTAGTTAATATTAACTGGAACAAAATCACGCCATGTCTCGTTTTATTACTATCAGATTTAGTGTTAAAGTGTGAGTATGAAATAAATAGACTGTATTTTTAGTTATTTTTAAACTTCTTGGTTGTTTTTAAATACTTTGAATGAAACAGTGCAGTGTTTTTGACGGGAAATTGTTAATAGTTTCAGAGTGCACGTCGACACAAGCTGAAGTAAACAAACATTTGGAATTAGGACGAGATTTTCTAAGTCGTGGTCAGCTTTCTGACGCACTCACACATTATCATGCAGCTGTTGGTAAGTGTAACAGATAACAGTACCTATGCTCTAGAAATATTTAATTTGGTACCTTTAAAAAAATATAATTATTTTATCTCAGTACTTACATACTTTGTAATACCCAAGTTCTTATTTTGAAAATTCAAAATTTTACTCTTGCATGGCAATGAAAAGAAAATAGATTATTTTATTTTAAACTAGCGGTCCGCCCCGGCTTCGCCCGTGGTACATATTTACGTTTTCTCTACATAAGAACCATCCTCGTACTTCAAGGAATATAATAAAAAAAGAATTATCGAAATCGGTTCAGCCGTTCTCGAGTTATGCGCTTACCAACACATTTTGCGATTCATTTTTATATTTTAAATAGATTATCTCATGAAGCACATTATCATAAAACAATAAAATAAGTTTAATTTCTGTATACATAATTCATATTGCTGTATACTTTTTGTCTCCATCTTATCAGCCATAAATTCTTATCATATTTGTTCAATAGTATTCTTATTCCATATGGAAAATAAAAACTTATGATTATAATTATTATTTGCTTTTAGTTTTCATTTGTATATTGCTATAGTTCAAAAACTAGAAAATAAATGACACAAGTTAATTTTCAGTTATTTGTTTTTAAATAACATATTGAATGACAATCTTTTAATGATGTCATAGACTCAAAGAAATTACCCACATATTTTATGCAACTTCTGTACACCCACTCATAATAGTAATGTATTACAAATACTATTTAACATAATGATATATCAACTATATTGGAAAGTATATGTGCGAGTGGTGAAGGTCGTACATTGATTAGTTGTTGATGTATGCAAAAGTTTAATATTTTGGGTGAGAATGATTGCAGTAATAATATTATCTTCAAATTTTGAACATTAATTGCTCTGAAATATTTATTGAAACTGGATTTTTTTCAAACATAAATATAATATCCCACTTAATAAATTAAGATTGTATTATTATGAACATTTATGCTGAATATAAACAATTATTCTATTAAAGCAGTTGTAGCAGTAGAAACTTATAAGTGTGTTCAGAGTAGTAAAATCTTCCATAAATAATAATCAATCTCAAATGAATGTTGTAGAATCAGCAAAAAAGTAAAATGAATATAAAACAATTAATGTCTTGTTTCAGAGGGGGACCCACACAACTACCTCACATATTTTAAGCGCGGTACCGTCTATTATGCACTTGGTAAAGCCAAGTTTGCGTTACAAGACTTTACTAAGGTGAGACATCTTTGAAGTACTTACTTCTTTTTTGTTAGTTTGTAATTAAATTTATTTTCTAATCAAAACAAACTGTTATTTCTCTTTTTTCTCTAAAAAATATTTAAATAGAAGAAGTAAACTGTTTTGTAACACACAAACTATGCTGACGATTTTTAACTGACAATGTGCCTTTTTATGTTTATAAGTTCTTATATTTTATACATTCTATTTATTTTAATTATAAGCTGATAGAGTAAAAACAGAGATTTATAAAAAGGAAATGATTCCAGGTTTTAGAACTAAAGCCAGACTTCACTCAAGCGAGAGTGCATCGGGCGCAGGTATACCTCAAGTTGGCACAATATGTGCAAGCCAAAGATGACTTCCTACAGGTGGTATGTACAGCTTTTTTATTTAGGTTTATTTAAAAAAATATGTAGAATTTGGTTTAATGGCATTCAAATGTTATTAATCATCTCAATAGATGGCGCGCGCTGTGTCCCTTAGACACATAAAACTGAAAGAATAGAATAAATTTGATCGCTCTGGCGGGTCACGAGTGGCTGAGTTGGTCAGGCATCCGCCCCGGAATGGCGCGAAAGGATGCGGGTTCATGCAAAGTATTTTATTTATTTAGATAATGAAATGGAATAACACCCCTAAAACATATTTTTATCATTATTCAGTGTAATATTAGTATTAATACAACCTACAATTGATTATTTTTTTTTCATTGCACTATTTTTTCATCATAATAAAACTAAGTGTTTACAATGAAAATAGAATATACTAGCGACCCGCCCCGGCTTCGCACGGGTGAAATACACTACAGAAAAATTGTGAACGTTGTATATAATAACATAGCGGCCCGCTCCGGCTTCGCACGGGTATAAAATAGATAGCCCGGCTATCGGCCGGCCGGTACCGCCGCAAACGCTACGTCCCGCAATTTTTAAATCTGTAATATCTTCGAAAATATTCACTTAAATCATACGGTGTAAAGGGCCATATAGATCTATATTAAATGAACAATGTATTCAAGGTATTTAATTTGTTAAGGATTAATGCTGTATTGGTTAAAATCGCATCGAAAATTAGCCATTATTTGTCGTAAAAAGTAAATGACAAAAAAAAGTTATTGTGGGTTATCCATAAGAGATAGACATATACCATCGCGGACTTTTCTGTAGACCTTTTCAATTTGTATAATACTTAGTATATTATTTTGATAAAACTCGTAGGGTTCAGCCTGCGTTTGCAATGTAAGCGAAAAAAATGTAATTTTTTACGACATCTCATTAGAAACCTCAAAAATAACAGTACTTCTCCACTATTTAATGGATATTATTATACATATAAACTTTCCTCTTGAATCACTCTATCTATTAACCCGGCGTCATTGAGGTTGGGTCAAAATGACCCGGCTTGTTTATAATTTACAATATCTTTGTAATTACGTGCACGATTGTGCTGTTCTTTGTAGTAGCTGGAGCTAATAATGTACATTAAACGTTTTGGAAGTGAAATCCTTTCGACATCGGGTGTACTGGGAGATACACGCGTGTATTTTCGAAAAAGGTAAATATGACCCATCCTCACAATTGATGTAACAATTTCGCGCCATGGCTAAGTTATCGATTTTTACTGTTGTGTATGATTTCTTGGTGTCTGCAAACATTTATTTTGCTTGTTTCAGTGAATTTAATGTTTTTGTTTGTCCAACAGGTACTTATTATAAAATAGGTACTATAAACGGATAGAATAGAAAATATCACGTATCATGGCGGGTTTAGACTCTTGTTTGACTCAGACTTACCTTATTATGATGATGAAGTAGAAGAAGAGGATCATGTTAGAGTGCAGAGTGTGTTTCAAGCGGAGAAAAGCGAAAACCCGAATTCAATATCTTTTACAATAAAACTA
The DNA here is from genome assembly GCF_061535455.1 of Colias philodice. NCBI lineage: Eukaryota > Metazoa > Arthropoda > Insecta > Lepidoptera > Pieridae > Colias > Colias philodice. The sequence continues at coordinate 13,476,067 of NC_143088.1, forward strand.
AATATGGGGTTGACGTCGCTGATGATCTTTGCGCCTCATATGATGTGAGTCGTAACTCCAAAAGTTGGCCCCTGACAATTTTTATGCCATGTTGGACACACAGGAATTAATGCGCTTAAAATACGTCGCATAAATAAAAACAAACCAAACGATAAGCGACGTAATTTTTTGAAAAACTTAGGTCTTGCTCTGGTCTTAGAACATTTGAAAATTCGCCAGGAATTGATCGATAGCAATGACAAATGGGCAAAAGAATCAGAGAATTTATTGGTGGATCATCAGAGGAGCCACCTGCAATTCCCGCAAAAGATGTTAAGTGTGCGGTGTGCCCGGATAAAAAATAGTAAAAAAAAACATTTTTGTCAAGCTTGCCCTAAATTTATTTGTCCTGAACGCATTTTGGTTTTCTGTATTGATTTCATTTACAACGAAGATTCTAATTTGCTTTGTTAAAGTTTTTTTCTAATAAATTTAGACTTAAGTTTATAAAAATGCTATTTGTAACCAAAATTACTGGTTATTAGCGTAGTAATGACATGAAAACGTAAGAGGTCTATATTTTGTTCCTATTTTTATGAGTTGATGTCAAAGTTGATTAAAGTGAATAAAACGTTGGTTTATTATTATTATTATTTTATATTATCAAAACCAGAATACCTATAACCTATAATAATAACACAGAAAACTAATTTTCTTAAAAAGTTTAAAAATAACAACTATAAAATATATGGGTAATATTGACCCACCTCAACGTTCGCGTATCTGTTTTCTACCACAATGACGCCGGGTTAAAAAAAACCGCATCAAAATCCGTTGCGTAGTTTCAAAGATTTAAGCGTACAAAGGGACAGGGACAGGGAAAGCGACTTTGTTTTATACTATGTAGTGATTTTCCACTTATAATTTCAATAAACATTTTATTACATTACACTAATGTGTGAAATGTCATTCTCACCGTAACATAGATAACAACAAGTTGATACAGCTGTGAGCTGTGACCAATGTAACAATATTATATTAATTTGTTACATTTTTAGATAACACGCTTGTCAGCCATTTATATACAGTTTGATAAGTTTATTTGAGAGAAAAACTAAAGCAGGTTAATTTTAAATAATTTACTGTAATGAAGTTAATTAAGATTTTAAATGAGTTTTTCAATTTACGATAATTAAGGAATTCAAACATATCCATAATAAATACACTAATTATTAGTATGAAATATTGTTTATTTGCCTATTTGTTACCACTGAATGGATTCGGATGAATTACTTTTTGTAGGATTTGTGGAAACTGAATGAAGTCCTTTTTAGTGTGATATATATGTTTTAGTGTCAAAAGTGACTGACCAAAAAAATTTACTCTTTTATCCTGTGCTGTAATCTGTGGCCATCTTGCTTAGAACATAAAGCAGCATGTTGAACATATTAGTAATTGCAACAAATAAAATATAAAAAAATGTTGAGTTTTTATTAGCAAGAGCATTATTTGAATATTTTTTAACATTGGTGGCAAAATAGCTAGTCAATGAGCGACAAGAAACCTTCTTTTGTAAATGCGACGTGACTTTCATTCATGCGAATAAGGTTGAAATGAAATGAAATGAAATGAAAATTCTTTATTGCTTATAAATAAATACAAATGCAAAAGCACACAACACATAATATAAAGCAAGCAAAAGGCGGCCTTATCGCTAGGCAGCGATCTCTGCCAGGCAACCCTTAAAATATAGGAAAAACACAAAAGCAAAAAGTGGGTGAGCAAAAACAAGGCAATGCGAAAAAGGAAAACTAAATAAAATATTCTATTAAGACACATAATACGTTATATTTAAATACACTATCTAAACATATATAAATAAAAATAAAATATATATATATATATATATAGATATAAACAATATATATAATATATATTATAAATATATATAATAAAAAATACATAAAAAATAAATAAATATCATGATAAAGTACATCAAATAAAATAATTACATAGGTTAATATATTTATAATATAGGTATACTGTATATGTCATAATTATACGTACATATAGGTATAAATATAAGCTGGACACATCTAGTTTAAGTAACAAAATTATATAACTAACGAGACAGCTAAATTAGAACTAAGAAAGAGACATGAAATGATGTTTTACTAAAATTTTAAAAGAATTTAAGTTTTGGGCTCGTCTGACATTTATGGGAAGAGAATTCCACAATTGAACTGCACGAACAGCAAATGAGTTGTGGAAGAACTTAGTATTATGGGCCGGCATAAAAAGCAAGAGATTAGTGGAGGAGCGAAGGTTATATTTTTTTGCTGTTTTTTGACCAGCTAGATCGTAATAATTTTTCAGGGTCACTTTTGTATAGTATTTTGCTCAGAGGTATTTTGTATCTAGTAATTATTATTGATTAAATATCATCAGCTATATTATTTCTGAGTGGCATAGACTGTATATTATTTTTGTTTATATCCTGGGTAAGGTTAAAGTTACACTACGGTTAAACCGCAGCGAATTTTAACCACATTATCCTATGAATGGAAATGGGAATGTCAAACTGATATAAGCGGTTGCACTGATGTCTTTTTGCAGAATTGTAAAGCGAGGAAAATTATAGCAATTGCGCCAAAATTTGTATCGCATAGTACCTATTAATAGTTATATTGAACGCACGCACAGTTTTTTAACCTATTGAGCCCCGAACGGCCCGATCGGTCCACGACACAATAGATTTTTTATTATGTCTGTGATTCCGGGGCCTGAGTTATTAACCGCAATGTGTGCTTCTCGGGCAGTGGTTTTCCATTTTAGGGAAATATCGTAATGCGTTCTTATTGTTAAGTCGGGAGGCCGGTGTAGTCGGGGATGAGTATCGAATTGAATTCCCTTTGCAGACGTATGAGGACCCATATAACGAGGACGCAGCGGTGCAGTACCACCGCATGGACGAGCTGGCGGAGGAGCTGCGGCTGGCGGAGGCCTACTACCGCGGGGCCGACGTGCGCAGCGCCGCCGAGCTCGCCACGCGCCTGCTGGAGGCTTCGCCCTGGTCCGCGCACCTGCGGCAGCTGAGGGCAGAGTGCTATATCGCGATGGTGAGCCCCTTTGATTGGTAGGATGTTGCTATGGCAACTGGGGTAGTAGTAGTTTGAGCGCGTTCGAACTTGTGGTGGAACTATAATGTACAGGGATGACTTTCAAGATGGTGCCGTAAGGCGCTACGTGTAGAGCATTTTTATATTTTATCAAAACCGAATGGTCCTTCGAGTCTACCGTACTTATTACTTTTCCATCGACATTCGAATTGATTTAGATTTCTTTATAAAACTTCATTGTCCCTTCAAATCGTGTTCATACATTTATGTTTTTTTTTTCAAATGACAGCCATTTCCATCTATTTTGAATAATTTAAAAAACCATTCACATTCTTTCTCTCCTATAACTTACATATGATATGTTGCAGAACGACCTGTTCTCCGCAGTGTCGGACATCAGGTCAGTAAACCGCCTGCAGCAGGACTCGACGGCGGGCTACCACCGCCTCGCCACGCTGCTCTACCAGCTCGGACATGTTAACGATGCGCTTAAGGTTCGTATATCACGATATTTTTTGGGTTTTAAGCTATTGCATAGCTTCTATCGCGGGCCTTGAGCGCGGGGACTGAATCGAGAAATTCCGTAACGAAAAACCTCACGCTCCCCACTCCGACGGGCACGGAGGTGTGGCTTGAAGGCATAGCATACTGCTTTACCGCGACAGTCCCCGAGTGACACACGTCTTTTTTATTGTGTATTTTTAATTATCTAAATGATAAGTCTCGTTAGAATTCGATGAAATTGATTAAGACTTAATTTAGTGGAGGAATGCGACAAGTTTTTACTAAATTATATAGATAATTATGTCTTTTAGCTTCCCCCGAGTGACTGGAAATATTATATAAATTCCACTTAAAATGAAAGCAATTAAATTGTAAAAAAATAATTTTGGTACTAATATTGGTGTCAAAGTGTAGATAAATATAAATCAACCAATCTGCTACACAATTTTTTACAAAAAATCCATTCAAATAGCCAACATACACACTTATTTAATACCTTAAAATACCACCCATAGGAGATCCGCGAGTGCCTCAAACTGGACCCAGAACACAAGCAATGCTTCCCACTTTACAAGAAACTCAAAAAAGTGGACAAACTAGTGGAGCAGTGTGAAAGTGCAAGTGCAAACGGGGACTTCGCGGGCTGCGTGCGAGCTGCCAACCAGCTGCTGAAGGCGGAGACTGAAGTGACCTTGGTTGTGTTTGAGGCCAGGAAGTGGCTGTGCACTTGTGCTAATAAGGTACGTGTTTGAGAAAAAAAATGTATGCGTGTACTAGAATACACACGTAAGAAGTGAAACTTCTTTATGACCTTAAAAATGTCACGAGTATGGCGTAACGCAAAAATGTCACGCGTACGGCGTAACGCAAAAATGTCATGCGTACGACGTAACGCAAAAATGTCACGCGTACGGCGTAACGCAAAAATGTCACGCGTACGGCGTAACGCAAAAATGTTACACTAAATTTTTGTCCAACCCCGATACAGAAGTTTCACTTCAAAAATTGAGAAAAAAAATTGTAACTTACGTTTTTTTGAAGTGAAAACTTCTTTAGCGGCGTTGAGCACTTTTTCTGTAATGGGTATAAAATCTTAAACTCGCGTCAGGACACGTGACCTGATCGAAAAAGCGTAAGACGGATACCATTCTAAAACACTAAATTCTACATGCAAGTGACGTCGTATTTGTTAACGCGGCGTAACTATGGCCACCCTGCATCGCCTTAATGCATATTGTATTTCTTCGAACGCAGATTGCAGCGTTGCATTTTTGTTTAGAGATAAGTTTATACTTTATAGTTTTAAGTTCTCATTCTGAATGTAGAGAGCACATATTAAAGACGTGTAAATTAAATCTTGTGTTTTTAAAAAACGTCCTTCGGTCCGTCGAAATTTGAGTAAATAATGAATATATTCCAGGACGAGCAGCACACAGAAGCGCTAGTGCACTGTAACGCGGCGCTCGCCATACAGCGGGACGCGCGGCTGTTGTGCGACAAGGCGGATGTGCTCATCGCGTTAGAGATGTATGAGGATGGTGAGTGATATACATATACAGTGCCACAAACTTAACTGACCCGGTGACAAAAACTGGAAATACTAAAACTACGAACTAAAATCGACATCAGCGACACCGTCACCGGGTCAGTTAAGTTTGTGGCACTATAATAGATATTTTAGTGATCATGTGATCATTGTTTAGTGTTCACGTCTCACTAGGAGGGAAATTTCTTATTTTAATTCTGAAATTATGTCATAAATTTTTACTTGTATTGTTACACTATGACTGCTCAGTTTTTTATGCTAGAGCTGAGCAATGAGATGACGATTATATTTACAGTAATAAATAAATAAAGCTTCTTATTTGATAGGAATAAAGAAAGGTTGGATGGTGAGAATCAATATTTAGTTGATTCATTAAATACGTATTTCCATATGTAACAAATGAAATGTATTAGCAACCGGTATGTCTTCATGTTGACCGCCTCCTTGGTACAGTGGTTGACGCGTGAACGTAGAACCGCCCTCGGTTCGGTGGGCCGAGGGCGGGGACGCTCACGCGTCTCCACCGTGAATAGAACCGAGGACCCCTGTCCTGGGTTCTATTCACGGTGGAGACGAAGAAAAAAAAAGGTCTCGGTCTGGCAGGGCACAGAAGGCTGATTACCTACTTGTCCCTAAAGAAAACCGATCAGTGAAACAGATGTATAATGCATCTGCCCCTTACCCCACTAGGGGACATGGGACTTCACTATGTCTTCATGAATATAATTTCGAACATTTGTAACCTTAATTGTACATAAATGTTGTCGTTTCATTATAGTTTTGTTACCTTTCGACACCAGCAGTGCCCAATATATTTTCCTTCGATCTCCAAACATGCTACAATAATTTAACTTGTATTTGCAGCGGCGCGCACGTTTAGAGAAGCGTTAGAGTTAGAGGAAGGTCTGCAGCGAGCTAAGGAGGGACTGAACAAAGCACAACGCATGCAGAAACTCGCCGAACAGCGGGACTATTATAAGATACTTGGTGTTAAACGGTAATATACACACATAATATGTGCTATTGTATGCTCGTAAATGTATAAGCATATCTATATTTGTGCATAATATTTTATCAACAAATAAAAACGATGCAAAGGAGTTGAATTTTAATAAGAAACAATTACATAATATTATTTTAGCATAATTCGTATGAAAATCTAAAAAAAAACTACTCGAACCAAGCATGAAGTTCGTGACACTAAGTGCTACAATAGTATTTTTATCCTCCTTTTTATAAAAGACGCATTTTAAAGGTACATATTTCCACACTGCACAGATACAGAAAAGCATAAGTAAAATCAATAATCTCCAAATAAATATAAGATATCATGCCACCAGGTCAGCGAGCAAGCAAGAGATCACGAAAGCGTACCGGAAAGCAGCACAAAAGTGGCATCCAGATAACTTCCACGGGGATGATAAGAAAGTTGCAGAGAAAAAGTTCATAGATATAGCCGCTGCTAAGGAGGTGAGTGGTTGCTATTGGTTACTTGTTTTGTGTATTTGATTTAGTATGAGTTATGTTACGAAAATTTTATAAAAATGCTTTTTACTTTCTCGACGCAATTTTATGGTTGGCAACGCACCATACTTACCATCCGGGTTTATATTATATATTTCCATAATATCCGCATTGCCGGTAGTTTGTGTGATCTGCGCGCAACTAGGCTTGTGCACACAATTAGGAAAGAGTTAGTTTATATTTTTACGTCGTTGTGTTAATTTTTTTTTACTAATATAATATGTAGACTTATTTATTATTTATAAATGTCCACTAGTCGTTAAATCTCTTAAAGTACTTTTTCAGTCAATCTCCATAAAGGAAAAGCATTTCAATTGAAAGTTGACGATTACCGTGTAGTTGTTTTTTATTAGAAATAACAATAACGTGTATGTATGTATGTGTGCAGGTGCTGACGGACCCCGAGAAGCGCGCGCAGTTCGACGCGGGCGTGGACCCGCTGGACCCCGAGGGGGGCCGCCAGCCCCCGCACCACAACCCCTTCCACCACTTCCAGCACGGCTCGCCCTTCCAGTTCAAGTTCCACTTCAACTGACCCCCCAACTCAAGTTCCACTTCATCTGGGGCCCATGCAGCTCAAGTTCCACTTTATCTGGGGACTATGCAGCATAAGTTCCACTTCATCTGGGGACTATGCAGCATAAGTTCCACTTCATCTGGGGACTATGCAGCATAAGTTCCACTTCATCTGGGGACTATGCAGCATAAGTTCCACTTCATCTGGGGACTATGCAGCATAAGTTCCACTTCATCTGGGGACTATGCAGCATAAGTTCCACTTCATCTGGGGACTATGCAGCATAAGTTCCACTTCATCTGGGGACTATGCAGCATAAGTTCCACTTCATCTGGGGACTATGCAGCATAAGTTCCACTTCATCTGGGGACTATGCAGCATAAGTTCCACTTCATCTGGGGACTATGCAGCATAAGTTCCACTTCATCTGGGGACTATGCAGCATAAGTTCCACTTCATCTGGGGACTATGCAGCATAAGTTCCACTTCATCTGGGGACTATGCAGCATAAGTTCCACTTCATCTGGGGACTATGCAGCATAAGTTCCACTTCATCTGGGGACTATGCAGCATAAGTTCCACTTCATCTGGGGACTATGCAGCATAAGTTCCACTTCATCTGGGGCCCATGCAGCATAAGTTCCACTTATACTGGTCCAGTTATTCAAGTTCCATTTCATATGAGGAGCATCGAGCACAAGTTCCACTTCAATTAAACATCAATCGGATCGAACAGGACATTACTATCGCGTTCAAATTCGAAAAAAAGCAAATTGCTTGTGATAACATCATATTGATGGTAATTAAATCACTTTTTGATATTATTAAATTGTACATAATTCGTTTATGTCAATATCATCATTTATTGTTGTTAATACTATCACTTTCTGATATCAATGCAATCACTTATCAATGTTTTTACCGTCGTTTTTGATGTTAATACGATCGACCGTCATGTTTACGTCAATACCATCATTTTTTATATTTATTGCCAACAAGAAAACAAATAAAAATCACAATCATCATCATTGTTGAAGGGAACCAAGAAGAATACTTAAATAAACAATGCAAGAAAAAACAATAGATTTAAATAGTAAAGTAATAGTCATATTTATACAAAACTTCGGAGATTTTGTAAGTCCTTAACGCTTTAAGCTCAAGCATAGGAAAATCATACAAAACGTAAATTTCCAATATCATAAATAATATAATAGTAAAAAATAAAACATCACTTGAATGCTTCAAAAAATCAGAAATCACTGTTTTTTTACTAATACGAGTTAAATGCTAACCATATTCATTTTGAATTTATCGCTCATTAAAATTATATAAATAAATTCGAGAAATACTAAGACAATAAAAAGTAACAAAAGTTACTTTAAATACATTATAATAGCTTCCATAAAGACGGTATATCTAGTCCACTACACCTGCTTCTAATTAATATATAGAATCTATTTTTTATATGTCTGTATGAAATTATTTGCAAGCCGAATATTATGTAAATTGTCATATAAATTATTTTAGGCGATATTTTTCAGCTTTTCAGAAGATTAAAATGATGAAATTATTGACAGATAATTAATAAGCAAAAACTGTATCGCCTAAAATAATTTGTGTCGCCAATTCTATAGAAAAAGGGTATATTTATTTATATCAATATAATATTATATTCAATCATTTCATAAAAAATATCCGTATATGTCAAAAAAGGAAAAACCTATAATGATAGTTTCTGATTTTAAGTTTTTCGCGCAATACATTCTCTTAGTACAAAAAAAAGGAAAATAATCATGCATTTTCATAACGCTTTTTGTGATTTATATTTTGTGTAACATTAACACTAATTTTTGAACTCTTCACGGAGCATAATTGGCGGCGCTTTTAACTGCCATTGTTGCCTTTACGAATTCTCCTTACAAATTACGTAAAAATGACTTTTAGGTATAAACCGTTTTATAATACGAAAAGATGAAATTAAAATAATAACGAGAGAGTCATGTCGAGTTGATAGACTGCACTTTGTAGGTTAGTTGCGACGTTTGACACTTCTCGGAGTTGCCATTTCTAACAATAATTGAGGATTGCTTGAGAATAATAATTATTAATTATTAATAATAAAATAATTGGTTCGTTCGTTGCTTGCCAAAAAGCAATACGATAACTTTTATAAAAAATATATGTAAAAATCGATTTTAAAAACTCAAGCCATTCTCAAAGTTCCCGAAGTCCCGAATTGTCCAACAATAATGCCATTTGTTTGTTATTCGCATAATATTTAATTTAGTTTGTAACAAATGGTGTTGTTGTTGAAATGGACGGTCACCAGTCCCGATGTTTATATATTTATTTAAGTTATTTTGTTGTGATTTAACGAAATTGTAAATATATTAGAAATATAAGCGATTACGAATTATGTATGTGTTTTATTTTACATTAGTTCCTCGCAACTTAAATAGTGGAGATATCTAAACGAAAAGAAAAGTTAAGTGTATAGTAGGAATATTGAATTTATTTGGTTAATAAATCTATACCTACTAATATTATAAAGAGGAAAGGTTTGTATGTATGGTTTTCACGCATAAACTACTGGACCCATTTTGATGAAATTTGGCACAGACAATCTTTAGACCCTGAGAAAGAACATAGGCTACCTTTTATTGCGAAATATGTACCACGGGCGAAGCCGGGGCGGACTGCTAGTACTATATAATAATAATACTGTAATATCATAAGGATAGATAATATTTAATTTGTTACGATTATAACGCAAAAACTACTAGATCGATTTAAAATTTAGTTACACTATTACATAGAAAATGTCATCTTTACCACGTACCCACATCATATCTTGTATGGTTTTACATGTTCATTGCCATACATTATTAATTATAGAGTATATATCACATATTATAATATTGATGTATACCATAGACAAATAATTATATTCGTCCATGTGTATACAAAGTTATCAGAGCCCAGAGGGACTTTTTGGATATATGGAGTAAAGGTGCAATAAAACGCAACATAAATTTCAATAATTTATTTATTAAATTATAAACATTAATCTTAAATAAGGTAAATAATATCTGCACATCAGTCTTACAAATATAACATCACGTTAACAACACACTATACTATCTAATCATCCGTACTATCCCATAATAATTTAGCTTTTCTCGTTCTATCTAAATTCAGTTTTCTCGCTGCCCTTTCGATCTCATTGCTCAGTTTGGTTTTATCTTCTTCCTTTTGGCATACATAGCGGTGTTTGAGCGCACAATCCTGTCCTCTATACACGTAGTTGTTAATAGCGGGGTCGTATACAAGGGCCAGACAGCGACCTTCACCAGCGATGGTTGTGGTGTTGGTTGCCGCTTCCACCGGGCGGGCGGAGTGCGACCAGATCCAGAGGAGGCCGGGGTTCAGACCGCCTGTCCAGAAGTCCTTGCCTGGTGGAGATAGTGATATTAGTTGGAAAAATACTTAACGATATATATGAAATGTTTCTATTGGGATCTACTTAAAAAATGATGTTTACAAAATTTTAAAGAAAAGATAGGCGGGCTCCGTTTTTTGCTTTAGACGAGATGTTATTGAATTGTAAAAATTTCTATAAAAATATTAATTTGATAAATAATAATTTATAAGTGGAATGTATAATGTAACTATGTATATGGAATACGAAAAAAGTGTAATCTGATTTATGTATTAGTTTTGCTACGCTGTTATGTGTTTCGCAAATTTACTTTTCTCACGTCATAGTCACATTAGGGCTTAGGCAATATTCAAGCATACCCTTGAGCTGCTTATCAGACAGTATCTTCGACACCATGGCTCTCTTGGCGGCGTGGTCGAGCTCGAGCAGCGCGGCCCGCTGCTGGCGGCAGGCGATACTGGCGCCCTTCCAGTCGGCCGCCTCGCGCGACCACTGGTAGCAGCCCGCGCCCACGCGCGTGTAGTTCGTCATGCACGGCTCTGGGAGATGGGAATTAGATTATATACGAGTTTATTTAAAGACACAAAATTCATGATAGGGACAGTATGAGTGTATGACCTACTGACAACTGTAGTGTCCAGAAGTCGGTAAATAACATAGGAATAAATTAAAAAAGCGTCTTTAAAATGTTTAAAATTAAACTTCTTTCATTTCTAAATGTAAATTCAATTAAGGGAGCATTGCTTTTGTTTTATCGATTTTAAAAATTCTTGCGTGTTTTGTCCTTCTAATTAACACATTATAATAATATTTTTTTATTCCGTAAACACATTCGTTACAATTACACTACTGTGTCAAATTAACTTCCTTCAATAAAACTACACAGCATACTAACCAGGTTTAGCCTCAGCCCCCGCGATCACATAGTGCAAGCTCTCCTCCAGCTTGCGGAGCCGCTTCTCCATGAGGTCGGCGCGGTAGACGAGCTTCTCGATAGCGCTGAGCAGGTACAGGTCGGTCTCCGTCACCTGCTTGCGCGGCGGCTCGTCTACCCGGTCGATGCTGTTGGGGGCCTGCGGGCGGGCGGGGCCTTGTTGCTGCTGCTGCTGTTGTTGCTGGAATATGTTATATTTCTTAGTGTTTTTGCAGCTGTAGATGTGTACTAAACAGCAACATACTAAGAAAATATAAATGATACCGTACCTATATTAATGTAGAGATGCTAAATTTATGTGCAAAATATTTTGCCTAGTGTATCAAAGTTTAAAGTTTGACTTAATAGTTAATTTAATTGGTATCGTGAAGATATTGAATTATCTCATGCAAGAGATGCAATGCTTAATGATTAATAATAAATTTAATAATATGAATATGTAAGCACCTAAATTTCCTTATAATAGGTACCTGATGTAACACACGCTTTAGAATTTAGATAAAAAATTAAGTACTTAAGTATGTTAAATACGTTTTAATATTTAAATAGCTACAAATCTGTGTAACTTACATAGCTCGGTCTAAACTTGTCCTTATAAGGACTGGGCGGCTTATTGACAATTTTCCCGTTGCCGTCCCATTCGTTGTACCCGTGCGGGCCGCTGTAGCCCTGCGGCGGGGCGCTGCCGTAGTGCGCTGGGCCCTGCAGGGGGATCGCCCGGTTGGGGCCCGCGGGGTGCGGCGGCGGCGGGGGCACCAGGGGGCTGTCGATGCGCTCTGTCACGTAGTAGCCCTTGGTGGACGGCAGGGCCATTACACGACCTGATGATACGAAAATATATTATTGAACTGATAGCATTTTTTATTTGCAATGTCCGAATGAACATAGCTACTGTAGTAATAGAACAGTTACAATAAAGAAAAGCATAAATTAAATAAGGTAACGGCACCAGTGGTGGACAAGCATCCAGTAATGGACAAAATAAATATTAAATTTAAATATTAAGACCAAAATTAACGTTATATAATTTGGCAATACTTAAAATAAAAGTTTGGTTCATAAGCTATCAAAATACGACACTTTATCTTATTCGGCCAAAACGTTTGAAGATGGCAGAACGTTATGTTTAGTTGCTGCGACTCGTTTCGAAGAAATCCGTTTTTACTAAGGAAATCCTTAAGGAAGTGAGGACACAATTTTGGTTATAAGAATTTTTGTATAAATGTTAGCAAAATTTGATATTACTTTTATTTAAAGTAGTTAATTGTACGAAATATTACACGATTTAGTATCATGATAGGTTATGTTGTTTAAATAAAATTCTTCAGTGTCCATAACTGGATTTAATTCTATGGATATATCCATTTATGGACATATGTCGAAAATAAACTTTTTTTAAAGGTATTAATTACATGCGCTTTTCTGTATTGTCTTTTCTTTCTGATTAATAATATACCTATCACGACCATTTAAAACAAAGGGTTCCAATATTGTACAACAATTGTCCATGACTGGATTTGCTTTGGTTCCTATAATGGACATTGATATTTTTTGTTAAAATTACACTAATGGGTCCAACAACATAATATCCATCTAAACATGAAGAATATATAATAGAACAATGGGTCATTATGTGCTGTGCGACTCGTTCTCGGCTTCATTCTCTATCACTGCGTAGAGAAGTCGCACACTTATGCGTATTGTAACGCATCTATCATAGAGAGTTCTCTGATGAACTGTTTGGATCGCTGTCTGCTGCTAAATTCCACCATCATATCTATTATTATTTTAAACTGTTGTCAAGGTGGTGTGGATGAAATTTAAGCGTGTGCACACGCGCTTAAATTTCATCCACACCACCTTGACAACAGTTTAAAATAATAATAGTTAAAAAAAACTAAAAAACACGCTTTTTATAGAAAACCGAACTAAAAAATAGAAAATTTTATCAAATTAGTGTATTGTCATCGGTCCTCAATAAATCTACAAAGATTGAACGAAATCTGGCCGTTTAAAGTGGGTCAAAATCGCGCCAAAAGAAGTCGGTTACAAACAAACATACAGATGAAGCTAATATAAAGCGTGTCAAAAGCTTTCTGCTGGCGGATTCAGATTGGCGATTCACTTCACGAGTGTAGCGGAATGCCAGGAAACAGAGAGATATGGCGGAACAGACGAAGAAGTCCCAAAATAAATGGATGGAATGGCAGTACTTTTTTAATTATAGTATTTTTCATCCCTGACTTATTGAGAAAAAAAACCCATATTGGTGTTTCTTAACGGACATAACTCGTATTTAACGATTCTTTTGTCCAATTTTTGCCTAGAAAATAGAAATTAAGACTGTTTTAAATATTATAAGTATGCAAAATAATTAATAAGTACTATTTTTTATAAGTACATCCCCGATTTATTATATTCCAATCATAATTTTCAAGATTCTATTGATAACTATAAGTCTTCTCCAAGTGTAAATAACTGGAGAAACGACATTAGGTACAGTCCATAAATGGGTGTTCATAACTGGATGTTGTCCAAAACTGGGTGTCCATCATTAGATTTTCACTGTCCATCACTGGTGCAAAAAAGTGGTTTTTTAATTTATAAATAACTTCATTATTTATGCACTGTTATCTTTTTTCTAACATTGGTTAGGTTAAACTAACATTGAACTAAAGGTAAAACTTAACAATATCCAATAAAGTTAAAAAACCTACGAGAAATTTGCAAAAAACTTCAATTTTTTCCTTAATCTGTACAAGACTGGTGCCGTTACGTTACCTTTTCGTAACTTGTTATAAATGCGGTTAGACATTTTTGTTCTGTCATACCACAAATTTCGACATAATTGCATTGAGTCAAGAAAATAACTGAAGCGATGGCAAACCTTGTCTCTGCGAGGCGGGTTCTGTAGCCCAATCTTCAAGCAGCGCGCCGAAGGATCCGGTGTCCCATGCTTCACACGTGTCCTCCAAAGTGCTGTTCTCTGAGTTCACGGCGCTTAGCACCGCCAACACGATTAAGGTGTAATGCATCCACATTGTGCTGGAATTCAATAACACTTTAGTATACCTGCTTCGTTGTTACTTTACAATTATTAAATGGTAATGTAGAGTAAAATGAAGAATATAGAATTGCATTCTATAGCTATAGTGGAGTTGATGTGATTTTAAAAGAATAACGACAGAGAATCATGCCGGCTCTTGTGTGTAGAAACTGCTTTCTATACCGTTGGTAAACATGTTACATGGTAAACATGCTTCTAAAGGAAGTCTATTTGAATTACTTAGTTTGAGTTTAGCTGGCGAATTTCCAAAATCAATTCAATAGTGAATAGTTGAATAGAAACCTTTGGTAGTAAGTATCCTATTTAAATCTATACACACGGCCCATCAGTAAATGTAGGACGTTTTAATGCTCTATTAGGACGTTAAAGAATGTGCCTCACGTTTTCAGCATCATATTATGTAAATAAAATGGCAATAGCTCAAACATTTTATCACTTCAGCGAGCCCGCATGGGTTTTACATAATAAATAAAACAAAACATAGCCAATGCTTGACCCACATATTTGTTATTCCACTAACACGCGTCGTTAGCGCATCCAGCATAATGTTATGAAACATTGCACAAATCCGGCTCGTAAACAATAATAAGCTATTGAACTCACGTAGTTCTTATATTAGTCAAGGCCCAAGGGTACAGACTTCTCCACTGTGATAATATAATCGATCATTTAAAATTAAACATTGTTTTGGTTGCATTTATTAAATTTAAAGTGTGGTTTTTTTATAGATATTTTGTTGTTGTTCCAGCATCGCCTGTCTGTAGACTGTAGTACCTACCTGTACATAGGTACTTCCCTAACAGTGAAAAATTTTTTTAAACCGATCCAGTAGTTCCTAAGATTAGCGCGTTCAAACAAACAAACGTTATTAAATATTGTTAATTAACAAAATGCACTCAATGATTAAACTGACGACGTTGTGTATTGGCTGCACACTTTCTCTTCACACTCACGCATAGGTAATTGCTATAATTTTGTCGATGAAATTTCATTTGTCTGATTTTAGTTTTACTCCATCTATTGACTCTTGACGTAGTGCTGTTTTAATTACCTAATCGTAATAAAGCGTATTTGTATTAAGGGGGCGCATAAAGCAAAATAACCAATCTTCTATTAGATGATACCTACGTGTAATATGCAAGACCAAATCTAAAAAATAAAATATATATCAAACTAGATGATATGTTCAACGATTCTGTTTAATCAAAAACATAAAATATTAAAATTGACTCGATAAAAAAAAATCACCAAGTTAGCTCTAATTTTCACACTTTTACGTTTTCTACTTGACCCGGTAATACTTATTATGATTTTTTTTTCATAAACAATTATATTAAAACATTTGCAAGATATTTGTCAGAGCATTTTGTGTAATTACTTTTAGTTTTGGTTTTATCTGCGATAAACCACTTTTATCGTGACAAAATCAAACGTTTATCTCGAGAAAAAAAGAGCGCCAAAAGTGGTTTATCGCAGATAAAACCAAAACTAAAAGTAATTACACAAAATGCTCTGACAAATATCTTGCAAATGTTTTAATATAATTGTTTATGAAAAAAAAAACATAATAAGTATTACCATGTCAAGTAGAAAACGTAAAAGTGTGAAAATTAGAGCTAACTTGGTGATTTTTTTTTATCGAGTAAATTTTAATATTTTATGTTTTTGATTAAACAGAATCGTTGAACATATCATCTAGTTTGATATATATTTTATTTTTTAGATTTGGTCTTGCATATTACACGTATCATCTAATAGAAGATTGGTTATTTTGCTTTATGCGCCCCCTTAATAAAGTGCTGTGCTAATAATTTGGGGATCATTTCCAAATGATTACATCACATACTTTTTTTAAACTTTCACATTTATCTCAAAAGGACTAATGTGTGTGTACTGTAATGTAATTTCTCAAATCTCTAACTATTTCAAAAGTCAAAACCCTTTCTTAAATAAATAGGTAAATCTACTAATAAGCAACCATTACAGAACGATACACTTTAAATGACGCATTGTTTATCATTACATCAGTCACGATAACCGCACAATGTCGCAAATTAGTGAATGAGAAGGTCAGGCGAGGTCAGGGCTCGGTGCTATAGTTACGCAAGGAGAAAGCGCGCCAACATCCGCGAGGCAAGCACGGCCGCGCCGGGTTTCCCCGACGCGACACATGAAAGTTGATTCATAAACCTTTCCATATGTATTAATAACAACTTTTATATCCTTTATTAATATTTGATTATGTAATTTTTTTAATCTTAATCAGGTAGAGACTCGTAGAGCAAATATAATTTTACCTAAATATGGGCCTCCGCAATGCTGCGGTTACCGCAAATAATAGAGTCTCCTAAATTTTGTTGTGTGATTAATTGAAAAAGTGATAATACGTCCTAGTCATTTGGAATTAATATCGAAGGTGATAAGTAATTTCACAACTGTAGAGGAAAAACTGCTCAAAAATGCACAAAATTGTTATACGCACGCATCATGCGGGTGTGGCTATTATTCACCAAACATAAATATTAATATATGCGATGTACTTATGTATGAAACTATACTTTTAAAAATCAATTTATTTCTTAGAATGGATTAAAATGCAAGGAAATTTTCTCTATTTAACATAGTAGAGACAATTTCAGCAAAAATTTAATACAGCTAAATATAAATATAAATCGATTAAATTAAAAATTACATGATAATATATTATAATCCTTATATTTTTTATTTGACTCTCATTCATACATATTATAAAGAGGAAAGGTTTGTATGTATGTATGTATGTATGTATGTATGTATGGTTTTCACGCATAAACTACTGGACCGATTTTGATGAAATTTGGCACAGATTATCTTTAAACCCTGAGAAAGAACATAGGCTACCTTTTATTGCGAAATATGTACCACGGGCGAAGCCGGGGCGGACCGCTAGTAATTTATAAGGTAGGTATAATATGTTCTCTACTGTTTGAAAAATTGGGACTTAATATCATAACTTACTAATAGCATAGACAAATATAACCTAGCTAATAGTTACAATTAACAATAAATTAAAAATTCAAACTCACCTTATATCTCACTATCCACCAGCACAAATTATATAATGTTTACAAACACGTATAGATATAAGACTATTATCAACTTTCTTCGTCGGCGTTGGTTCCTCGACTGCCGCCACGAGCTCTTACTTAACACTCCCCACGACAATATTATGTAAATATTACTTGGTTGATCTTGTACGCGGATGTTTAAGGAATTTCGAATATCACTTAACTTTTTATTTTATTATAAAAATGTTATTGAAATAACGATAAAAGCATAATCCTCATGAACTTTTTGGTGCAGTTATGAACATTGAACAAATGAAAATATAGCAAAAAAACATGGGAGGAGGATATTCCCATAATGGATTATGGAATCCTAATAAAGAAGCGATATCTAATAATATATCTACAAAAAAAATCTATTCAATTGCCTTTGTACACTATATTCACTGTATTCACTATTTTTTTATAAATGACAAGGACGTTAAACCGGGATGTTTATAATGTTCAACAGCCTCTGGGAAATCACTAAATAAACGTGTATCCGGATCACGGCTGGTTTTGGGAATTGTATTGTCAGTTATTTCTCTGTACTAGTTGTTGGCTTGCAGTTCTGAGGAGTGATTATTTTGCTGTTTTGATATTCGTTTGTAGGTATTTTTATAGGTATACTAGCGGTCCGCCCCGGCTTCGCCCGTGGTACATATGAAAAATAGATGTTGGCCGATTCTCAGACTTACCCGATATGCACAGAAAATTTCATGAGAATCGGTCCACCCGTTTCGGAGGAGTATGCAGACTAACATTGTGACACGAGAATTTTATATATATAAAGAAAAGATTATATTACTAACTGAAGTCAAAGTGGCATAAGTGGTCACGGTGCACTTAGACCAAACGAACATAGAGTTAGAGCATTCTTTCGTGTTCTTTTAGTGTAAATGAAATCTCGAATTCAGTTCACTATTAGAACATTGCATAGAATCTTTTCGAACGCACTAAGAACAACGAAAGAATGCTCTGCGCCTGTTTACACTACTAAGTATTTGTCATAGTGGAATTAGAATGAGCATTTCACTCGTTTGATCTAAACGCACCGTCCTAATGTTTTATTTTTAATTTGATAGCATAAATTCAACTTTACTAAGCATCAAACACTACATTTTCATGACCTACGGGATTCAAATTTGGGGGAATAGAAAAAAAAACAACATTTTAACAATAATTTATAACAATTTATTACAAAATCACAATGTACAATATAAATTCTTAACAATATAAAAGTAGAAACATTTGGAGTTAACTTACAATAATTTAATATATTAATAATTCACATTAATTACAAATTAATAAACTTAGCCTATCACCACGTTTCGGAAATCATATTATCTGCTATGTATTAGCTATAAGTTATTATGAAATTATTTCTAGTATATTTGAACACTTTTATATAAATTGTCATACATTAAATTAGTTATTACAGGATTCTTTTGCAAAGTAGAATGTCTTTTAAAACTAAGATAAATTCCAGTTTTGAATAACCAGAATAATGAATAAAAATATTGATCATCTTTGCAATAAAAGGATAAAGATATTGATCATCTTTGTAATAAAAGGGATAATGACATTCATCATTTTTGTAATAAGGTATTTTCTTTATAAGTGATATTTAACTAATTATATTTACATCGTGGAATGTTACAGGATAGAAACAATATATGTAATATGAAATATTTTGATTAATATAATTCTATTGTAACTACGTAACTTATTTCATTCCATAGCTATTATTGGGATAAATATAATACTTTTTTTTAAATAATTAATTCGGTTTATTTTCTGCTCGGTATTCGACTATCCAATACATTAATAAAAACATAATAGTACTGGATTAATTTCTATGCAATACATTGATTCATCTGTTAAAATAAGCAGCTTATTTGTGATGAGATTTTTTGATCCTATGAAAAAATAATGTCAACACGCTTGATAATTTACGACGCTCCTTTCAAAACGGATAAATGATTTAATCATTAATTAAATGATATTAATGGTAATTTGTTGTTGAATAAAGATAGCATACGAAGTGGTGGTACTGAAATATAAGGTTGTGTAACAGTTTGAATAAATAAATAATACAATTGTTATGATTATAACAATACTGAATATTACAAAACATTAATTTTACTAGTTTTAAGTAGTCAAAATGTTAGTTAATGTGTTGTGTGTTATCAGCTAGAAGTATACGGTGAGGTTCATGTGCTCAGCCACTGCGGGGTTGGTTGCTTCCACCGCGGAGCCTTCCTGTAACAACATGGCACTATCAGTATAAAATATTACATTTTAGTTACTACTTTGAAGATGACGTATAGTTTGACACAGTGTATAGACATGATATAAGTAAAAAAGTTTGGGTTGTTATCGCTCTGGTAGTGGTATATCGAAATGTGACTAATTAGCCACATTTTACTTCAGCTGTCTCTTTCATTGTTAATAGTTGACTTATCTACATTTGTAGCGGAGAAAGTCATTGTTTTGCATCTACATGGATTACCGAGTCATACCCGCATGGTAGGAGCGATTAGTACATGTTTGGAAAAGGAGGTAACTAGGGGCTGTATTTAAGTACCAGAAATTTATAATGAAAAAGGCTACTAAGGCATCGAACTGTGGAGGCTACTGCGGTGTCTCTCGGTTGGAGCAACTGGCCGACTCGTGGGGACGTTGCTACTGGCTGCACACGCATGGTCGCCCCCTGTGCAGGGGGGGCAGGGGGGGAACACACCTGAGGGCACCTTGCGTCGTCCCAGCTGAGCTTCTTGACGCGCGCGGGGATGGTGGCGCTGGGCCACGCCACGCCCGAGCGCCTCAGGGGGGGTACACACCTGAGGGCACCTCGCGTCGTCCCAGCTGAGCTTCTTGACGCGCGCGGGGATGGTGGCGCTGGGCCACGCCACGCCCGAGCGCCTCAGGGGGGGTACACACCTGAGGGCACCTCGCGTCGTCCCAGCTGAGCTTCTTGACGCGCGCGGGGATGGTGGCGCTGGGCCACGCCACGCCCGAGCGCCTCAGGGGGGGTACACACCTGAGGGCACCTCGCGTCGTCCCAGCTGAGCTTCTTGACGCGCGCGGGGATGGTGGCGCTGGGCCACGCCACGCCCGAGCGCCTCAGGGGGGGTACACACCTGAGGGCACCTCGCGTCGTCCCAGCTGAGCTTCTTGACGCGCGCGGGGATGGTGGCGCTGGGCCACGCCACGCCCGAGCGCCTCAGGGGGGGTACACACCTGAGGGCACCTCGCGTCGTCCCAGCTGAGCTTCTTGACGCGCGCGGGGATGGTGGCGCTGGGCCACGCCACGCCCGAGCGCCTCAGGGGGGGTACACACCTGAGGGCACCTCGCGTCGTCCCAGCTGAGCTTCTTGACGCGCGCGGGGATGGTGGCGCTGGGCCACGCCACGCCCGAGCGCCTCAGGGGGGGTACACACCTGAGGGCACCTCGCGTCGTCCCAGCTGAGCTTCTTGACGCGCGCGGGGATGGTGGCGCTGGGCCACGCCACGCCCGAGCGCCTCAGGGGGGGTACACACCTGAGGGCACCTCGCGTCGTCCCAGCTGAGCTTCTTGACGCGCGCGGGGATGGTGGCGCTGGGCCACGCCACGCCCGAGCGCCCCGCCGCGCCGCACAGGTGGTCGCTCATCAGCGCGCCCTCGCCCCCGGCACCGGCACTAGCACCGGCACCGGCGCCTGTACCGGGTGTACCCGCAGCTGGTGCCTCTACAGGGAGTGCGGGCGGAGCCGGCGCCACCTTGCTCTTGCTGGGCCGCTGAGATTGGCGACCGTCTGCAACACAAAACATAATATGTATTCTTATAACAATGTCAAATTTAAATTATTGTAAAAAATAGAAAAGATTCGAGCATGAGGCGAGACTCTAACCCGCGTCTTTTCACGCCAATCCGGGGCGGACACTTCACCAACTCAGCCATACGTGACTCACCAGTATGTACGTAAAACCAAAAAAATATTAAATTCAACTATGTATCCTATCTAAAAAACAAATGCAAAATAACTTTTGTAAAAAAGAAGAGAAACTTCTTTATAACCTATAAATAATTTACTATATGCAACTTTACGTCGAATCACGCGTGATAGGGATAAGAAAAAGATGGCGCGCAACGGAAAAATGTCACGCGTAACGAAAATGTTACACTAAATTTTTTTCCAACCCCGATAAAGAAGTTTCACTTCAAAAAAACGAAAACTCGCAAAAAAATTGGTAAACATGACTACACAAAAGGTGTGCACTGACTGGTGGCATCATGTCGGATGTCGAGGCTGGAGGTGGAGTCGAGGATGGTGGAGGCGCCCGCCGACACGCTCTGCAGCGAGCCCGACCCGCCGACCGGCCCGCCGACCGGCCCGCCGACCGCCGTCTTCTGTGACGGCACGCTCGATGCCTCGCCCTTAGGAGCCCGCCGACGACTGCATGAATCAAAATTCATATTATATCACAACAATCCAACAACAACAATCAATCAACAACAAAACAATCTATCCCTGAGCAATAAACTAAGAGTCTACTGCTCTGTAATTAAACCGATTTGGACTTATGGAATCCAGTTGTGGTCATCAGCCAGCAAATCAAATATAAACTGCCTACAAAGAACACAGAATAACATTCTCAGAGTGATATCTGCTGCTCCATGGTACGCCCGCAATACAGAAATCCACGAATATCTGGAAATGCCTACAATCACAGAAGAAGCAAATCGCTTTACAACTAAATACAAAGATCGTTTGACATCCCATCCAAACCCACTATCACACATACTCCTACAGCCTAAAGCTATACAAAGACTGAAGAGAGCCGACGTGCTCCCTAATTAAGACGAACTAAGGCACTGGCCTTAGCTTCGCCCAATCGTCCACACATTTCAACCGATCTGCTTATAGTTTTTTCTGACTGATTGCAGATATGTAACATCAAAAAAAAAAAAAAAATATCACAACAATCAAATTAACTTCAATGCTATAAAGTATAAATACCAATCCTCTTTAAATTCCAACGTTTACTAGTATCATTATGAATGTATCCATCACTAATTTTTAACTCATTGCGTTAAATAAACGCATTGTTTAAGCTAATTATTTTATATCTAAACATTCGAAAAATTAAATACTTTATGAAAGGTCCTTCGAGACTCAACACTATTTTACTTTACAAGTAAAATCAGTTAAAGTTATTTTGAAGATTTAATGGCCTGCTTGCGAAACCTGTAATAACCCAGGCCCCAGAATCACAGACACAATAGAAAATCTATTGTGTCGTGGATCGATCGGGCCGTTCGGGGCTCAATGGGTTAAGCCTAAGTAATGTCAACTCACTTGGCACAAATATACAAGAGCAGCGCGAGCACACACAGCACGAGCAGCACGAGCGCGACCAGGAAGGTGGCGAGCACACCACCAGCACGCACCGCCTCGCTGGTGCGGGCCCCACCCACGTGGACTACCACCGGTACTGAGGACTGGGGACAATTATTATTAATTAAATTATTTCATACTAGATTTCCGCCCGCGGCTTCGCCCGCGTTTTCAAAGAAAAACTCGCATAGTTCCCGTTCCCGTGGGATTTCCGGGATAAAACCTATCCTATGTGTTATTCTAAGTTACCCTCTATATGTGTGCTAAATTTCATTGTAATCGGTTCAGTAGTTTTTACGTGAAAGAGTAACAAACATCCATACATCCATACAAACTTTCGCATTTATAATATTAGTAGGATTTGTTGTTGAGCATGTTCAGAAATGGAATAACACGGAAGTGTATGTAGGTGCTATCTAACCAGCTGTAATGCAATGTATAAGTTTTTTTCTTATTTGTGTGATTTTTAAGTGATTATAACTCGCACTTCATGCTTTTAAAAATATTTTTTTTTCTTATCTTCAAAGTAGTTTGTAGGAATACATTGCGTTTGTTGAATGTCTAACTAGTTATATATTTTCATTTTTTTCTTTTTCGTAATATTCCTTATAGTGTACATAATGTGCTCTGTGTGGAATAAATGCAGTGATTAGAGTAAAGCAGTGCAGTAGTGTAGTTTTATATTTATGTGTGAGAGAATTACAACAGAGTAGTTGTTATGTGGCTATACCTTCCTATTAAAATGTACTCTATGGTGTACAATAATATAATGTCGATATTGAATTGATATGAAATGCATGGGCTTACGGGCCATGCTATGGTCCGTAGTTCCTTGAGTCAGTAGTTCGGTGGGATAGTCTCGGTATTACCATCGACCGCGCAAGATGTGCGCACTGAGTCATTATTTAATATTATTTCACATACCTACCTAATTATAATTAATTATGGAGAGTTATTTAAATTCTCCGACATATATTGTATAGTTTAAATTATGTGTCAGTTAGCGTAGTAGTGCAGTGGTATAATATTGTGTGCACTATGTATTATGTATTGTCACCTGTCGCGGCGGTGCCCCGGAGTCGAGCGCGGTGGCGACGAGATGTACCGCGCTGGTGTTGAGGCGCCGCGCCGCCGCACGCACTGATACCGACCCGCCCGGACCCACCTCGAATAGCCTAAATCACATTTAATTTCATATTTTATTTGAAAAGCGGTATTCCAATAATAATGTACGAATCAATTTTGATCAATGTGTAAGTTTGAGCGTGAATCTATTTTTGTTCTATGCAGTTTGTCAAAAAATGCATAGGTACGTATCATCTAGATTTTTTTTAATATTATTTACTGTTGGTAAAAACAACAAATTCCAGTATTAAATATTGGTACATAAGCTTAAAAATACAACAAATAAAAATTTACACAAAAGCAATAACCTTTTGTGAGTATGACCTATGTCAGTCATATTACCAAATACATTTTCATTCACAATACTACATTGACGATATTGTGATCGTTTTACATTATCACTTTTCCCCATTTTTTCAACCAATACTGATGTTTAATGTTAGCCTAATTGTATTGATTATAAAAATAATACAATATTTTTATAAGTTACGTAAATTCTGCATCCTAACACGGACTATTATTATACTTAGTAAAACCAGTTTCATACTATAAACCGAAAGTGTCAACAACTCACTCAGCATGCAGTCCCCTAAGCGTGACGGTGACATTATCATTGGTGTCCCCATCGTACACGTCGAGCTGTCCCACGGGAACCAGTTCCTCATCACTGCTGACTTGGTCCAGGTCCGCGCGGAACTCGTAGAGCGGGAAGCGGAACCGCGGCTCCCACTCGTTCACGTTGTCCACGGTTATGTTCAGGGATGCTGTGTCGTTCTAAGGATTTGTGCTGGGTTAAATGGTTGGAATACTGGTTATTGAGTGTTGATTATAATACAGGGTGGGCCAAAAATTTTTGTAAATAGCAAAACTTGATTTCTGAAAATCAGTGACAGTTAAGGGCCCGCGGGTGGCGGGAAATTGTGCGTCACTTAATGCAATTTTAATCAAAATGTAGAGCTTCACGGAACAGCAGCGTGCTTTTCGCGTAAAACATATTGACTAAAACAACGATTCCTACGTCTAAGCCTCGTTACATTTAAATACAGATTACAAAACGTTGGTTAAGTACTGATTGCTAGATGGTTACTTTTTGCTCTTTTTCAATGATATCAGGGTCTATGTGGATTGAATATGGATAACTTAAGACTAATTTTGTCGTGTACGTTCGTCTTGTTTTTGTTATCATTTGAACTACACACAGCAGCAGCTCGCTGCAGTGTACATACAGTGTGTCCGTCGGTGACCATAACACGGTAGCGGTAGTGCGGCGCGGTCTCGTAGTCCAACGCAGCGCGCAGCAGCAGCTCGCCCGCTGCGTTGATCGCGAACTGCTGCAGGAACGACCGCTCCGACACGTAGAACTGCAGCGGCGCCTGGAATGTACACATAGTTATAAAAATATAAAACATTAATGGTAAAAGAATAGTAGTAATTTATGTTCATCTAATGTGTCATTATCGAGGCCTCGCAAATGAGCGGTTCTTACAATAGACAATGTTATGTATGTGAGTTAGTTAAAAATTGTAATAAATTATAAGTTCTAGTTTATATAAATTTAAAATCTATTATTTTTGTATTTATTTGTCTACACTAATATTATAAAGAGGAAAACTTTGTTTGTTTGTTTGTTTGATTGTAATGAATAGGCTCATAAACTACTGGACCGATTTAAAAAATTCTCTCACCATTCGAAAGCTACATTATCCATGAATAATATAGGATAGGTTTTATCCCGGAAATTCCACGGGAACGGGAACTATGCGAGTTTTTCTTTGAAACCGCGGGCGGAGCCGCCGGCGGAAAGCTAGTAAGAAATAAAAGGCTTTTTTTATTATATTTCATTGAATGTGTCAGTAACCTGCGTGTGCGGCGTGGTGGTGAGCGTGAGCACGAGCGTGCCGGGCGGCGCGTCCTCCGCCACGCGCGCGCTGTACTCGCCGCGCGTGAACCGCACGCCGCGCGTACTGCCCGCCGCAGCGGGTGTGGTGGGCGGTGCGGCCGCCGCAGTGAGTGCGGTGGGCGCGGTGCGGGGCGCGCGCCGCCGGATCGACACCGTGGCGAGTGCGTAGCGGTCGCTGTTGTCTATCTGCGTCGCCTGGAACGTGATAAGGACGACTTACAATTGCAATACGCACTTTTTTCTACATACACCTGCATCTAAAAAGTCACCACCTTTCAATGATGGTTAATGAAATAAATAACTAAATTAATATAAGTATTTGGCCGTTCGATTCTAGAGTAATAAAGCATAAATATTAAATAAATATTTAATATAATTTAGTTACTCTAAAAATAAATAAAGTTATACATATAAAAATATTTCACCTTAACAACAACAGTAAGCGGCAGAGCATCCAGCGAGTCGTTAGACAGGAATATCTTGCCCGTCTCTCTGTCGACCCGCACAGGCACCGCCGGGGTGCTGAGCGAGTACACGAGCGGCGCGTTGATGCCGCGGTCCTGGTCCTGCGCGGAGATTGGCCCGGGGGAGGTCTCTAGTTCTGTGCCCTGGGATTGGTATTTGGTGAAAAGTTATTGTGAAGTCTAATGGATCATCCATTAGACCTTTTACATTCTTCGAATATAGATATTGCTATAGGACCACTTTTTTAGCCTTGTAATGTATTATTTGTCAATCGGAATGTTTGCCTTCTTTTACATTTTACGATGTACGTGTAAGGGATTTATTTGAAGGGCGTAGGTGTTATGTACATGGTTATTAAAAATGCTATAAGCTACTTAACTCAATTTTATTATGGAAAGCAAACATAATTACATATTTTCAAAAATCCTCTCCATTTCAAACATTTAACAGCAAAGATTGTTTTTGATACATTTAGTATTTTTTCAGTTTTTCTAGATATCGTATGGCATACTGTCTGACTGTATAGGACCAACATTATCAACTATAATCCAGTCAACTCACCGGTTCCACATCATCCCCCAGCACCGCCACATAGTGCGGGTGAGTAAACGCCGGGTTCTGATCATCAGCATCCAACACCTCCACATGTAGTGTTGTATCGGCTGACTTGGGCGGAGTTCCGCCGTCTCTTGCGCGGAGCGTGGCGGTCAGGTTGTGGAACTTCTCGTAGTCGAGGGGCTTCTTGATGATTATGGTGCCGTCTAGCTCGTTCGCGAAGTCGATGTACTCCTGGAAGTCGGAAAAATTGGGAGATTACAAAAAGGAAATAAAAATGGATTTTATACAGTTCTGTTTTATAAATCACCGTGATGTGCCCGAATATGGAAATTATAATTTTCAGATAAAATAATTAGATAATATTATAATAACCTGGCGTACGGCGCGCCCTGCCAGCTGGGGGCAATAAGTCAGTATGACTCACCTTAGCGGGCCCCATGAGCTCGTAGTGCACAGTGGCGTGCGGGCCCGGCTGGTCGGGGTCGCTGGCCCGCGCGAGCGCCACGCGGGCGCCGCGCGCCGCGCTCTCCGCCACGCGCGCGGCGTACGGCGCGCCCTGCCACGCCGGCGGGTTGTCGTTCACGTCCCACACGCGCACTGATACGGGGATCACGAAGCTCTAAAATAATATTTTGCTCATTATTATAGAAGCAGCGGTCAGCAAGTATGTTGCGGGTAGTTTCAAAAGTTACTTTTGTAACTACCCGCAACAGTTGCACAGTGTTCTTTTTCCAATTTAAATAAAAAATATATCAGTTTACGAAAAAAGTGAAATTGGTTAAATTTTTATCAAACATCCCTGATCAACTTTCTAATATCACCTAAAATAAATGTTTAAAGAACTAAAAAATGCGCTTTAATTATCATGAAATTATTCTTTATGTTATTTGTCTGTTTCAAGTACGTTATTTGAATCTAACAGAATCGGTCACATACAAACATACAGATGAAGGGTTAAGCGTGTTAAAAATTAACAATTTATTTGTGAGAGAATCATAACAGAGTAGTTGTTTTGTGGCTATACCTTCCTATAATAATGTTCTCTATGATGTACAACATAATGTCGATATTGAATTGATATGAAATGCATGGGTTTACGGGCCATGCTATGGTTTATATTCCTTGAGTCAGTAGCTCGATGATATAGTCTCGGTACTACCATCGACCGCGCAAGGTGTGCGCACTGAGTCATTATTTAATATTATTTCACATATCTAGTTACCTAATTATAATTAATTATGGAGAGTTATTTAAATTCTCCGACATATTTATGTCAGAAAAATCAAAAAAGGAACTCATTTAACGTTAAGTAGTCACCCCCGACCATTAACACTAGCAACACCAGTGGTGTTACAAGACCTTATATTACACAAAAACACTAGTGATGTACGCACCGGGTCGGCGGTGCGGCGGCGGTCGCAGCGCACGTTGACGTACACGCTGGCGGGCCCGAGCCGCTCCTCGCGGTCGAGCGCGCGCAGCAGCGTGAGGTTCTTGGAGCCCGCCGCGATGCCCACCGCCGCGCCGCGCTCTTGTAGCGACAGAGATATGTCGCCCGTGGAGGATGGGTCGCCGTTCACGCTTAGCGTGCCTAAAAATATTCTAGTTATACACGAGCCTCACTCCATAACATATTGAAAATTATTTTCACAAAAAAGGACTTACCAATAATACTGCCCACAGGCGTGTCCTCGCTAATGAAGAAGCTCTCGACAGCGCCGCCATTCATCAAGTAGCACCGGCTGTCTTGGATTGCTGAAAATTTTTAAATTATCTTAAACTCTCAATTCGATTATCATTAACTCTACAAAGAACGATATTTCAAGATTTGCTCCATTATTATACCTACAGAGAAAAAGGTTTCCCTCGTAAAAAAGAAGTTCAAAACGATACATTTTGGTGTTTGCATATTTCTGAAATACTTCTGTTTTTAGATTGTGACATTTTAAAAACAAAAGCGGGAAATAATAGCTAATTGCACGGATAGTCAGCACTTTACGTAAGCAGGTCACCGATATGCCATCAATGGCCGGGGTTAGACAGCTCTGATTTGGGTTAATCGATTAAAAACTATAATCAATGAATAATTCATTTCAGCGGAAATATAACCTCATCAAATAATACTTTAATAAATAACAACTTTTCATATAATGTCGATTCCTATCTAATAAATGAAGAATATTTAACAAATGGAGTGAGGTAATTTACACTACATAATATAAAAAAAAGACGGGTTGCACTCCGGGAGTGCCGGCAGAAGTGAAAACTTGATTATTAACGTTCAGCATGTTTGATATTTTGGAATGGTATCCGTCTTACGCATGGAATATAAGGGCTAAAAAAATCCGTCTTACGCTTTTTCGATCAGGCCACGTGTCCTGACGCGAGTTTAATAGCGGCAGTACACATTGGGCCAAGGCGTTGGGCCAACGTGTTGGGAAAAAATGAAGGATCCTGTTCACACATTGGTGTACTGATCATTCTGCATTGGCGCTTCAAGGATGGACGTAGTCCGTAGAAGTTCTTGCAGCCGCGGCAATTTATTTATACAGTGCGTTTAATTATTACGTACATGTGCATCAATAACAATGAGTGTACTCTGCCGTCTGCGATGATACCATTTTCCAATCTCTATTGTCCTTTTTTTTATTTCTGTATAAATAAAACATTATTATGTTTAGATTTTTTCAAATGTTCAAAATGTGTACATTTTACACTTAATTTAATTTTAATTACCTATTAAACGAAACTTTCAAGATTATATATAATATTATTATATTAAATTATAATATTATTTATGTAATAAAGCACAATTTGATCAAAACCTTGCTCATTGTATATTGTTATTTAATTTTTAAGAACAAGTAACTTTTTAATACTATTTTACTCATTTTATAAATATATTCATTTTTTTATCGCATTGTATGAAAGTGAGATAAGAAAAACATCTAGAATAATATAATAAATAGAAAATAAAACATCGAATTTATTGAGATTGGTTTTTATTTTTGTGTAGTTCATGCCGTGGATTCCAAATTATTCTTCATGTCGATACAATTCTACGAATTGTAAAACCTCATTGCTTGTCCACATCGGCGCCTCGGGCCTCCATCGCTATCGGAACATGGTTAAACGTAAATTTCAATTGACGCGCAACGATACTGTCTCCGCTGACGCGTAACAACAAACTGAACAAGACACCAACGTGTGAACGCTGTTTGCGGAGCGCGCCAAGATCCTTTGATGTGTGCACAAAAAACCGACAACATTCGGTTGGCCTGCCAATATTGGCGCCAACTAGGCTAATGAAGCCAACATACCGCCAAGTAGCTCTCTACACGTTGGCCCAACCCGTTGGCCCAACACGTTGGCCCCATGTGTACTGCCACCATAAGATTTAATACCCAACGCCGCTAAAGAAGTTTTCACTTCAAAAATAGTTTATGGAATTTCTTCTATTGACTCATTTATAATGTTTTTGTTGAAACAAATCTCTGTACATTAACACGAAATCTCTGATCTCAATGAGTGCAATTTCAGACAATAAACCTACCATCGTACATTATAATTAATTGTAATGTGTCGCTGTGACGAATTAATGCCGATTTAGCGTGCGTGCTCGGATCTGGAGCGTGAAAATGATAATCGTGCAAAAACTACGTGAGACTAATAATTATTGTGGTCGAGCGAGAAATTCGGCTCGCATGTGCTATATTGTGTTGTCGATGAAAACGAAACCGTTTATCAATGATCGATGGAGTATACAGCCTTGCAATATGCTTGCAATGCTATCAAAGTCTAGACCTATTATACCTAATTTCCTATTTAGTATTATTTGCTCACACACATTCTATAAACTAAACGAAATACCTACGCGAAGTATACATTTTTTGTGCAGTAGCAACATGAAATTGATATATGATCTATAAAAAATGATTTAAGCAGTACCTAGCCTTTGATATTATTAATCAGATTGTACTTTAAGCCTTTCTTTTACCCAATAATTTACCGCTGAAATTAGATTTAAATTACAAATGTGATACGCTTATTAAATCAAATTGGAGCGTGAACGAGCGTAAAATATAGATAATGGATGTGGAATGGAGTAGGTATTGTGCTTTCATAGCTTTCCCGTGCTCTATGATTGTGGCTGACCTCTGAATGTGCCTCTGAGGTGATGAGAACTAGCCTGCATTTATTTGGCGTAGCGTGACTCGATTATATAATTTACCTAATGCAATTGTCTGTAAAAACTTGAACAACATTTTAATCCAACCTGATTGTTGTAACGTTGTTATAAAGTTATTATAAATAATCTGTATTATAATCATTAAAATAATATGTTGTAATGCACATTTAGCATATTGTGATTTATTTTCATCAATTTAAAAATAAATTTCTAATTTTATTCGTTGTATTTTACTTCGTATTACACCGTAGTATTTTAAATCTGTCAGGTGAATTATGAAATTATATGATGAATCGCAAAAAATTCCAACTTACTTAAGATCCGCATTATGAAACAGTAAATTGAACATTTTTTGTAAATTTTCTACTTTCTAAGAATTGCAATTTGCTTAAAAATTTCATGCATTCATGGTTCAATGATAATAATAGTACCTATAGTTTACTGTGAAATACGAAATTAAAAGGTAATCTTATAGGAACAATTATCGTGTATAATATTTAATTTATTAATATTAATTAATAATTTACTATTATGGTATTCATCTGATATTTAAATAATAATAATTAATGTTCCATGCTCTATGTAGCCGGGTAGAGCGCCGTTATTTGTATACTATTTGTTTTAATTCAAGTATTGTTCACTGTTATTTTATTTTATGGAAAATAATGAACGAATTCAGAAACTCTTTAACGTTAAAATATACTTTTTTATCCATCGTTTATATTATAATTGTATTATAACGAATAATAATATTTACATAAGTGAGTAGGTAAGTACCTATTTAAGTATTTATATTGTAATGAACGGGAAGCCTCTACATCTATTTTATGGGTATACGTGTCTTTCATAATATCTGTGCTTTCAAAATATTTCACTACAAT
The DNA here is from genome assembly GCF_061535455.1 of Colias philodice. Taxonomy (NCBI): domain Eukaryota; kingdom Metazoa; phylum Arthropoda; class Insecta; order Lepidoptera; family Pieridae; genus Colias; species Colias philodice. Next base: position 13,508,278 of record NC_143088.1, read on the forward strand.
GAGTTCCTCTAAGCTCGTGCACTCCGTGTTTTGTGAGTCTGTGCCTACTTACGTCTGGAACGGATAGAGAGCGCTATGGCCGCGAGGGGCGGCTCGAGTCTTGGGTCCTCGTCAGCTAGGAAAATTGCAATTTCTTTGCTTTAATGTTGCCCTTATTTTCTTATAATTGTTGCTTTAAGAAAATTATAGTTAAGTACTTTGACATAAAAATGATACCTATTTAATATCGAAATATTTAGTCTAATGTACCTACCATCTGGCAAGTGAAAATATCTAAAGTAAAATAACTGTGGTTTAAATAGAAACATTTTCATGGCAGGTGCGTAGAAACAAGCAGGGGAAGTGAACCGGAAGTCGGTATCGCAATAAATCCCCCGCGTCACTTCCGTTGCATTTCGAATTCAAAATGGCGGAAGAATTTATTTACCCACTCAACTTTTTACTTTGAGTAAAATCTTTAGCTTACCTAACGTATCGTTAATTGATTTTTAAACGACTTTGAGGGAGGCGATGTATTTTGAGGATTTATTTATTTAAAACAGATATTAAATACATTTTACCTAAATTTAAATTATATCTAGAAGATATCTAGTAATTAACCCTATACAGTAGATATGCCTAAAAAATGCTAACCTGTAAAATTACAGTTTTTTCAAACTCAAACTCATACATTTCAAAAAGTTTTATATTGCTTTATAATATTATGTAAATACAAATTATAAATTACATAGGTATTGAATCAAAATCGGATGTTTAGTCAAATCGTCCCAATCCGATTTCCGAATTCACACCCCCACCCCATGCATAACATAATGAATTTCAACATTAGTCGTCGATTCTAATTCGACAGCACTATACTTATGTACTTTCATTATTTCCATTACTGATATTATAATTTAACAAGCCTTTCATGATCCGTTACATTGGCACTTCCGATCCATTTCATCAAAATAATATAAAAGCTCTTACTCATCGTGATTGTACAATATATTGACCAATTTCGTTGAAAGTTACTGTGTAATTTATATCGCCAAGGCCAACCTCTCACGAACTGATTAGTGAACAAAAAATAAATTATTGGGTTTCAATAGAAATGTGATTGTTTTTGAGAAAGATCCGTCTTCAAATCGTAATTTCCAATCAAATGCATAAACATAGAGTATGATGAGTAGATACGTTATTTTGTAAAATGCTACGTTGTTTGAAACATCTAATTTTAACGATCTTCATAATATTTTGATTCGTATGAAACTAGTGATTAAATCATACAACAAAAATTCCCTATTATCTATTACAAGAAATAACTACTGGCCAAAGGCAACAGGTAGGTAAGTGGCGAGTGGTCAGTAGGGTCGTCCGCGGTGATGCGTGCTTCCGCGCACCTCCTACAGCACTCTATATAACAATGTAAATAGATACTGTATCCTCATAATTATAAGGTTGTTTACACTTTGATAAATTCGTAACGGATTTTGTCAATTTATTTCTTAGGGTTCTTCTAAATAACAAAAAAGTGTATTTATTTTTTGAAAGTAAAATTTTATAAGATGCGTATTATAAATAAGATGTTACGAAACTGTAATTGAATGAGAATAATTATAGTAATTAGTAATTATCAGAATATTGTATTACGTAGAGCGTAGATATAGTTTTCTCCAAGTCAGTACATTTATTTTTAAACCTCACATGGAAGAGATTTTATTATAAGGCATTCTAGTTTTAAGTTACCAATTTTATTTTTTAACAATTCACATACTACATAACTGGTTTATTATTTTACTTATAAGTTTTTAATAATTGTTAATTATCACAAAACTTGATTTCCGCCCGCGGCTTCGCTCGCGTTTGCAAAGGAAAACCCGCATAATTCCCGTTCCCGTGGGATTTCCGAGATAAAAATTATCCTACGTGTTAATCCAAGTTATAGTCTATATGTGTGCTAAATTTCATTGTAATCGGTTCAGTAGTTTTTACGTGAAAGAGTAACAAACATCCATACATCCATACATCCTTACAAACTTTCGTCTTTATAATATATATTAGATATTAGATAGATGAAAACTTGATATTTCATAAGCATGAAAATAAGCTAGTAGCTAGAAAAATGCATCCATCTAGTCATCTAGATGCAACAGATGTGTTGGTGTTGTAACGCACCAAACAGAGTGTTACGGGTTGCGGCACGGATGTCTGATTAAAAAGAATATTACGCCACTAATCATTTTAACAGCAGTCATTACGGATCTTGGTGTAATCGTCTTTTATTAATCCGTCAAAATGCTATTACTGCAATTGTTTTTCAATTTTAACGATTAAGAACTTAAGGCTGCAGTCTAGCAAAATTGCGTTTTCAACAAGTTATTTGACAATTTTTTCCCGGCTAATGAAATGATAAACTGAATTTTTTTTTTCTTGTTTATCAATTAGTGTTATATACGCAATGCGCGTGAATTTTTTCACATTTGTAAAGTTACTTTATGTTACCTTAATCAGGCCTTCAAGATAAGTCTCTTTCCCCCAAAGACATTTCGAGCTAAGTTTGTGCACTCACTACGTTGCAACCGATTACAATTTACACAATCTGATCAGCACATTATTATCCTTATATAGTCGTTATTAAAAACTGCTGAATACAATTGCCGAAAAACTTATGATTTTCTTAATTAGAACGTTATAAATTCATTAAATTTCCCATTTTTTGCCTTACAAAATCTATTGATAAATACTGCTAAAACTTATTTTTTCCATTAATTTATTCGAGTTGGTTGAAGAGCAATGAGTATTAATCCTTTAAAAAAATTTTTTTTTGAATTTTGATAATTCTTTAAATATTAAAAAAATATTTAAAATAATTAGGAAAAATCCTAGCGAATTTCTTTAGTCGCGCTCCTTGGGCCGGAGCGTTCTGACGTGTGCTCTACGCTCGATTTTCCTTCATACCGAAGTGAAAGTTGCTCTACTTCATTAAATTTAATATTTTTGTTAATTGATTATTTTTATCTTAGTTTTGTGCAAATATTCGTATTTTTAAACATTTGATTTCGATATGGAAAATAAACGAAAAAAATACGCGTGTAACTACATACTAGAAAAAAAATTATCTTCGAACATAAAGTTAATGAAACCAAATAGATTGCAAAGGTAACAATTTTTTGGCAACAATTTCTTTATTTTACGGGGTGTCAGTAAAGGGATGTATATTTCTTTAAAACTAAAGTAAGCTCATAAATTTTCTTATAATATAATTTTTTTGAAGTTCCAAAAATGTTTATTTTTCGTTTGAGAAATACGAAATATAATATAAACTTGTATTGAGAACTTGAACTTCCCAAGTTCATGCGAGGAAATCCCCATACGGGGAAAATGATTTGTTTACTCCAAAATTGATCCGAGGTTTTTTAATTTTTTCTTCTAGTCATTTTCAACGTAGCGGCATGTTGTTTGATTATTAATTTTGTAACTTAAATACAGGATGTTGGTTTTATATTCTGATCTTACAGACGCGCTGACAAATTTAGTCCGCCATTTCTAGTTTAGTCTACCAACTCTAAGTACCAATATTAAAACGAATGGATTATCATCACATCATCAAAACTCAGATGTAATGGAAGATCACAATAACATAGAAAATTCAGTGGGTGTTGAGAACTAAACAAACAGAAGTAACAGAGACGCGAAGAATAAAAAAAGAGGACGAAAACGATAATTCGTTGATGCTTTCCCTTTTCGACGTATTGTTAGGGTACATCACCAATCTGCAAAAAACAAAACTGATGATTCCCAATTGCTGATTAAAAATGAAAAACAAATAATCGACAACAGTGGTGAAAATTTGCTGATCACAATGAAACATCCTTCAGTAGTAGCAGATTTACTCATTTAAAATGTATCGGTGAACAGCGTAAAGGAGAGGAGGACAGGAAAACATTATGAATGTGGATGGTGGATTGTATACAGGGTGTAATCGATAAGTATGTGCAGGCGATTATGACGTTTTTATTGCAGGTATCAAAAAACTTAAAACTGATATCGAAATTACTTTACCTAATGAGCAAAATGACAATAATAACTTTTTAAAAGTATAACGAGAAATATCTAAAAAATTTACTTTATACACTCCCATATCAAAAAGGGAAAATGGGACTAGTAGAAGTTAAATGTCTAATTCCGGCAAAAGACATGAATGCGGAAGATGCGGTTAAAAATAAAAAAAATAATATTTGAAATACAATGCAAAAAATAACACTTTTGTCATAGATAAGAATCATGACTATTTTTTCCAAATTCAGGGACAACTAAACGTTGCAGAAGCAGAAGTCTGCTCATTTGCTGTTTGGACTGGAGTGAATCATTCGTTAAAAATAGAATATACAGGGTGTCCCACTGTTGGTATACTAAGCTCAAAGGAGGTTATAGTTTTGCATACGCTGAGTACGTAAAAAATACTTATAAAATTCCAGACGCATTTTATTTTCAAATAGATGAATTCTTAAAATCTATGTGTACACCCATAACAAGCAACCCGCACTACTTTGCCACCCGCACGTGAGCTATCGTTTAAGATTATGTTTTCATAGACAAAATGCTCATATAAGAGAAGCGTTATATGCCGGCTGCGCGAAGCTAGAGAAGAGAACATGGATTTTCAGGAAAAATTTAGCAAAAAATTTTTGACGTAATTTTGTTGTTTAAGTATTTTTTACGTGATCAGTGTATGCAAAACTACAAGTTCCTTCGCGCTTAGTATACCAATAGTGGGACACCCTGTATAAAAAAGTATGTAACGTTTAGGCAAAATAAAATGATGGACCATTATCAAGATTTTACATAAATTGCCTACTGTCAGAATTGATTGATTCGAGACTTCAGCATTCGATGCCCATCAAGGACCCATCCTATATCATTCAAGCGATTGAAAAAAAAGAGATAAATCCAGTGCAACCGATAAAGCATCAGAATGCTAGCAAAAGATTTATTAGGTTTATCAATATAAATCTATACATATATTATACATAATATAAATCTATACATATATTATACATAATATAATAAATCTGTAGAAGACGCGAAGACTGACATCCGCGCGGACGGAGTCGCGGGCGGAAGCTAGTCAGAAATAAATATCTTTTGTTTTCATTTGCGTATTTTTCTATTTTATAATTTTTTAACACAAACATTACATTTTTTTTATTATATACAAAATTTGTTTATCCGCTTTATTAGTTAAACTGAACAACTTTCACTAAGAAACTTAGGTCGAAAAAAATGTATAGAGTTATGCATTTTGTATGGAAAGCTTATTTTTTTTATATTTCGTCCAAATTTCTTTGTAAAAGTTGATCAGTTATATAAACATGAAGTTGAAGATATCAATAGAAAGTATTCGCAAATTTTGTGTACTGATAGAAAAAATCACCCGGTGTAATTTTCACGAAAATTGTTTCAAATTGTCATTTTTGGTACTTATTACGAATATTAAATTATACGAATGATTTAATTTTTAAAAATTAAGTGAAGCAACTTTCCCTTAGTACATTTGTATTATTTACATATAGGATGACAGGATGCATTTGTTTGCACTACTAGACCAAGCCCTTAATATGTATATCGATGTGTAAGCATTTATTTTTAGCAAATTGTTTCAATAGTTACCTACTCAACGTATTTTGTTTTAGGTTCTAAAACATTAGTTATCTACTTAGTTCCCGGTAATTTAGTAAAAATCATTTTGATTACGATTATACGTATGTCTAACTCTTACATATTTTCTCTACAGGGCAAGCGCTGGCATTTCTCCGCGAAAATCAGAGCGTGACCTCGCTGACTGCGCCGAGTTTTTGCTTCCTTGTATTTAATATGATTCTTATTACAAAATCTAACATACCACCAGTAAGTTCATCGGAAATATATCTTTCTATAGTTACATACTAATCTCAATCCGCTACTTTAATCGCGAATTGATCTATCAAACAAAAACTACATGGTTATGGGATCACGGAAACAATTCCAACTTATACCACGTATGCTTTTGGTTTTATTACATTAGTAGTTAGGCATATATAAATAAACTGTGAAGACCTTCGTGTTCAGGATGCATTTATAGCAATCGCCAACAATATTAATAGCCATAATTTAGCGAACAATAGACTTTCAAGTTAAATGTAACCTTAGTGTCATTCACAGTGTCATACATCACATCAGCTTAAAGTTGCGTTTTTGTATATAATAGAATCACAGTTCAAAACATAACTTTGTGTGTTCAACATTTATTGTTATTCTTATTATCTTACTCGACTCTACATATTTCGCTTAGGTAAGCTTTAATAAATCACTGAAACACTCACGTTATTTTAATTCATTTTTTTCTGATAAATACGGATGATCTTTGTTATTTTCGTAAATTGACAGAGCGGAATTGAATAGCGATATTTTTGTAATTATTACATACACTTCGTTTATTATTTAAACAACAATTAACAGATTTCGAATCTAATTAGAGCCGTGAGGATGTTGCTGTTACATATCAACTTCACGTTTCAACCTTTGTAGTTTTTAACAGTAATTAACAATTATGTTATTTTACAGATCAACGTAAATTGTACTATGTAATCATTTTTTAATATAACTTCTTACAATATTACAAGCGCGGATCCAGGGGGGGGGTCACGGGGTCATGACCCCCCCCCTGAGCTAGGTCCACGACCTAAGTGGACCACTAATTTAATATTAACTTTTTTAAATTAACAAATTATTAATTAATACTGTTCAACATGATGTTTTTATTGAATTTTGAGACATAAAAGTAATATAGAACAATGAAATCAATTACAAACGGTAACGGAAGAGAATATAACAAAAATTATAGAAAAAGTTTATTAGGGTCGACCTGTGGTCGAAATTAAAGGACAAAAAACAGGTTTTTCGATTTTTTTTAAATCTATAACTGCGGAATAAAGTGTAATGGTAAAGTTGTATGAAATTAATTTTTTTTCTACAACTTTTGCTGTTACACTTTTCACACAAAACCTCAAATATCGAAATATCCCAGTTCGTGGATAAGACATAAAATAGCAATTTTTTTTTAAATGAACAATAGAAAATACAGTCAAATTACAACAAAAAATCGGCCAAATGCGCGTCGGACTCGCGCACCGAGGACTCCGAGCAAACATATTTTTTCGTTATGTTGTATCTTACAATTTTGTTTAAAGGATTTTTTTCTTTATCTGTGCTTGTAAGTGCTTAAGTCGTTGCTTTTAACCAAATTTCAAGACTGTGTTCACGGGAAGTACCTTGTAGGTTTTGATTGATGATTCCTTTGCAAGTATAGTTGCGAATTACAGAATATGCGGCTCTAATGCTTTTTCTTCAGATTGCCTTGACATAAAATTTGAATTAAATAACAGATTTAAGTTATTAAAGACCTGAGTTTTGATGTGAATATCAATTAAATGCATGTATATTTTTATTTAATTTAATTAAATAATTAGGGTTTTCGCAGTTATTACTACATCTGTGCTATAACACGATACTTTTTACTCAATTTCAAGACTGTGTTTACGGGACAGGGTGCTCCTCGCAGGTATTGATTCCCTTGCTAATGTCGAAATCCTACGGTCTACGGTCCCTTGATGCTGTGAAAAATTCAAACGTTTTAGCCAACGCAATCAAAAGATGCAGCTTTAAATGCTGAAATTTTTCGCAAAATTCGACACTCCCTAAGAAATCAAAACCTACAGGGTAGTTCCCGAGTACACAGAGTCATGAAATTTAGTACAATCAAACGTCTTATAACGCAGACTAGCTTCGCCCGCTTTCTCTAAATCCTTATAAATTATATACTATTCCCCTTGAATCACTCTATCTTTAAAAAAAACTGCATCGAAATTCGTTGCGTAGTTTTAAAGATTTAGTCATACATAGGGACATAGGCACAGAGACAACGACTTTGCTTACTAATTGCGAAAAGCATGAATTTTTCCTTAGATTATAATATAAAAAAATATTTTTAAAAATGTTTAACTTAGGTACAACCCTGTTACTCATGAACGCTGTATTAACTGACATGTATTAACTTGATATTCATACCAAAAACTCATCCTTTACGCTATAATAAAATCAAACTTCTATGTCAACGAATCAGAAGATACAGCCGTAAATGCCGAAAAATTTCGCAAATTTCGACATTCGCAAGGGAATCAAAACTCAAAACCTACAGGGTACTTTCCGTAAACTCAGAATCTTGAAATTCGGTACAAAGCAACATCTTATAGTACAGATACAGGAATAATTGCAAAAACATACATTTCATGCTTATCAACATTCGCAAGTGTTGCCAGGAATCAAAACCTAGAGGGTTCTTCCCGTGAACACAGAATCTTGATATTTAATCTTTATTTAATAGAAACTTACGTCTTATAGCACAGATAAAGGAAAAATTGCAAAGAGCATAAATTTAATATTAAAACATATAAAAATGTTTGTACGGAACTCTTGGTTCGCGAATCCGACTCGCACTTGACCAATTTTTTTTTACCAAAATATAGCTTTTGAAAATTGCCCACGTCTATGTGACCCCCCCCTGGCACTAAGGCTGGATCCGCCCTTGCAATATTAAAATGCTTCTCTTATCTCTGTAACGTTGACAAAAATATGACGAAACAGGACGAAGCCATCTCTCAAAATTTATTTAATTAACCCATATTAATGCATAGCTTTCAGCCCTGTTCAAAAATATAATAAGAAATATATCATGTCCAACCGAGGCATCATAAGATTTCCCTGTACCTCGAAGATGAAACACGTACGTGATTATTTCACTGAGAACAGAATCAAATCTCATCCAATACTTATATTTACATGATAGATACATACAATATAACAACAAAAAACAAGTAAAAGTTTTGCGGAAGTAGGTACATTTATCATATTATGGTAATGCGGTGGCCGGTGGGTCACCACTGCCCATTCAACTGTGATCAGCCCCCGCCTTCGCTTTTTATTGTACGCCTCATAAGCAAAGCGTTGAGGTGGGTACTATTGTCACTTCGCGCAAAACATCTGATTTTTCAAACTTAAAATGTCTTTATGTATCATACATTGCACTTGTAAGATAATACATACACACACATATTAAGAAAAAACACTATTTTTAACGTTCATGATATTTTTGATGTCATTTTTGTTATTTAAACTAGTTAAAAAACAGTTTAAAAAAGTTCTGTCTTGGACGTCCGTGTGTCTGTATGTGCGGATCCTTTTTCTTGTTAACACGATAGCGACCGAAATACTTTACTAATCGAGTCTTTTTTTTTCTCTTACGCTTGAGTATGCTCAGGAATAGAACCCTTTCATTTTTCAGGGTCTGATTCGATGTGGTTTAATTGTTATTAAATAAACAAAATTAATAATTAATAAATATTTATTAAAAAAGATTATGAGGCGTGCACTTTTGGATTTTCCAAATTATATTATTATATTTCAAATGTTTGAGTTAATAACCTGGGTTAAAAAATATACCTTACAAGGGAACGATGTTATTGATATGCGTACAAATATCGGAACAGTATTTTTGCAGGATTTTTTGTATAATGCTCTAATTGGACGTCTAGAAAATTGCAATGTGTGTTGTAATTAAACATTTATGTATGTAAATATAAGAGTACAAAAAGCTTCAAAAGAATTATTTCGCCTTTGTTTTTTGAGATTTTTTTAAATAATATGCATGCGGATGTTTTACATTGCAAGCTAATGTTCAGGGAAATAATTAAATTTCAATTTTTATAATTGTGCAGCTACTTATCATGCTCAGTGTTCGTTTATATCTATAGGTACCCAGCAGTCGGTGAATACTGTTTCCTTCTCAAATTATAATAATGAAAGTCTACAAGGATGGATAACTGCTAATCAATCAACCGAAAACTAAAGATCCTTTACAGATTTGTTAAAAAAGAATGTATTTCAAATCATTATCTCATGTTCATTGTACAATATTATCCCGTGTCTATGCTTACTGTAATATTATCACGATTTCTTTAAATTCCTTACTACATTTAAATACAATATTTTCCAATAAATATAAACAGAATTTAATCAGAGTATAATATTTAAATTATTGTTATTAGTTAGTGACCTCGTTGCGGTCGGACAAGTGAACGGCCGAAAACTGGGGCTGGGGGTGTCTTACCTTACAGGATTAACTGGCAAGGAAGGCAGTTAATGCGGAATAGGCGCTTTTAATGTGGCAATTTTTTATTCATAAAATATGGTTTTAAATTTTCTAACTTAATCAAGTATGAATACTCTATATTATGTTTATTTAAAAAATTGTACTAAGTACAGTAAAGTAGTGGTATAAAGTATGTATATGTATGTTTATTAATGTTAAGTTTTTAAGGTAAGAAAGCTGTCGCGTGAACGAGCTTAACAAAGAAAATCTGTCTGTTTACAAAATGTACGGAATCGCGTGCCCGGGCTGTTACAAAAAGTGCTGTGTAGACACGAAACTTTAAATCATGTGTAGGATTGAAATTTTTTTCTATTTTTATCCACTTGCAAAATAACACTATAAATAATTATAAGTAAGCGAATTTTTTACCGTGCTGAATTAACTAAGAAGTTTTTACATTATATTAATAGTAATTAATGAACCCAGAAAAAAATGGTGTTTAAAGAACCTTACGCATATTTTATTGCTGAAGATTTGCCAACTCATTCCATTATAGCCGGCCTAATTTAACCATACATACTCTACTATCATAGTTACTATGTAACAACTACTAAATACCCTGTAAAGTGCAATTTTCATGCAGTGTCTTAAGCTCACCTTGCGAGTACACGGTGGGCGCTGCGACGACGAGCGCCAGGCACAGCAGCGCGCTCATGCTGCCGCTACCGACCGCTCATGGCGTCTGCCCGCCGGCCTGCCGCGCCTGCCGAGCCTGTCTAGTCTAGCACACGCACTGGAATAAATACATATAATATAATCGTGCACACACAACACACACATTCACACACACACACACACACACATACACACATACCTGTTTTGGGTTGAAATTTGCTATTTAATTATAATAACCAATTCCAATTTGTATAGTGTTAAGTACTTTAAGCACTGTTTTCTATTTTTGTCACTTAAGTTGAACTGATAATTGGTGTACCTTGTTATTGGCGTACTTAATTATTAATTTACTATTTATTGTATTATAAGCTGTAAGGTATCTTTTTATAAATAAAATAAATAAAATAAATAAATAGTCAACCTCCTGCTAATAGACATTAAAAACGTTAATGGAGGATGTTTTTGCTGATCTACCAACATATATGCTGATCGCAATATATATTTTTGGTAAAGAAATAGAAACATCTCGATTCTTTTTTTTTACTCAGATACCACGCAAGAGGAACGGCGTATTCCAACGTTTAATTCCTGAACTGAACATTTCTCAATCGTTGGATCGATCTATCGTCCTATCATGGACTAATAAATATATTTATTAGTCCATGGTCCTATCAAGCCCCAAATATAGAGAAAAGCCTATATGTACCATATAGGTACTTATAAAATGATACATTAGGTATAATTATTCACAAAATAAACTTCGTGCGTATCATATAATTCATACATAAATAGAACACCCAGACACTAAAAAATTCTAGTGCCACCACCAAGCCCACACCTCAACAATAGGTGACAATAGTCACTAATCACCATCTCGACACAAAGGTTATAGAGCAACGACTGACCATATTATCGTTCATCCAAAAATATACTTACCGTTTATTTCGGGATACACAATTATTAGCACCGAACCTACTTGAATGACCCAAGGCATTTAAAGAAAAATCTAGAGAAAATGTAGAGATTTCCATTGCATAAAGCCTAGAAAGTTAGTAAATGCTTACAGAGCATAAAATTAGAAAGAAAGAAAGATCATTTATGTGACTCCACAATATTGCAATAAACACAACATACAATTAAAATTAATTTACTAAAATAAACGATTGGAAGAAAATTAAAACTGTAGGTATACCTAATAGGGAAGATAGATAACCTCTACCTGATGGACGATAAGAGCAACATAGATTACGTATGAAATTGAAAGTTACAATGGTCGCATTGTTATATCCAATTACTTAGATACATTTAAATACAAGTCTTAAGCCTAACGACGCTGCAGTTAGAAAGCGGAAAAAATATCAAAATCGCATCGGATTCATTCGTTGGTTTTACTTTCTTTTGAACGCTATTTGCATGTACTTTGTTTGTAGTGTACTTTGAGATTAACTAAATTATGAATGAATTAGGAAAACAAATATCATTCAATAGAAACAATAACGAGGAAGAGGTAGAAAGAAGAATAAATATTGCATGGAAAAAGTTTTGGTCACATAAAGAAATACTAAAAGGAAACTACAGTATGAAGATGAAGAGAACGGTAATGGATACATGTATCTTGCCTAGTCTACTGTATGGTTGTCAAACATGGACCTACACCAATAAAGTTAAGCAAAGAATAAATACAACACAAAGGGCAATGGAGAGAAGTATCTTAAATATAAACATTAGGAACAAAATAAGTAACACAACAATACGCCAAAAAACAAAAATTTTAGATGCACTTACCCACGCCTTGAAGTTTAAGTGGCAATGGGCAGGTCACATTTCGCGCTACACTGACAAAAGGTGGACACTGCTTACTACCAGATGGAAGGGACCAGTATGGGGCAAAAGGAATGTTGGACGTCCATTCAAAAGGTGGTCTGATGATTTTATAGGGGTCGCGGGGAAAAATTGGATTTATAAGGGAAAAGACAGAAATCTTTGGAAGAAAATGGAGGAGGCCTTTACTCAAACGAGATCCATACCTCAACTAAATATACAATAAAACTAACACTTACTAACTAGCATAATAATAAATACTTACTAATAATACTAACACCATTTGAAATGTAAAAATTTGAGTTATGGAATAAAGAAGGCTTTATTATTATTTATTAAGGTACAACAAAGGTGAGTGGGGTAAAATAGAGGTCCTTTTTACTTTCATAATAAATTAGATTATTTTATCTTGGAAAATTTATCTTTTAAATTTTATCTTTTTTAGTAAGAATTATATCATATCAACGCACGCACGTTCCATGCGAGTGGACGCAGCAGCGAAGCGGCGCGGTCACCGCTCCACCGCTGCGGCGAGCGGCGAGCGGCGTCAGGTGCAAATGTAATATTATACAGCGCTCGGGTTACAATCCGCTGGGCCAAGGATTGCAATCGCTCTTACCGTAGGGTTAAACTTAAAGCGATTATAAAGGATTATAATACTGTGTATACTTTTTACTGTGATGACATAAGTGCAAGCCTGGTTTCCTACGACTGCTCCCGATTTTTTGTCATGTAAAGCAATTTATTTTCCACATACACGTTTCGTGTAAAGTGGTAATAGGTTGTCTATATATTAAATTATGAACATGATATTTATTTAAAATTTAAATCTATGAGAGAAAGCTCGGGAAAACAATTTCTTAGCTAATAATTTTGATCCAATTCAGACACAGAACCGCAGGTAATTTTTATTTCTTTAAATGCTTCACACTACCACTAGTACGTGCCTTCGATAGATTTTAAGAGTTATCAAAACCATAATACCTTGGTATTATGTATATCACAGCAATTACAATGATTACCTTATGAATAAAGAAACAATAAATCATTTTATTGGATTACAATCATTAAACTTTTTGCAGCGTGTGCTGATTTCTTGCAAACAATGGAAGTTATGCTGTGAAACATCGGATGTACCTAAGCAACTTGTAAGTTGTATGTCAATATGTCAACGAGAGTCAAGCGCTAATGCATGCATATTGTTGTTGAAGATTACATAGATGTAAATAATAACATAAATTAATATTTAAGAAATGAATTAGTAAGTAATCATTTTCGGCAAAGTGGCATTTTTTCAGATCGGCAAAAAAAATGGCTCGGTGGTTACTGGTTATAAGTATATTTTTTGTTTACAGTTTGTTAATGACATGTCAATAATCATTAACAGGTAAGTATGTTAATGTTGGTCACGGAAGAATTCTACCAATACCCGTGGCCCTCTCGTTGATGCGGCTTGACGGAACACAGTGGGGTTTTGGTCGGTAGGAATCCGACATAACCCACGGCCCCTCCCCCGGAGGCCACTAAAAAAAAGGTTTGTTAATGTTAAGTGTAAAAATTTAAAGTTAACAAATAAATTGAAATGAAATTTTATAGTAAGAAATTGTAATGGAACCTGTTGCTAACTTTATCACCGATTGTGTAACCTAATAACTGACTACTAGGTTACAATCGGTGACACACTATCCATTACATCGCGAAGGTTTTGTCTACAAGCATGCAATAACGTTTAGTCAAAGCTCTTGCCAGCATAGCTCAGTGACGCGTAACGCCAGGCGGCCAGAGTCAGCACCCTCTTGTCACTTGATCCCTCAGGTCCTGCGCACTCAGCCGTGCGGCGGATGCAACCCAACATTTACTGTATGTAGGTACTATGCACTACACACCTTGTGTCCTCAACCACAACAAGACATTTTGTTTAAAGCTTTTCTACACCCTAGTTATTGGATATCTCTACCTGTGTAGGATTTATAAATATGCCTGAATAGTATGAGCTTATTATTAAAGTTTATTCGCAAATTATTATTTGTACGTAAATTTCGTATTACAGTAAAATACATACATATTATACACTGGAAGAATTGAGCTCTCGAAGACCGCAGTTTTTATAATATGGATAGTTGCGAACCATTTTCGTACACGAGGCGAAGATTATTTCATTAGAAATGAAATACAGACCTACTACAATCATAATCTACGGCTACCTACTATAATGTTTTTAGTTTTTTTTAATACATATTTTGCGCAATACGGAAATTATGAATTGCATTATGTATTCCATTCCAATTAAATGAACATATTTTTAATTTACATAATGTTAAAATTCAAATAAAACAAAGTTAAAGTCAATATGGATCGTGTAAGGCGCGCGTGCGGAACTCCGCACAAAAAGTGTTGGAAAGAATAGCCTTTGTTTGCGAGCTCTTACTTCACGTTATCACATGAAAGCTAAACCGTATATTTAAAATATAACATCATAAAACATACGAAATAATTGTATTTACTTGCTGTTCCGTATTTAATCCGTTTTCATGTGTCACGTACGTATTTACATTTTTGGGTTGTGGTCAAACTAATTGGATTTTTAAATGCAAGAAGGCGTTTTACTTTACGAAATTGACTCTAATTGGATTAGTAATACCATACAAATCTTAGCAGTAATCTTTCGTTTAGTAGGGTGTTCCGATGACAAAAATATCGAGTGTGATACGAAACGTTTTCACGAATCATGGTTATGATGAACCGCTAGGCGCCATACAACGATACACAAATGTAGAGCTTCCCGTTGCATCGTTACGCATGGGCCACGCACGTTACCGTATGCTGTGATCTCGCTGTTGAGTAGGTTATGGATCACGCGACATCGCCATTTTAGAGACTAGCTGTGAATTCACGACTATAGGCTGTATGAATTTCATGGCATAGCTGCATAGGTACCTACATATGACTACGTAAAATAACATGTTTTAGATAAAACTCCATCAAAGTAGATACTTTGATGGAGAAAAATGTGAATAATATAAGAGATGAAGATGTAAGTATGCAATCTTCATCTTAAACATCAAACGGATCATCATAGAAGTTAATACGTTCATCATCAGGCAGACGAACGAACCGTTTAAGACGAGTCAAAAAGCTAGTCTCGTGACATTGTAATATGAGATGACAGTAGAGAAGCAGAAAGCGTAAACAATGTATTATGTATAATATACATAGTGGGAATACCTAGTGGGTTCAGAAAAATCAATACGAGCTTTGTAACAATTACAACGGCGCTAAATATTACCTAGAACCATTCTAGCCCACTGCCATAACTAGCACACGATGAAAAGTTAAAAAACTGCCGAGAACGCCTAGCATGCCTTACACGAGAAATAAAATAATTAGCCATATTGCAATTTTAGGGTTGGTAAGTGGTTGGTAACTAGTTATTTTTATTGCAGATTGACGACACCATAAGCATAGTAACTTTTTACTATATATATTATGTATACGTATATAGGTTTAGGGGTAAGAGAACATCAATAAGGTTGTGTTCGATATCTGTTGTCTTGCTTTGTTTTTTTTTTTGCTTCTAGTATCTTGACCTCTGATACTTCATGTTTATGGCAGCCCTGTGTTTACTTTTGTGTGCATCACGTGACCACAACCCGCGTATAATGTAGAAATCAAGAAGGGTTGTTGGCCTCAATTACTGACAATGTCGGCCATTGTACTGGCATAATGCACTACCGCAGGAACAAGTGTTATGCAAATCGCTTCAAAATTAATTGTCTGAAACTGGGCACCCAGTATCAATTGAGACATGGATTAGATACGGTTACAGGTACAATTGTTTTAGAGTTACGCAGCTTTTCTATTGTAGAGAATATTTATATTTCAAGCTACGCTAAGCTCAACTCGACTCTTTTGATGCGATGTTGAAAATTAATGAGATCTAAGACAAATGAAGGAGATATAATTCATGCCGCGTGAAAACGAAAACCTTTCGGATATCACGAAATTGTTTTTAGTGTTCCCCATGTAATTTATATTTACCAGGTACGTATTTCGAAGCATAAAAAACTACCAATCAATAACCGCAATGATTTCAAATTTGTAGTGTCTTTAGTAATTTTCAATTTTATTAAGTATAATTTACTTATATTGACTTCGGTTCTTACTATAAACAAAAACCACTTTTTTGTACCTACGTCAACGATTTCCTTTCGTAGATTTTTTGTATCCCTAACTACCCGCAAACGCAATTTAAATTTAAAACTACATGGACAGTTTTTGGTAAATATATCTTCATAGGTTTTGAGTCAAATGGTAACAAACAAACAAAAAAAAAGTTAGTAAAGTATTCTATTTATTCATAAAAAAGAAAGTTTACATAATTTAAACGTAGGTATTGTTATATGAAAATACTGTTTAGATACTGTAAGTGTTTCGATTTATGATATTAAAAATTAAAATATGGTTTATTAACAGGAAATTAGGAATGATTAATTAAATAAGGTACATAAGGGTTTATTTTAATTATTAAAAAAATGGTATTCTGAAATATTAATTAAAATGTTTGAATGAAATTTTGCACGCCTCATAAGCGAAGCGTTGAGGTGGGTACTACTGTCACTTCGCACAAAACATCTGATTTTTCAAACTTAAAATGTCTTTATGTATCATACATTGCACTTGTAAGATAATACATACACACACATATTAAGAAAAAACACTATTTTTAACGTTCATGATATTTTTGATGTCATTTTTGTTATTTAAACTAGTTAAGAGCCCCTTGTACTGAAAGTTTAGGCATTTTAGGCACTGAGATGGCTCGCGCCCGCGTTGCGCAGGAGCCGGCGCGGCATGAACTCCGGTGACCTATGAAGGCGGGCGATTATGCCACAGTATAAATAAATCAGTAGTTCGATTTTATTTGCTATCGTAGGAATGTTGTTGATAAATAAAACTACTTATCCTATACCATTAAACGAGCAATATTTGCATATTTATATATTTGTTTGTATATATACAGTGTGGAAATTTTCGATGTGCCCTGAATGGAAAGTACTTGAAATACTAGGGATAGCAAATTTTTCTGAAAGGAAACATTCCTTTTTCAAATTTTATTTTATTATTCAAATCGATAGAAACAATATAAAAGATAATTTATTGTTAATTTCTCGTAAAAATTTTTTGGTCTATTTTATACATACATTTAAAGTTTAAAATGAAACTCTCGTTCTGGATACATTAATTTATTTTCTTCTGAAAATATTGGTAATAATAATTAAAAGTAAAACAAATAAAAAAGGCAAAATAATAATTGAATATAAGTATGTAATAAGTAAGTTAGTGTATTCAACCAACTTAAAAAAGTGTGACTATTTTACAACAATTTGAATAATAATCAATTAATGATTTGTATTATTGTATACAATATCGAAGCTTTTTAAGAAATGTATAAAATACTTTTTTATGAATTATTAATTATTATCATACATCATAATATTATGTTACCGGCAATATATTAAACCCTTCTTAGTAAATGTATGTTATTCCGAGAAACGGTCGGAATGAAATAAATTATATTCGTCACATTACCTATGATATCTTTAAATCTGAACTTTTCCTAAGTAGCAAATGTGGGTGGTTTTTGGGCTAGCGATTAACCAATATGAGGTCAAAACTAAAATCCAAGATGGCGCCGACGAAAATTTGAAATGTTTTCGTCATGGGTGTCATTTTCAAAGAGTTGGAGTAGCTATTAATCAATATGAGGTCAAATCTAAAATCCAAAATGGCGCCGACGAAAATTTGATAAAATTTCGTCACAGGTGTCATTTTCATGGTTTTTGGGGTAGCTATAATTAACCAATATGAGGTCAAAACTAAAATCCAAGATGGTGTCGACGAAAATTTTACATCTTTACGGCATGAGTTTCATTTTCAAGGTTTTTGAGACAGCTATGTACAAATCCCCAATGTTACCGTCGATAATTTGGTAAGTATATTTTTCTTACAACCGTTTACATATTTTTCGAGCAGAATTCAGAAACCTTGAAAATGACACCCGTGACGAAAAGATGTAAAATTTTCGTCGGCG
Organism: Colias philodice; assembly: GCF_061535455.1. Lineage (NCBI taxonomy): Eukaryota > Metazoa > Arthropoda > Insecta > Lepidoptera > Pieridae > Colias > Colias philodice. Next base: position 13,527,033 of record NC_143088.1, read on the forward strand.
CCATCTTGGATTTTAGTTTTGACCTCATATTGGTTAATAGCTACCCCAAAACCCATGAAAATGACACCCATGACGAAAAGATGTAAAATTTTCGACGGCGCCATCTTGGATTATAGTTTTGACCTCATATTCGTTAATAGCTACCCCAAAAACCATGAAAATGACACCCATGACGAAAAGATGTAAGATTTTCGTCGGCGCCATCTTGGATTTTAGTTTTGACCTCATATTCATTAATAGCTACCCCAAAAACCATGAAAATGACGACCATGACGAAAAGATGTAAAATTTTCGTCGGCGCCATCTTGGATTTTAGTTTTGACCTCATATTGGTTAATAGCTACCCCAAAAACCATGAAAATGACACCCATGACGAAAAGATGTAAAATTTTCGTCGGCGCCATCTTGGATTATAGTTTTGACCTCATATTCGTTAATTGCTACCCCAAGAACCATGAAAATGACACCCATGACGAAAAGATGTAAAATTTTCGTCGGCGCCATCTTGGATTTTAGTTTTGACCTCATATTGGTTAATAGCTACCCCAAAAACCATGAAAATGACACCCATGACGAAAAGATGTAAAATTTTCGTCGGCGCCATCTTGGATTATAGTTTTGACCTCATATTCGTTAATTGCTACCCCAAAAACCATGAAAATGACACCCATCACGAAAAAAGTCAAATTTTCGTCGGCGCCATCTTGGATTGTTGTTTCATAAAAATAATATTTGTCATACTCATTGAATACAGATCAACCAACATCATAATAGTCTTTCTACTAGTACTTCAAAACTTTGCCGCTATTCCTATTCAATAACCCATAAAAAAGAGGATCTCAGGCAAGGTAATTTTTAAAACATAATTTTAAATCACTACATAGTATAAAACAAAGTCGCTTTCACTGTCCCTATGTCCCTTTGTACGCTTAAATCTTTGAAACTACGCAACGGATTTTGATGCGGTTTTAATAGTTCTTTCGATTCCCGGTCGAAGAAAATGAATTTTTGAAAATCTTTGAATGCAGTTCTATTTCTTTTTAAAAATAAAGGATATTTGCTATCTCCAGTATTTCTAGTACTTTCACCCAGGGCCCATCGAAAATTTCCACACTGTATTTACAAACAAATATATTAATATGCAAATATTGTTCGTTTAATAGTATAGAATAAGAAGTTAATTTATATTTACAACAATAATCCTAGGATAACTAACAAAATCAAACTACTGATTTATTTATACCGTGACATGCTCGCCGTTTTACTCGCCGCTCGGTTCTAATACGCGAGCGGCGACTGCAACGTGGTCGGGAGCAAAACTAGCACAGGTCCTCCTTCGATGACGTCCGGCTGGACTCTGGCGGCACTGACGTGGTGCGCGCGAGTCGCATTTTACGTATTATATTTTATATAGAAAAAAATAAGGGCTAAATTAAAAATCTATCCAAAAATTTCCCTGTAAAACCTGATTAGTAAATGAAATGTCAAATTTTCATAAACATAGCGTTCCCCTAATTCTCATAAAACTGATTATGCTTTTAAAATCGATGTTACTTCTGATTTTTTTTTGATCGAGTCAAATGTTTAATATTGTGTTTTTATCCAAAAAAGTCACTAGATCAAACGTTTATCTGTGCTATATATTTTTTTAGGATTTTAAATATGATGATTTCTATCCAAAAACCATGATTTAGAAACATACATTTCGGAGCAGGGCCCCTTAAAAAACAGTTTTAAAAAGTTCTTTCTTGGACGTCCGTGTGTCTGTATGTGCGGATCCTTGAGTTTTTCTTGTTAACACGATAGCGACCGAAATACTTTACTAATCGAGTCTTTTTTTTTCTCTTACGCTTGAGTATGCTCAGGAATAGAACCCTTTCATTTTTCAGGGTCTGATTCGATGTGGTTTAATTGTTATTAAATAAACAAAAATAATAATTAATAAATAATTATTAAAAAAAAAATTATGAGGCGTGCACTTTTGGATTTTCCAAATTATTTCAATTTAGTTTAAATAGAAAGTATCATGACAATAACTCAACAAAAACTTTGTTTACTGCAAAATATTAAAGTTTTATAGGATATTTATTAATACTTACATTTATTCATAAAAATGTGCACCAATTAATCCATAAATCCAATACTTAAGAATAACGGGCTAAGTTTTTTCAGTTTTCACAAAACCGCCAAAACGGGATTTAAAAAAGCACAGATAAAAAATAAAAAAGAATTCGACACTATTCTAAATTTAAAAGTAAATAGACTGCACAGTTTAAATACACGTGTAGTGAATTAAAGAGCCGTTCCGTTCGCGTCTATCCAAACCGGTGTCAAAAGACTGCACTAGTCCGTGCCCCGTGGCCGTTGCGTTTCGCTCACTGATTGTCTGCGGATAAGGGGCTGCCGGCTGGGGTGATTCGCCTGGCTGGCCATAGGGGTTTCGTCAGGTTGTCGAAACTCGAACACCTGATCAAGCCTTTTAACGGAGGTTCCCAAATTGGCGGTTTTTGAACATGGATTCCTATAAAATTTGGAAGTGTTATAATTTATAAATTGGGTATTGTGGGATTACTAATTCACGTCATATTATTATGTCACGTACGTACGAAAACTTATGTAGGTAGCAACTAATTACTGACAGGCCCTTCCAGAGATTAATTTTGGAACTATTCTAATAGGAATGCAACATCCAAAATATATATACTCCAGCGCTAATTTATTCATCGATGTACCTAGTTTAAGTACACTATTTAATAATAATATTTTTTTTCAAATAAAGTACCTAGCTTATTAGTGTAAAACATCAACTAAACTTTCTTTTTATGTCCAAATTCGATTTTTAGAAGGAAATAATATCCACAGTCATAAAATATGCTTGGCTCTGCGCTGCAAACACTCAGTCACGATAATGTTTTAGATTGATTTACAATATACTTAAGTGAATGTGAGTACTTAGAGGTAGAATGGTTTAATGCTCTAGAGTCTAAGAGGTAGAAGAGGTAGCCAATAAGTTGAGCTCTATCATCGTACAAAAAATTATCACAATAAGTCCAGTGGAATAAATGTGATTGACCACTGTTTTGGCTTCTATTAAACAAATATTGAACTGAAATTTATTTTTTTAATAAATATTTAATGTACAGAAATAAGACAGAAATGGTTTATAATTTTGATTTTATGTATAAAAAAATATTGTTAGTTGAAATAGTGTATCCTATTAGTGACTACTGTAATTTTACATAAGTTTACCCATTGAAATATCTATTAATATAACGGATATGAAATAAATAAATTACAACTTAATCTTTAAATTACGTTTATAAAATCCATTACCAAGCCATTACACATGTTTTATAATCTGAGCTTAACTATTTATTTCGGTTGGCAAGAATGTATATTTGTGATAGAAAACAGCAACATTTAGTTTAAACGTCAGTCTAAAATACCAAAGCAATTTGTTGAAATGATTTGGTTGTTATTTTTTAGCAAAAGTTATTCTAAATGGTTTTAGGAATATGTTTAAATTCCTACATTTGCTGACATGATTGTTTTAAAGGCTGTATAACTTTTGATTTATGCAAATATCCGTGAAGATGACCGAAGTTGCTGTAGTAAACTTAGAAAAGGAGGATAAGTATTTAGAAAATAATGGTGGTATTGTAAATATAAAGAATGAAGAGGCAATAACAATAAAGCGGGAGCCCGTGGAGTGTGGTGTATGTTTGGAAAGAAGTGTCGACCACACGGACATTAACACGAAAACCAACGCTGGGACTTCCTTGCATGTTTATCTTTCTAAATATACCTCAGTCGATCTCACCAGATCAGAAAGCTCTTCCAAATTAATATGTAAAAACTGTTACGAATTGATAAATATCCTCGAGCAAACGGAAGCAGAGTATTTAAAGCTTAAAGAAAATTTTGAATCTATAATAAGTAAAAATCCCTTGTTTGAGCTACAAGTGTCTAATGTAGAGTTTGTTAAAAATGAATCCTCAGAAGCAGCTCGTAATAATGCAAATAATTCAGATTCAGAAGATGAACCACTATCATTAACAAAGAGAAAACGCAATCAGAAAAGTGTTTCTAGAAAAAATAATGTCGCAGAGACCAATAAAAGAAAAACAAAGCAAAAAGTTAATAAAGACAGGTATACTATCAACCGTTTTATTTTATACTAGCTTTCCGCCCACGGCTTCGCCCGCGTTTTCAAAAGAAAAACCCGTTCCCGTTGGATTTCCGGGATAAAACCTATCCTATGTGTTAATCCAAGTTACCCTCTATATGTGTGCTTAATTTCATTGTAATCGGTTCAGTAGTATTTGCGTGAAAGAGTAACAAACATCCATAAATACAAACTTTCGCCTTTATAATAGTATTAGGATAACTTTTTTGGCTTGAAAATTATAATAACTACAGTTTTGTTAAGTTTAATTTTATCCCAACTATGACAATTTTAATGTTAAATTTGATGGATTGTTAATACATTTTGAAAAATCATCAATTCAACCATTCTTATGTTACTTTATATTAGTATTTTTGTTAAAGTGCTAATGAGGTGGAAATTTTTCAAACTAATTATTGTTTCTAAAAAAAGAATTATGTATGCACCATTCATTTAACTGCATTTTAGATTATTAATTTGAAAATGAAACTAAATATAAATTTTGTAAACAAGTACATTTAAATTAGACCAGTAAGATACATTATTACACCACACAAGTAATCAATATGGTGTTGTAGCTGGAGCTGCAAGGAATGCAATGAGCGTGGAGACACGGGGGGCCAGCAAGGTCTCATCTCACACATGCTGCTCAATCACGTGCAGCTCGCTCCCATACAGGTGGATATTATCAAGAAGGAAGATGACAAGTATGTTTATAATGATTCTTTATTCTTAATCTGCTTGGCGACTTGTTATGTATGTATTTGGTTATGTATTATGCTCACATTTCGTTAACAATACATATTATTTTGTTTTCCTAGTAGTTTCATCAAATGTGAAAAAGATTAACCTATTTTTATGTTCAGAAAGAGGAATAATATGATAAACGCATGAGTGTATTCCAACAGTAGATTGTTTTGTAAAATGAATCTTTGATGTCGATTTTCTTATTCAAAATAGATATTCTACTGTGTAATATCAGTGTAGCTTATGTACATTATTTTATTATACATATTTCAATTTGCAGAACAGAAAGTCCAGAAATTGGTACATTTGAGGATGTATTCAAGGTTGAGTTGGAACCGTTTGACGACGATGGCGACGACTTCATGCCGGACGAGGACATAGAAGACAAGTGTAGCACCAAGCAGCGCGGACGCAAGAAGGGCTCTCTGACCAAACGCAAGCGGAAGCCCAAGGATCAGTGCTATGCGTGTGATAAGTGTGATGCTAAATATACATCTATGGGTATGTTGTTTTGTGTTTAATATTAGTAAATAGTCTATTGTAATGTAACTAATGTATGTATGAGTTTTATATTACATTTATTTCACTATTTTATCAATATTTTTATTGAAATTTCTTTCTGAACTTTGATTCTCTTGCAAATAATGAACAAATATAAAGTAAAACATATGTTATACATATTGAGTATCATATAAATATTATTGGTGTGAAAGAATTTTGTTTATTTTGATGATAATATAATGAATCTATGATTGCATTTAACAATGTTACACTTTAACGTCCAAAAGAATGTGTAAAATTTGTGATTCATATGTGTACGATAAAGTAATAATAATAATTATTGCTATGTGTATTTATGTGTGCTGCAGTGCGACTCGCGCACCACAAGCAGAAGCACGAGGACGACTCGAAGCCGCCGTACATCTGCGAGGTGTGCGGCGCGCACTACAAACACAAGCGCGCCTGCGACATACACGTTGCATTACACAAAGGTGAAACATTTCTTTCAAATCAGTACATGTTATAAAATAAAGTCTTCCGCTGCAGGGGTTAATCTTACAATGTTTCCTATTTTCTTCAATGGATAGCGCGATGAGGAAGGTTTTAGTTAAAGTTTGTTTTAGACATGGCTTGCAAAGACTTATTTAAGAATAAATCAAATTTAAATGTAACATTATCTATGATAATTATTAAGTTTAATAAATTTTGCAATGTTTTCAGGAATAAGTGACTGGAAGTGTGAAGAGTGCAATAAACTGTTCCCGTCGAAAGGCGCACTGCAGAGGCATAACAATATACACACGGGCAAGCTTAATTATCAGGTATTATTTTTATTTTCCTGTCATTTCTATATTATTGGAATTTTATAACCATGTTGAGTAATGTAATACATACTAAGAATTAGAAGTTACCTAAAATGGATCCTAGCGGAACACCAAAGTTAATTGACATACCACATGAACTTTTTCCATTTATTACAACATTTTCTATCCTATTCTGAAGTTTTGAGGCTGTCAGGTCCTGAGCCAAATCTTAATTTCCATAATAATTGTGTTTCCGCAATAATTTGGAATGTGCTACTCAGTCAAACGCTGATCGTAGGTGTTGTGTTGCAGTGCGACCTGTGCGGCAAGTCGTTCATCCACACGTCGTCGTTCAAGATGCACAAGCTGTCGCACTCGGGCGTGAAGCCGCACTCGTGCGACGTGTGCGGGCTGGCGCTCATGACGCGTTCGCACCTCAAGCGGCACAAGCGCGTGCACAGCGGCGAGAAGCGCCACGAGTGCGCCGTCTGCGGCAAGCGCTTCTCCGAGAGGTGCGTATGCACGTGCAGTGCGGGCCCAACACAGCTCCCTGTGGAACTCCAGAGGAAAAGTTTGAGATTACATGGTTTTTAGTCATACTTATTGAATGATTTTTTGTTTATTATTTAAGCAGTCTTAGAAAGCCTCTTAAATCTTAATCATTTACTTTTGATCTATTTACGCTGCAGTTCTGTGTAAAAATTGATGATTAACATTGTCAAATGCGTTGGTTAAATCTTATATATAAAATTCTCGTGTCACAATGTTAGTCTGTATACTCCTCCGAAACGGGTGGACCGATTCTCATGAAATTTTCTGTGCATATCGGGTAAGTCTGAGAATCGGCCAACATCTATTTTTCATATTATGTACCACGGGCGAAGCCGGGGCGGACCGCTAGTATTATATATATTTTTTAAACAATGAAGATTAATGCATAAAATTTTTGATTTTCTGTAAATAACCGAGATCAATTAAATTATGGTAAAAGATTCCTTCGAAATAAATATGCCATAATTGTTTTTGAGGATTTTTAAACCACACTTAAAGTGCGATGTACGAGACATATGTATACATTTATTGTGTGCACAGGTACAACCTGCTGGCGCACAGCAAGTCGCACGCGGGCGGGCCGGCGGGCGGCGGGCCGGCGGAGGCGCCCGAGCGACGCAGGATGTTCCGCTGCACCTTCTGCCAGGAGCGTTTTGAGAGGAGGTATCAACGATTTGATTTTTAAAATACAAGTAAAAATATGTATTTTACTTGTATGATTTTTATTGAAGTGTTGTTGGCTGTTTAAGTGAACTTTTTTTAAATAAGGTTAACTGGTATAAATCGCTGCCTAGCGATAAGGCCAACTTTTGCTGTTCTATGTTAAGTTTTTTGTTTATTTTATGTATTTTTATTCGCAACTAGCAGTCCGCCCCGGCTTCGCCCGTGGTACATATTTACGTTTTCTCTACGTAAGAACCATCCTCGTACTTCAAGGAATATAATAAAAGAAGAATTATCGGAATCGGTTCAGCCGTTCTCGAGTTATGCGCTTACCAACACATTTTGCGATTCATTTTTATATATAAGATAAAGAATATTAATCGACGTGTGTGCAGGTACATGCTGGAGCGGCACGTGTCGTGTGCGCACGGGCGCTCGCTGGAGAGACCCCCGCCCACACCGCGCAACACCATGAGCAAGCTGCTCAAGGCGCAGGCGCAGCGCCGCGCCGCACACGCAGTGCACACAGCTAGGGACAGTGAGTGCACACACACACACACACACATAATAATACGCTCACATATACGAGCGCTCTTACACACGAAAAAGCACGCACACGTAATAAAATATTATAAAAAAGACGGGTTGCACTCCGGGAGTGCCGGCAGAAGTGAAAACTTGATTATTAACGTTCAGCATGTTTGATATTTTGGAATGGTATCCGTCTTGCGCATGGAATATTAGGACTAAAAAAAAATAAAACATCCGTCTTACGCTTTTTCGATCAGGCCACGTGTCCTGACGCGAGTTTAAGATTTTATACCCAACGCCGCTAAAGAAGTTTTCACTTCAAAAACCTCAACACATGTAAACAGATATTTCATGGTGAATCCAATTTTATTTATTTATTTATTTATTTAAGCCTTTATTGCTGATACAAACATACATATAAAACTAAATCTATCTTAAACATTATTATTTAACACATGGGATTTTCCGGTTTGGTGATCAGCGTGTCTTGTGACACATAGGCCTCTTCCAGCCGCTTCCACTCATTCCTATTGTTCGCATATCTGGTCCATACTATTCCACCAATCTTTTTAATATCATCTATCCATCTCTTCACTTGTCTACCTTTCCTTCTTTTTCCATCACGTGGTTGCCATTCTGTTAATATTTGTGTCCATTTCGTTTTACTGTCCCTAGTCATGTGTCCCGTCCATCGCCATTTTAGTTGCCTTATTTTCTTTATTATATTTTCCACCTTGGTTATTGAACTTATTTCTTCCGCTGTTTTACGATCTTTAAGTGTTACGCCTATCATACTTCTCTCCATTGCCCTTTGACATGATCTTAGTTTTAAAAGATGTCTTTGAGTTAGTGCCCATGTTTGGCACCCGTAAGTAAGGCATGGCAAGATACATGAGTTGAACACTTTTCTTTTCGATATTATTGGAAAATATTTACTTTTAAATATTTCTTTTAATGACCAATATTTGTTCCACGCGTAAGACACCCTTCTCTCTATTTCTATCTCTGTCTGGTCCCTAAATGATATTAATTGCCCCAAATATGTATAGCTTTTCGCGTATTCAATTGTTTCACCTTGAATTTCAATCGGTATTTCTTCACTATTAGTCATAACTTTTGTTTTAGTTTTATTCATTGTAAGTCCAACTTCCCTACTCTTATCTTCCAGCTGTTTTAACATATGTTGAAGCGCATTACCATTGTCGGATATTAATACCAAGTCATCCGCAAATCTTAGATGATTAAGTTTTTTCCCATCGATATTTATACCCATATTGTCCCAGTCTAATTGCCTGAATATGTTTTCCAATACGGCCGAAAAAAGTTTTGGGGATAAAGGATCTCCCTGTCTTACTCCTCTAGCTACCGGAAACTCTTCACCAGTTGTTTCTAGTTTAACTTGTGCGTTACTATTCGTGTATACGTTTCTAATTATGCGGATGTATTTCTTTGGCACGCCCTGATGCATTAGTGACTTCCAGAGTGAGTTATGTTTTATTGAGTCGAATGCTTTAGTGTAGTCAAGTGTGAATCCAATAAATATATATAAATAACGCTAATGTTTAAAATATGTTTTTTTTTTCAATTTCCAGATTCAGACACTAAAGACTCACGAAGCCCCGAGACTAGAACATCACCTGTCACCGTTCAGAAGCTGGTGTCACATATATGTATGTTATATGCTCCTTTCTTGATTCTTCACATTATTATTATTATTTGATAACTTACCATTAGTAACCTGTCATTATAAGCGTTAAAAAAAGTTGTAATTTTTTGCAAAGCTTTCACATATTCTCTAAGGGCGCTTGTGCACTACAAGGAATTTTACTGTCCGGCATTCCGATTTTTTACGGTCCGGTGTGGCATGAAAAAACCGATGAATTGCTTGTGCACCTGTCCGTCTTTACTCGGATCAGTGCGATACAGTTCAAGGAAGTATGGCGGTATATTAATGCTATCATAAATGATTGTTTTCGCATTTTACAAGAAACGAGTAAAAATATAGAAGGTGAAATATTATATTACTTCGTTATAATAAACGAAGTAAAGTACGGTAAAGTAGTTACGGTAAAGTTCCGTAAGAGATTTAAAATGCGTGTTTCACTTATTTATTTTAATCGGTGACGAGGAGCTAAATCTATTCCCACTTGAACTTTAACTTACCAATACTTACTTAGATAATAATTATAGGTCAATGTATATAAAATAACAATACCGACTTCTCAAATCTAATTGCCAGCTAAAAGAAAGTAAAACAAGAGCTTGCTTTCACTTGGCATATGTAATAAAAAGAGTAAAATCCAAGCAAGTGGGCACTCGAAAACAATTATACCTACAGCGACTCGTAAACTCAAAAAACCATCCGGAATAGGGAAAAGTAAAATGTCGGACAGTAAAATTACGTATAGTGCACAAGCTAGTATTTAGATTAATTGCGTGCCATACCGGACCGTAAAAAATCGGAATGCCGGACCGTAAAATTCCTTGTAGTGGACAAACGCCCTAAGGGCGCTTGTGCACTACAAGGAATTTTACTGTCCGGCATTCCGATTTTTTACGGTCCGGTGTGGCAGGAAAAAACCGATGAATTGCTTGTGCACCTGTCCGTCTTTACTCGGATCAGTGCGGTACAGTTCAAGGAAGTTTGGCGGTATTATGCTATCATAAATGATTGTTTTTGCATTTTAAAAGAAACGAGTAATAAATATAGAAGGTGAAATATTATATTATGTACTTCGTTATAATAAAAAGTAAAGTTCCGTAAGAGATTTAAAATGCGTGTTTCACTTATTTATTTTAATCGGTGACGAGGAGCTAAACCTATTCCCTCTTGAACTTTAACTTACCAACACTTACTTAGATAATAATTATAGGTCAATGCTTGGTCAATGTATATAAAATAACAATACCGACTTCACAAATCTCATTGCCAACTAAAAGAAAGTAAAACAAGAGCTTGCTTTCAATTGGCATATGCTGTAAAAACAGTAAAATCCAAGCAAGTGGGCATTCGAAAACAATTATACCTACAGCGACTCGTAGACACAAAAAACCATCCGGAATAGGGAAAAGTAAAATGTCGGACAGTAAAATTACGTATAGTGCACAAGCTAGTATATAGATTAATGGCGTGCCATACCGGACCGTAAAAAATCGGAATGCCGGACCGTAAAATTCCTTGTAGTGGACAAACGCCCTAACTGTTGTAATTCAAAGATAAACATGTATTTCACAACTAAGTTTTTGTGAAATTGAAATATACTTTTAACAGCTTATTACTTTATATGACAGCGACATCAACGGATCCAATCAACGCGTGGACCAACGTGTATACTGCAGAGTTTGCGCTGCGGCAGGAGTATTCACAATAATGACATTAACAACTGTAGGACCGCCAACAAAAAGGTTTCAGATGTGTATGGAACAACGATTAAGAGGATTGGACTTTAGGTTATCGAGCAATGGTCGTTATGCAATACTTTATAATATTTCTCTAAATGAGGGTATTCTTTATTTTATATTTTTATTTGTATAAGTTATACCTTATTTTCGGCATTATGTTCCGCAATTAGTTTTTTTATTTGAGGTTACTCATTAATCAATTTTTTTAAAGAAGCTTTTTTTTTTTGTTTTATTAGCACAATAGCAATTAGTTGTCGTAATTAATATTGTCCGTTATATTTACATTGTAATGAATTTTTCCAACAAACAGTACTGTTTTGTTTTTAATTTGTTTTCAATATTTAGTTTTGTATTATTTCATATTATTCCTTGAATGATAATAATTGTAAATATTTTGAGATAGGAACAATATTAGAATTAGTAAAGTTATAAAATAATAGATATGAATTTAAGATCATTAAAATATTCTCAAAGTATACTTATTTTTATACTTAATGTACAGAGATGCACGATTCAGACTGTCCTTTATTTGCTGTAAGATACATTATTATTGTAAATTATGGATCAGATATTAAAATATGTATATTACATAAGTACATCACATATTATATTAAATAAATCATTCACAACTATGATTCTCTTCTTTCATTAAACCTCGATGAACATGACTTAAAATAATTATTGGAATTATGGGAAGCTAACGGCTAACCTACTAACTACACATGAGATGTTTCTTTTTAAACTTCAAAGTCCAAAGAATAGAACTTATGAATAGAAAAAAACGATCACGAGGCGGAATTCGAACTCGTGTTTTTCGCTATAAAAATTTGAAAGTATATATAAATTTATAAAATGTTTAAATCTATAAAAATTTGTAAAATGTTAAATTATCTATACCCTTTCACTTAAAATCAAGAAGCTTATATCTAATACACTGGATATTTCAGTATGAACATAAACTTGTAACAAGAAAATATGACCTCGGATGACGCCTGTATGTTTTTTTATCCCTTTCACACCTAACTAACTACCTACTAGTATGACTGTATGAGTTCACGTAACTTCCTTTGCTACATATCTAACTGTTACGATGAATGTTTCCCCATATTGAGTATAAATTTCATGAATTAAATTTTTGCCGCCAAGGATTTCTTAATTCAATTGTGATTCAATTCAATTTAATCTATGGAAGTACAAGAAAATATTCTTCATTTGACATTCATTGACACTGACAGTTGACATAAGGAAATTCAAAATAATTCAAATTTTGACAGATGTTTGCCGGGAACTGGGAAGTTTAGGTGATAAATTCTGTACATTTTCGATTTTTTTATAGAACTTAGAAGTAATACAATATAATGGCTGAAAAATACAAGGACGGCGATATAACAATACGTGAGGCTAAATATGAGGATATGGAAGCTGTGGCTGAGATGATACAAGTAAAAATATTTACTTTCTGAAATAAGATTATTTTCTTCATAATGTACATATATTTAAGTTTTATCCTGTGTAGGAACTCGCTGACTTCGAGAAAATGCCAGATGGACCGAAACTATCGGTAAAAGGTATAGTTAAATTATATTTAGGTTTATAACCGTATGGAAATTTATATGAAGACTATTTATTTACAATGGAAAATCAAATGCAATTCCAGATCTCCAACGCGATGGCTTCGAATCGAACCCACCAGCATTCCGGTGTTTGGTAGCGGAGGTGGCCAACACCCAAAAGCCCGCGGTCGGATACGCGCTGTACTTCCCCACATACTCCACCTGGCGGGGCCGAGCCATGATGCTGGAAGACCTGTACGTGAGGCCCAGTGAGAGGAAACGGGGAGTCGGGAACAAGCTGTTCAATGCTGTTGCTAAGGTTGGATATACTTTACATTGTTGATAATAATTGTGTTACAGATACGGTTTATATCAGATATTGTTATCTACTGACAATATGCACTATCAGTTAATGTACTACCACAGACTAATAATAATATACTACATATACTTTGATTTATGAACTGACAATATTTTTTTGTTTATAAATAAAAGAATATATTATCTTCCTTTACATCACAATGAATAAATTGCCAAGTATCCTGTGGAATATTTTTGGTTTAGTTATAAATTTCAAATTATGTATTTTGAGTTTTGACGATTCAAGAGCATTTAAAAAAAGATAAATTTATTTCCTTCTCTATATTGACTATATAAATAATAATATATAATATATAATATATAATAAAACAAATATTCCAGCAAGCCTCATCATCTGGCTGCTCTCGCCTAGAGTTCCATGTGCTAGAGTGGAATGACGCTCGTTCGTTCTACGAGCGCAAGGGAGCAGTGAACCTCACTAACACAGAACAGTGGTGTTACTACCGTTTGACCGGGGACGCGCTGCAACAGGCCGCTAGTGAAGCTTAACTTAATACAAGTTATATGGCTATGCTTTGATGTACGATACACAAATATGTTAAGAATAATCTGTATGTTACACAAATTTATCAGAAATATGTTAAAATATGTGAATGGTGAAGCTTTTTATCTTTATTGTTTTTAACCATATGTGTTTTTGGTTAAAATTTTTTTGAGATTTATTAAAATTGGATATTTAAATTATTTAAAAAATGCATTCATTTTAATATTTATGTATCCTAATACTAAAATTTGTCAATAATAACTGTGATTTGTGAATGTGCCTTGAATATAAATTCGACTCATTACTGATACATATTTTTAAATAAAACAAAAAGTGATATTGTGCTCAAATGTATTTCATGTAATTTTGTACATTTACCCAACTTTATATTACATTTCACTTACAAGAGATCGTAAAATACAATTCTGTGATAATTGTTACAAATAAACTGACATAATATGTATCTATTTGTTCGTTTTTATTTTACACTACTATATACATCTCGTAATAAATGCTTTCTAACTAAACCTAATTATTAGCTACTAAAATTGTGCCACTTAAGGAATTGGAAGATATTTGTGAATGCTTGGACCTCTTCAAAAATATCTATAGCACAGTGTTATATCGTATAACTGATGTTTTACACATACAAATCATTTCTTGTTTACCATCAATTAATGATTGAAAATAAAGTGCTAATCGATTTTATTACTAAGCTTATCTACAGCAAATAACAATTAAACATCAATATTTGTTGGTCCATTAGCATTTTTTTAATAGATAAAAATTTATTTCCATAATCAACCATCAATAGACTAGTGTTTAAAAGCAAAGGAACTTGAATAATAAATCATTAAGCAGGGTCTACACTAGCTAACATCGCTCAGTCGTTACGGAGGTATGATCAACAATTAACATACATTAGATACAAAGATTAGACCTTACAATTAGAGCTTATAGACAACTATATAACGACAACAGCTATTCAGTCGAATAATTTTACATATTATACAAAGCTGTGCCTGAACACAATGTTCTGGCAAGATTATTTCAGTAACATACTCATAAGTTAGTACCTAATATTTGTATTACGCGCCAAACATCTTACAAAATATGAAGTAATACGTCTATCTTTTGAATATTGCATTTTCCGTAGGTACATTAGGTAAGTACATAATAAAATTATTCACTTCATTATTGCGATGAAATGGGCAAATTTACACTAACTCGAGTTTCTGTTACTGTCTTCATTTCAAATTAAATTAAAATTAAAAAGTAAGACTATCCTATTCCGGTCAAGGACATAGATGTTTTTTGAAATTTAATTGGGTGTACCAATTAGCCATCAGACTAATTTAGCTTGAATGGATCGACTCGACATAGTCAATAAATATAAACGATGACTTCAGGAATCTTGTCGGCCATGTTCCGATGAGTTCTGTCTAAATCTGTCTACGGTCTAAATGGACTATAACTCAATGGCTGTCGCTGCTACGTGGACGCCATGAGCTTGGCGTGTGCGGTGACGTTGCGTTGGTGCAGGAACCCGCTGCCTTCCTCCTCTTCACCGTTGCCCAGACCGTACTGCAATGAAACAGAATTTAAATAAGTTGAAATTTTAAGTAACAACAACTACCTTACCTACTTATCTAGTTACTGATACTGATACAAAATATGAATTTTTTTAAGTGGAGTATTATAACCAAAATGACCGTTATTGTTGGAACATTGTTAAACGTCCTAATTAAATATTAGCAAATTGCAGGCAACAATAATTTAACTTTAAAGAGGTAAGTGAGTGACCTGCAGCGCGTGCAGGTAGTGCTGCTGCGAGTGGTAGGGCCCGTTGGCGGAGTGCGAGTAGGGCTCGTAGCCGGCGGCCGCGCTGGGCTCGCTCTTGATGTTGAACAGCGACGGCGTGGACAGGAACGCCGTGCTGGACGGGATCGCCAGCGGGTACTGCGCCTGCGCGTGCGCGTGCCCGTGTGCGTGCGCGTGCCCGTGCGTGTGCGGGTGCGCGTGCGTGTGTGCGTGCGGCGACGCGCTGCTCTGCGGCAGCGCCTCGCGCGGGCTCTTCGAGTGAGACATCGACGCTGTCAGCGGCAGCGGCATTTCAGCTATACTCGATTTGCTATCTGTAATTTTAATATTTCGATTTTGGTATACAACTGGAGTTTTAAGTCTTAATTCTTATGAATGATAATAGGTTCTTAGGTATTAGTTAAAAGTTAAATCTTTAAATTCAATATATTTTACGCATGCTAATAAGAAGTCTAAGTATCAATATCGGTATAGCTATCAATAACAAGTTCTATAATAATTATCTTTATCACTTCAAATAACTTAGGTTCAACTTAGGCTTCAGAAATAGTTTTAAGTAACTAATTAACTGAAAATAAATGAATGCTTACCGTCCATGCCGGGTGATCCCTGTCCGTCCTTCTTGGGCGCGTCCTGCGGCGGCTTCGTGCCATTCGCTGACTTCTTGGGCTTTCTCTTCCTGGTTTGAATGCCATCCTTCCTCATCGCTAGCGGCCTGGAAACAGTATTATTATGGTTGAGGTGTGATAAATATAGAAAGATATGAGTTAACTTGATAGAAACATACCTATTTGTGTGAGGATTAGATAGAGTCGCCATAAATGTATTTACCCCAATAGATTTAATGCACCATTTTGTCTGTGATGTTTTCTTACATTCTATTATCTATACTCAAGTAGTCAATCAGAAAATCACGGGTAGGGATTTGCAGATTGAATGTTAGAGAACTTACTTTACGATTTACCTACCCCACTACTGAGTAGGTATAGTGAGTAGTAGACTTTACACTACTAATACTTTACAAATTAGAAAACCCAATTCAATTAAGTATTTATTTGTCTAAACCCACCGATTAATCCCATGCAGCTTGTAGTACAGGCCGCACGCGTTGCACACGGGCTCCCCGTCGTTGTTGCGGCGCCACAGCGTCGTGTTGCGCGAGCCGCAGTTCGTGCAGCACTGCCCGTGCCGCCGTGCTGCTGACTGCAACATACTCTGTTGTTAACGCGATCGGTGGTATAGGAATACACTTGACGGTAGTTTGATTGTTGTGGAGCGGGTAAAAGAGCTTCCCCGTTGCAGTTGTGCGCAGGAGCAATTTGTACCTACGTATGGCGCCTGCACTGTCGAAATACAAAATGTAGGTACCTAAATATTTTTGACAAATCTACATGTAGGGCCAAGAGCTGTGCCAAGAGTATAACTCTACACGTTCTAACTTTACAAGCCCTATAATTTAATAAACTCAAATCTTAGTTAAAATCTTTGTGACTTGCCTGTTTCTCGACCGTATGACCTATGACGATGAAAATTCATTAATTTATTACAAAAGCTTTCATTGTAGGTAATAATTAATGTAGTATCGAAACAGCCAAGTCACATATTTAAATTAAGGTGTAAAGTTTATGAAATTGAAGCATCTACAGTTAGCCGTGTGGAGTTAGAAGCTAGGCTCTACAATTCTACATGAGATCTCGAAAATCATTCTGCATACGGTGTAGATTATATTCAACTATTAATAAGTCGTGAGTACCTACAACCTACATATTATCTAATGACAAAATATTGAGATTGCTGTCTCTAGGTAGAGTCAGCTATTAACTTTCAGCTAGGTAGTTATATACCTATAGCAAAATGCAAATAAACTATATTTTCTACGGTCAAATATTAACGTAACCGAAAATTATTTAAATACTTAGCTCACGAAGCGAATACCACCTCTACCTAGGTACCTACCTACTTCTTATCAATAAATGTAGGCAGATGACATGCCGGTATAGGTAGGTACCTACCTATAGTTACTTAGGTTTTCCTTTGAATTGAAAAATAGTTGACGAATTTTATCATCTAAAGTAGTACTTTACCTAAATAAACATTGAGAACGTTAAACTAGGTTTTTTTGAGACTAGGATCTCATTTAAATGTCTATAATTTAAATAATTTATTTTTTTACAAAAGTAAATAAGGAAACAAATGGTTCGCGATCAACAGATTTTAATACAAAAATAAGTGTTAGGTATTAAGGAAATACATAAAATTATTTACTATTCATGAAGGAAGGTAGGCTCTACTCACTACCTCATAGGTATTATATTAATAATTTCATAACCTAAACCACCTTCAATTATTCTTTCGAATGTCTAAAAATTTTGTCTAAGTTATTATTTATTAGGTACATTGTTAGGTAGGTACCTATATTGCTTGAAACTGTTACGAAAATGATATTATATATAAAAAGATCCTCAAATATGTATTATCTAAAAAGATAAGATATGAATATGAAAAGCAAATTGGAAATTAATTCATCCACACCCATCTGTATAGAAAATATACACATAAACCCAATAGGTATAGCAATTATTATATCGAACCATCACCTAGCTACTAGTTATTATTCTGTGCAGCCATCACCAATTTTCATAACAAGTTAGTTCCGATAAAATTATCAAACACAATGTTACATTTGCGAAAAGTTGTCGATCGATAGGCAAATTATCCGGCTGCTCGTTATACCCATCAGCACGCTACTATCGCAAGCGGGCAGCGGCAAGATGGAGACACGTGTGCGGCGCGCGGTGCGGCGTGCGGCGTGCGGCGTGCGGCGCGGCACCAATGGCGCGCGGCGGGCGGGGTCACGCGCCATTGGCCGCCGCGCGCCGCCGGCCTCCTCTCCTCCGTGCCTCCTTATCGTATTAAGTGATTTATAAAATTTTCATCGGCCGCATAATACATTACGGGCCCGGCGATAAAAATGTATGTGCAGTGTTTCACTAAAGTTATAGGGCGGCCGGTGCATTCCGACGCTATTTAACATTATTGGGGTGACTACGAGGCGAGACGGGTGCGAGCGGGGGGAAGGGGCACGGGCGGAAACAAGGGAGCGGTAGCGTGTATACTAGCTCGGGAAGCGTTAGAGTAAAGAAACGTGCGTGGTGGTGTTAGTTGCATGCACTAGTCTACACGCCACCGACTCACCTTCTTCATGCCTCGCGCCATGCCCTCATTCATCCACCGCTGCACGGAGCCGTCCTTATAGAAGCGCGTGAGCAGCTCGGCGTCGGCACCTGAACAAGACGAGGCGATTAGAGAGGGCGCTGCGACTTACCAGCCTCTTGCTGGGCTTAACGAGCGGGCGGTTAACCCCGTTGATCTTGTGGTACAGGCCGCACGCGTTGCACAGGTAGTGGCCGGTGGAGTCGCGGCGCCACAGCGGCGTGTTGTTGGCGCCGCAGTTGACGCACTCGCGGCCCTCCTCGTACGCCTCCAGCACGCCATCTGCGCTCACCAGTCTGGGTCACGGCTCCGCTGGCTGCTAGCCAACGCGCGACCACTTTGCATAGCCCATACGACTATTGCTTATATTAGTTTCTACCTCTCGAAGGATATCACTCAAACAGAGGTTGGAAATTGATGTGTTATACAATTATTGAAAATTGACTAATGACGTGTTCGTCCTTTCACAACATAAATCTTATAATCTTCGACAATTTAAATAGGTAGCAAAAAAGGGGAGACTGGAGGTAGAATAATATCAAAGTGTTTATCATTGTCACAGATCATATTATATGTCAATCGTAAATCTATTCCTCCGGGACCTCTTTTATTCTTAGAAAAAAACTTGCAACGTGTGTATATTTTAATTAAAGATTATACGCCCTAACGTTTCAAATGAGTTAGCATGCGCTATTAATATCACGATAGCTGTAAACAAAGGTATCGATGTCCATAGAGCCCTATCAGAGTGGTTACAAAGTTGATGCCTTATCGCTTCTTAGAAACGCAAATAGGAACAATAACAGTACAATAGGTAGCGTTATCGCCGACCGCCTGTTTGCTCACCCAAATCCGTCGCAGACGTTATGCTTATCAATAACATTAATTTGATAACGGACTCATTACTGATACCTACTCTTGAGCTAATGGTTTAGATAGATGTTAGCAGTTCCTGTTGTTTTATAAAGAAGCTACAATTGCACTATCCTGACTTGGTAGGTAAGTGTGATTTTAGAAGATCTTTGTCAAATATAAATGTATGTACAGAGAAAATAAATAATTATTTTACTTTTCTATATCGATCTCTATTCAATTCAACCCAGAGCCAAACAATTCGATCTGTCGAAGCTTTTTAAAAGTAAAGTCACAATGTAGAGTCCTTTCAATTTAAAACTAAATTATCTAAATAAAATAAGCGCGATCTATCTATTATAAAAATCTAACTATTCAATGACAAAGCAATAATCTACAAAGACAATAAATACATACCTACAAAACTAAATTGACTGTTTTATGTAGAATTATCCCTTTAGTGTAGAGCAGTAATTCTAAACGATTATTAACAAAACAATAATTGATGAAATCAAGTGCTATAATTAACAGGATTATTCAGTAAATGTGCTGACGTAAAAGATCCCCTATGACGCAAGGACATTGTGTTTGTAACAAACAACGGTTAACTGATTGCGCTATCTGCGCCCGCGCTCTGCGGTTGGGGTTTCACAAGAGCTAATCGAGCCGCTTCGATTATGTTTCCCTGTTTATCGTTATTTCAGCCGTAATAAATAGCTAAATTATAGCAAGCTAACAATTTGTGAACACGGAGTTTGAATAAGAGGCGAATCGAACTGGAATCTATTTTGGTTGTACCTACTTAGACAGAGGGAGAGTTCAATGTAAAGGCATAAAAAAATATATGAATACCTAGGTAATTATGCAACCAAACAGTCAAACTAACTCGAAAATCCCTTTAACATTATTGCTAAAATAAGAGCAATCTATCAAGAGTTCTTGTCAAACTGACTGGAAGGACTTTTAAGGATTACCTATAACTAAATTTAGAACATTATCAGCTTACTGAAGTCAAGCTAAATGCGTTGTCATTGCAACCACAGGACTGATTGTGTCCCTCCGTCCTCTGGCCGTGACGTCATGTCTCTGGGGATGTCCGTTCAATCACGTTTACCCATTTTCTTATAACATTCGATTAAACATAGGTAGGTATGTCATGTTGAATGTACATGGGTATTTTTGGTAATTATATTATGTAACTAAACATTATAATTTTCCTGGAGTTGAAAACAAAGGGATTTTAACGATTAGTGTTGCCAATATAAATTTATAAAGAATAGACACATAAAACTGAACTGAACTGAAGCTCTGGCGGGAAGCATTTGAAGTGTTTTGAAGTAAATAAAAAAGAACAACTATCGCGGGACATTTACGAGTATCCCAGAGTGGTTTCACATCCAATCGTGAGAGATAAAACATCGACATTAAACGATCCACAGATTAAATGAAAATAATAAAAAAAAACTGATAATGTTTTATAAGCTACTTTATAATTTACAATATTGTAGTGTACCTAAGTAAGACATACCTAGGTTACACGCTCAGTCTGGCGTCAGTTCGGTCCATCAGTCTGCTCAGAATGACGGGAGAATTGTTGTCTAACCGGTTGACTGACGGACTGATGGTTCAGAATGACAAAATACCGTAATAATAACCGTGTTTTTCATCCATCATTCTGGCATCAGTCTAAGCCGGATCAAAGTGATGGACTGAACTGACGCCAGACTGAGCGTGTAACCGAAAAAGTTCCATCTTGTCTATGCCTATTTAGTTTTTAATACTCAGGTATTATTCAAAATAAAGTAAGGTAAGTTTGTAGTCGCACTTAGCACGAATAGATTTCATGCTTCTATGAGAAGAGATTTAAACAAGAATGCAAAAAAAATTTAAGTAAACTCACTGTAAATATAAAAAAAAAATGAAATAAATAATCATAATAAAAGACGTGTTTTATTGTAATTTCAAAGTAAATTATATTTTAATTAATCAATTTAAGCTTGAAGTGTAAAATTATTCCAAAAGTTTAAAAGCAAGTTATGTAAAGGTCAATAATTAAATAGGAGCTAGTATTCCTGTTTAAAAATAAGTTATTACGTTCATTACAGTAAGTAGGTGCTAGTAATTATACATCTTTGGGCTTACATATAGCATTATTTGCGAATTAAACTTCCTTAGAATTTGTTCGTGCATCAATTCAAAATAATTAATAGACAAGTATGAACAAAAAAGCAAGGTCGATGGGTAAAGTCTCTACTTCTGTCGTTTTTATTATTTAAAAATATATTTTTATTTAGTTAGGTAATTACTAACTAAACATAACCACTGAATTTAAAAGTGAGTATTTTATCTGTTGTTAATCCGTCATTTTACCTGATGTTAAACGATTAGGTATATAAGCACTTCTGCATAAGTCACAAATACACTGCTGTTCTTACAGAATTTTCCGGAAAAATAGACAATGGAAAAACGTTCTAAGTCGCCTTATAATCAAAACTATGCCTCAATTTCTGTTCAAATCTACCTTGCAAGTTTTCTTCCAAAGAATATGTCCCATTTTCCAATAGTACAAATAAAGCATGTGATCTATGACAGTTTATCATTAAAAACAACTAATAATCATAATATTATAAAATAAAATGTAAACACTTGAAGAGCTGGGCTCACCATAGGCGGGCGGGCGCTGCAGCGCGTCGTAGGGCGCGCACCAGGAGCCCATCACCATGTTCTGGCCGTACAGCCCGCCGGCCACCGACCCCACGCCGCCCACGCTGCCTCCACCTGCAACACAGCTTACATTACCTTCTTAATTCTTATCTATACTACAATTTTATACTATCATTGTTCTGGAAGTGTTACTGAATGTTTGTTATATCATCCAACTTAACTACATATTGTTAAATATATATATATATATATATATCTATTGATCCACAAGTGTATCTGAAGGTAGTGTGTTAATTCTATCGTAATTTCAAAAAGTGAGAAGGTTTATAAATAAGCTCTGAAACTGCTTTATAATTAATAAAGTTTATTCGTAAATGATAAAGGCTCTACTTTTGTTCATATGCCTGCATTTATGTTAATTTTATTTCAGTAGAGCCATTGTTCGAAAAAATCTGCAGTAAGATAAAAATTAATATTCTTACATGTGTAAAAGATAACATGGACAAAAAATTGAGTGTGTTTTATACTCGAAAGTTTGCACGAATGTGAAAACGTTTTTAGATATTTTCAGCTTAGCGCAAAAAACAACATCTGAAATAGCATATGCAGATATGTGATGATCTGGCATAACATGTGGAATCCGTATAGAGAAAGCTTTTATCTGTGTTGTGTATCACGCCAGCGCGGCGTGTTGATATGAGTGCCCAAAATACCATAGCTTCGGGAAATCTGCTGGAAAATAACGCTATAATTATCCTTGTAATATGACTATCAACTACCTACCTACATAAAATAAAACAACGAATCTTTAATGAAACAAATACATTTAGGTATTATATTGTCACTACAATCCAGATTAATAAATAAATCGAATTTATAATCTAACGTTGTAGAGACAGACACCACACACCACAAGACACATTAAATGATCTAATAAAGAAGACGTCATAAATAACCTTTAAAGTTAAAAAAGCTAAAGCGGATTACAAAGTAGGAAAGTTTTAGAATATCTTCTCTTCATTTGATGTGTTGTTCATTTCAGTTGGCATTGTTTCATGATTTTTATAAATCAATCCTTTTTGGTTCTTGCTACCAATACTAATTTAATTTTCCATCTATTGTATAAAAAACGTTCCCCTTGGTTTGTAAATATGGATACCAATCATTTATCAAGTACACAGGTATAGCTCTATTGTAAATATGTATTACTTTATTGACTAAAGTATCGCAATGTTAAACAAACAACTGTTTAATAGTTTTTACATCTAACCTTAAAACTTAATCATGCCGCGGCCGTTATCTCGTTGAGTCAGACATGACTATCGTTGTTTAAAAACAATAATAATTTATTTAATTCATAACCTTTGGTTGATTAGTTTAATAATGTTCAATAAATAGGTTCTATTAGAAGAATATGTACTATGTAGGTAACTAAATGATAAATCAACTAAACAGATGTTAAAATTATCGTTTTCCCCAAGTAATGCACGTGACTTATCATTTTAATATCAATTTATGACTGCATAAATATAAACTAATAAATTAATAATTATAAGTAGGTAGTATTTTTATTTACAACTAGCGGTCCGCCCCGGCTTCGCCCGTGGTACATGTTTATGTTTTCTTTCCATAAGAACCATCCTCATACTTCAAGGAATATAATAAAAAAAGAATTTTCGAAATCGGTTCAGCCGTTCTCGAGTTATGCGCTTACCAACACATTTTGCGATTCATTTTTATATATAAGACTTGTAGAGTAATAAATAAACCTTTATTTAAAAAAAAACTTTGAGAAAATTATATGAGTTTTTCATTATAAATATTTAGATTTTACTATCATAAACAAACCTGCTAGCAAAACAATATTCTGCAAAATGCTCTCCGTCAGCGGGATATCCATGTTCACGCAAAGATGGCGCAAGTGATAAGAGATACGAGCTGATAACAAGCACTATCAAGTGACCAATGGCGAGCCAACACGACCCTTCGGGTAAAGGTCACGGCGCGAACTGACCGCCGACCGGCCGGGAGCGTATCAATCACTTATTCACACTGTCAGCTTTATTGTGGTCCAAGTTACAATCGTTCACGGATATTATCACATCTAGGCGAAAATAATCTACTTCTTGTTTTTAATTTTTCATACAGATTGAGCGAGTTAAAGGGCTTGTGCGCAGAATTTAACAATCTCATTATATCAATAAGTGCGGCACTATCGTCGCTCCTGCATTTTATACCCAATCCATTGTAACGCGTCATTACGCAATGCGTGTTGTATAACATTTGTTTGTTACCTAATTATTGATGCATGTCGATTATTATAAAAAATATTAAAACATTGGGTAGGTAGGTACATTTTGTAACATTTTTTATTATTCGCTGCTCTGCTCTATTTTGCTCTATCAAAATAGAGCTAAAACTAAAAGTAAAGAGCCGACATTAAAATCTCGCAATCGCTCTTAACACGCACCACAACCGTGTTATCCTCGAAACTAAAATTCATCAAAACAGATCGCACAACAGCAGTTTATCCTGAAGGAAAAGTTTATCGTTCGGGGAATGAGTGCAGATACACTGACTCAGCCCTGCGGTTTTGTGTGCGCAAGTGACCGACATTGCGACAATCGCACTACTTATAGAATTATAGATAAGACTCCCCTTAGACACATCTCAGCATGTATCCAAAATATTGGATTTAAAGACTATTTACTATAAATGTGTTGATTTTATTACATATTCGATACATAAATTTTTATTTAATCAATTTATAAACTTCGGTAAAAATGCCATAAAATGATTTTTAAATTATATTGTTGTTGTTTTATCGCAAATTGCAAGGATAATTTTAAATGTAAAGTTTATATTTAAATCAAACGACTGTTCCCATTGCTCATGATTATGTTAATGTGTGAAGCTTCGGTGTGAAGTCTATATTACAATCTTATGTATATTTATATGTCATATAATAAGCATATATTTACACTACAACAATAATTCACTCCTGTTTTTTGACCAACGTCATCAAGAGACATTTTGAACGTTTCCAAAATGTCACTAATTCAGGGAAAATTTTTAAACGTTTTTTTCCACAATGATTATCATCTAAATATGTGAGAACATCTTTTATTAATAGATGTTTATAGAGACCATTTACGCTTAATAGCACAGTTTAATACCCTGTGATGTGAATATTTTTTTAATTATTTTTTTTCCTTCTCCATTATGAAATATTTAGTACAAACACACCTAATTTTTTTCTAAATCATTGGATTTTATAGCTTCCAAATTAGTTTAATTTGCTTATCGTTCGTATTTACTTATAGAAACATTGCATTCGCTGTAGAAGGAGGATGCAGTGAGCGTGATGCCCCTTTTTTATAATGGGGAAATCTTGCGTAGATATCTCCGTCTCCCGGGGATGGAGCCCTGAGTTATGTCGGCTTAAGTTGGTGCTGGCTCCCCTACCATGATGTCTACGTCAAGCGGTATTATTTCAAGCTGCTATAGGTCATCATGTTATAACCTCCCTGGAGGTGTGTCTGGGCAGTGGGAGACGTACCATAAGTGTCGTGGTGCGGCGCGTGGTGCCAGGTCTGGTGCGGCGCGAAGTGCGCGGCGTACTGCTGCAGGCGGCCGTTGCCCACGTAGCCTAGCCCGTAGCCCTCGCCGCAGTCGCCGCTGTACGAGCCGCCGCTGCCGCCGCCGAACATGACTGAGTGTGCTATACACGCTACTGCCACTCACTTGGGCATTGGAGACCGTGCTGCAAGGAAATGTTCACCGTTAGAATGGTTTTGCGATGTGGAATGTAATGCTGTCTTTCAGGTTTACATTTGGTAAGATTGAAGGCATAAGCATTGGTAATTAATATAAACGATAGACGATAGATTTTTTATTGTCAATAGAAAACTCCTATGTAAGTTTTTACGCATAGAGTTTCTGTGATCTGTGTTTTTACGCTATCGTATGTGGATCAACAATGCCCATCAACATGTATCGATACGCCTGAGAGCCCGCAACTCGCTACGTTTTCATTTATCTGCTTAACCACAGAAATTAAATGCTAAATTAAATTCAATAGGCAAATTATGATAAGGTTGAAACAACGAGATAGAGTGGCGTGATGCTTATTAAATTAGAATTGGATTATAGCAACATATCGCAGTTGATAAGCGCGCCGCAGATACGGCACGCGCAGCGAAATACTCACTCCGCGTTTAATTATTACTCGATAATAGCTTTTAACCACTCGCAATACGATATATCTAATAAAAATAAAGAGCATCCGATATGTTAGTCGAGCTGGTCGTTACAGTGACTCACTTACCTAATATCAGTGTATTGAAACAGCAAGTGTTTCGTGTTGTCACGGTATTGACAAACGCGTTACATTTTTACCGGGAACCCGACCGCAACAGTGACGTGCGAGCGTATATCGAAATAGGGCGTTTGTTGATTCTTTAGAAATCATGTATTTAATCATCGTTTGTCCTACTTAGCTTGATAATGCATTATTAAGTTATGTATAATACGAAAGAAATTGTGTTAATAAATATTATAATTAATTACTAAAAGGAAAAAAATACATTACAACTTAGAAACGTTACGTTTATTTCAAATGGTAGCATAATTAAAAAAAATACTAAGTTTTGTACGAATATGAAGTGATTGGTTTATTAGCCAACGAGGATAAAGTGAAGAAATTATCTAAGTAGGTACCTAGGTACCTTATATTACGTATATTGATTATTGACCGATAGAGACATATCGGATAGCTCACGTTTATTTCTGAACGAGTACGAGATTAATGAAAATATATCAATTAATAGCGTATGCATGAGTATAATATAGTCAATACAGCTGTGGCATCAGTAACTATAAATACAACTCAGTCAAGTGATTACTAATTAATAGTTAAATAGGTACTATAATATTACTTGATGACGTGTTACATCAGACGCAACATAAGCCTTGAAAAAAATTAACAATTTGCAGTTTATTTTTAAAGTGTTTCTTAATTTCATAAAAATAAAGAATGCAAATGAAGAATATAAACTATTTTACGAAAAAAATGACCACCAATGAGCCATTAATATATAACTTTATAATCTGCATACTTAAACAACAATATTTCATGTAACGATTGAAGGCAAATCTCTTCCAACACAATTTATAGAGAACAGTTATAATACACAATACAATCTGTATGCATTAGAGTGTGTATCATTAGAAAGCCAGATGTGATAAGATTTTGTCAAAACGTAAGCCCACACGCGCTGCACTGCGGAACTAAAAGCTCACTGCAATAGACGAGCTTTCGAGACAACCACGCAGTTTCTTACAACATTAAGTGTTAATCAAAATAATGTTCATCTCATATTTGCAATTACATATATACTTTTTATCTATATTGTAATTTGATTACATAAACTATGAAAAAATACCTCAAGTGAATAATTTAGACTTTATTGTAGCTTTCAAAAAGCTTTGACATCATCTGCCCTTAAATAATAACATATTCAATTCCGAACACTGAACTACATACATGATACAATATATTTTTCAAACAAAGCAAAAACAACACATAGTCCACGAGCTTGGAATGTCTCGAATGCATTGTTTTATAAATAAATCTGAGAGTATTCTCCCACGTGCCCTCACGCCGCAAGCGACGCCGACAGGCGACACATGTCCGCTAAGCTTTCCAGCGCATCCGTCATCATCCTGTTACATCATTACTCGACAAATATACCCATTAGGTACCTTTTTATGTACCAAAATAGAACAAGAATGCAAAGGGTTACTTTATTGCGGTACTAATTAACTTCCAATGATCTTTTTGTCATGTCGGGGCTTGGAAGTCGAATCGGTTCAAAGATGTTGCACAAAAAACAAATGTCATTTAGACGACCTTTTAAATGTAGGTAAATAATAATATTAAATATATAATTTTAATATGTACAGTGTTTAAAGTAAAATAGAAGAATGTAAAACGCAACAAAATATTTTCTCTCGAATAACCAGAATTGAGAAAGACGCTTTTATTTCTTTTTTATTGCTTTTTAAGTTTCTAAAGGGCGTATAGTTTTTTGCCAAACTGTCAGTGCACAGCATGTGGCGTAGACGGAATTAGTTGCTATTAGCGCAGTCGCTAAAACGTCGCTTTACGAGCGCAAAAAACGCTCACGTTGCGGTGCGATAAGCGAGCTCGCGCTGCAACGCAGCTGACTCGGTGCCTTACTGACGTTTCTCACACCTATACAAGTATTTGCACATTTGCTAAAATCTATTTTTGTCAAGTAGGTGATTTTTTGTCAATCCTACGTATTATTTTTTCCTTCATGTCGCGCAAGTCGCAAAGCCATCGAGTTCAAAACTAAATAAAAAATTGTTTGATGTTAACGACTGATAAAAGTAATCTAAGTAATAAAAATAAACATATTATGAACTTCCACATACTACAAAATACAAAGTTAATCGTACTACTATGTTTTCTATGCGGTTTATGCAATTTTAACTGTCCACTGGGATTTGGCGCCATAGAGCGAGCCAACGCATCAACGGAGTCGCCAAATACAGTTTTAAGTGTAGGTATAATTAGCACCAATCTGGCGACAAGAATAGCATAAAGAAGCTCGATTACATCTCATAACTCAATGCTGCATTCATGCCGGCTCCATTACGCAACCCGCTAAACATAGCGCACGGCAGCAGACACCCCGTGCCAATAATCATAAATCAGGACACCTGACGTCACGGCCGCATTCCCGGGGGTCGCACGTACCCGGCGCGGCACTGGACGTCACCCGTCGACGTGTCAACAGCTTCACGTGATACGGATTTATCGCAGCGAGGCGCCTAGTGGGCGCGGGCCATATGCTTCATTAGCTGATACTTACTTTTTCAGATTCTATTAGACGATATATTATTTGTGTGATAAGATATGGGAGCGAGGATGTGTAGCGGTATATGAACAGATTATTTTCAACTAATAACAGAAAGTCGGAAATTATAACTAATAGATGTCAATTAATGTTAATCATATAAGGAAGAACAGGAGTCATATAACATAGCTTTTCCATTAGAAAAGTTTTCGGTAATATAGGACAAGTTGTATAGAGCACAGATATATCTACAAATTAGGTCCTACTCCAAATTAGGTATTGAATAACATTCGTGAAACATACAGGACCTTTCTATATTATATAGGTTTTTACTTCGGTACACAAATGAAACAAATTGTACCTCAAATGAGTAAATAATAGAGCCCCGTCATATCGACATTGTAATATTGCAGTATCGAACAGAATCTAGTAACGTTGCTAATATATTACTAAAATATGAAGCGATCGCGCGCTATCTCTGCCAAATAAACCGTATAAAATTGGTATAATGTAGCAGTGCCGTGTGCGCTGTGCGAACGTACGGACGGGCTACAGGCACCTACAGGCCACTATGTAGGTGTGGTGTCTGAGCTAGTCTGGATTTATGCACTGCATTAGCGCGGCCGCCATGTTTACGATCATACACAAATTATTGTGCGTTCTCTGCTTTACGACGCCATTGTGTCCCGTTACAAACCACAATTTAAGAGATAGTTCCACAAGCATGCTAATTCGAAACGGCTATGGAAATCATTCGGTGGTTGGTTTTACTGCTCACTCTGATGACTTTAGTAGAAAGGTGATCGTTAAAATATATAAATTATTTTTTTACATGTGATGCACCTTTTACTATCACCAGTTTTATCAAAATCCTTACATATTTATAAAATGTAAGAGTGAACTCGTTTGAAACTCTACATTTAAAATCTTGTGAAATTCTACATTTTCTAGAGATCGTATAGACAAGTCTAATGTTGTCTTTGTCTTATTGTTTTATTTATTTACAACCTTTATTTTTGCTGATGTCTTAATTTCTTACAAAAAATATACGTGCCACTATAAATATTACTCTATGTGAACTAAAAACTGAAATTCTCAAATTATCAACAAGCCATGTAGTTTATAAGTTTATAACCCATCAAATAGTAAAAATAAAACCAGAATAATTCGTCATGACTCGGATGAGTCGGAGCTCGATCGCTCAACCGCTAGCTGAACAAAAGACAGATGTAGCTAGCTGGCTAATGCGTCTGCAGCGATTGATCGGCCGCCGCTCGCCGCTCGCCAGCGCCCCGTCTCCCGGCTGAGTGCGCCGGCGCCGCGCTCAAGTGCCGCGTTGCCGTAGGTCAGCTTACAACTTAACCTTATTCCAGCATTCATGCGTTCTATTCATAAGTACTGAATCGATACGCAGAATTCGAATATAGGAATATCTAAAGTGCTACATTGTCAATTTTTAAATCGATACATTTAAACCATTGGTAGCTATATCTAATTACTTATGTTTTTTTTCATAATGAAAGTCAGGAATCCTTAATTGACATTAAACTAAAAAATCGGACTTTTATTAATTTAATAAGGCTTTTAGAAGCACTTTTGAATCGTCGTAACATAGTTTTACCATGTATCAATAGGTAATGGATCAAAATATGTATAGACAATTTGTGACTTCACACGGCTATGTTATATTTATAACCATTCCATGAAAAATTTCACACTTGAACTACTGTGATATTTTTCATAGAAAAGTAATAAAATCACGTTAAAATTTCACTCATTAAGTATTGACATACATATAAAATCAAGCGATTTAATTAATCTTTTCACTTGTGTTTACGGTTGTGTTACGAAAACTCTTCTAAAAAAAGATTTTTTATCGAGACCTACATAATATTCTAATTTCAAAACACTTGTGTTCTCTTGAAGAAGCAGGTACCTATTGTAATATAAGAAGGCGGTCAAGGGCAATTGTAATTTTGGTTATTCATAATGCAATGCTCTCTCTATGCGCAGAGTTGCTCTACATAAATATGTACCTAACTTAAAATAGCTCATTTTAAATACAATCATTTTTATAAGTGTCTATACAGTTTCGTTTAAACTTTCTCATATTATTGCAACGCAAAAAATGTAAAAATATTATTACAATTTTAGTTTTCATTGAAAGTGCAAGTGCAGGAGCCGTTGCTTTAAGGTCTGGTGGATCAGCGTCACAACACCTTTCAACTTTTATTTGCACAATTTTGACTGAGTATACACTTGGGTTATGTAATTGCTTTTAAATTAACAAGCTACACAAAAAATGTAAGCAAAAAATTTGGTTTCAATAAAACTAACAATTGCGTATTATTTTAAATCTCTATGCAAGAAAAAACGAACACATTATACAGAACTATTATAATAGAAGATCCTCATCCTGCGAGTGGATATAGATAGGATAGGTATTATTTCGGTAATGGTGAAAATTTTGATGAAAGACTCACTTTTCTTGCTGTATGAAGTTACATAAAAGATAAAAATCTTGTTGATCATGCTGAATCTTAAAAAAATATTGCTTTCTAAGTTATAGGACACATACATACAGACACATTCATATCTATAAGATTTGGTAGGAATTTAAAATAAGTTATTCTTTCTTGTATTATATACTAGCGACCCGCCCCGGCTTCGCACGGGTGCAATGCTGATACTAAATACACTACAGAAAAATTATGAACGTTGTATAGGTATAAAAATATAGCGGCCCGCTCCGGCCTCCGGCATCGCACGGGTATAAAATACATAGCCGGGCGGCCGCAAACGCTACGTCCTGCAATTTTTATATCTGTAATATCTTCGAAAATATTCACTTAAATCATACGGTGTAAAGGGCCATATAGATCTATATTAAATGAACAATGTATCCATGGTATTTAATTGGTTAAGGATTAATGCTGTATTGGTTAAAATCGCTTCGAAAATTAGCCATTATTTGTCGTAAAAAGTAAATGACAAAAAAAAGTTATTGTGGGTTATCCATAAGAGATAGACATATACCATCGCGGACTTTTCTGTAGACCTTTTCAATGTGTATAATACTTAGTACATTATTTTGATAAAACTCGTAGGGTTCAGCCTGCGTTTGAAATGTAAGCGGAATAAATGTAATTTTTTACGACATCACATTAGAAACCTCAAAAATAACAGTACTTCTCCACTACTTAATGGATCTTATTATACATATAAACCTTCCTCTTGAATCACTCTATCTATTAAAAAAAACCGCATCAAAATCCGTTGCGTAGTTTCAAAGATTTAAGCGTACAAAGGGACATAGGGACATAGGGACATAGGGACAGGGAAAGCGACTTTGTTTTATACTATGTAGTGATTATTATTTTCTTACAGTAAAATTGCCTTCTGGTAAATTTTGTAGGTATACTTTTATGCATTATTTAGGTACCTACGTAAACTTTAATTAACCTACTTTGTATGATATCCGCGAGGGGGGGGGGGGGGGCGGCTGGTGAGTTGGTGACCTGTACCTCAGACTTCTATTTAGTCTATTTCAGGCACCTGCAGTTTCTCACAACGTTATCCTCTCTTTGTGTAGTATATTAATTGAGTTTTGTAACCTTTTAATGTTGTGAGAACCAAATAAAGATGATTTTATTTATTTATTTATAGGTAATCATTTATCATGTTTCACATTTCACATTTATACAATATATTATTAATGTACTATATTATGGTTTTATACATTTGTTACTTGGCAGCAACATATCAGATTTAGCTTCAAAGACGCAATATTTCCGGAGGGTCTGCACTTGATCGCCAGATACCGCTCTAAGTGCTTTCTGTTGCCTAAAATAGTCTGACATTGGCCTAAAAATTACAATTACTCGTTTGTTAATTAAGTGAAAATGTTTGGTTAACAAATTCGAGTGCTATCAGCAATGGTGATAACCTTATTTTTGAATGTGCAATAAAATTTACGAGTTCACACAAGGCTTACCTCGGGGCTGAAAGATAAAACATTTGTGTGTATATTTTTACAAAAGCAAATTATTCCGACGAATTTATATGAAGTAATTTCTAATACTTATTTGATAACACTACATTTCCTTTTGTGTGTAATGCGCAGAATTTATGAAACCAAACTAACTATACTTTTTAAATCAAGACATAGGTACCTATCGCTATTGTAAGCAGTACCTAAGGAGGACTGGCATTTATAACTCCTTCTTTATTATGTTTTTAAGTAGGAACAGTGTCTCATTTCTACAGTTTTTCTGTATTAATTGGTATAATATTTTGCTCGTGTCACATGGTGGATCAGTAAAGTGCAGGGCCATGTCACTTGATGCACTTGAAGCGGCGGCACCTGTAGCGCACATGCCTCAAGTGTCCCCGGCCCCGGACCTCGGGACTGTGGGAATCTTAAGAGCTAAGTACCGTTATGTTGCTTGCGATGTATTGGAGATCTTTGGCTTCTTTAGTTTTTTGGTATTGATGAAGTTTCAATCAACACGGATACAAATGATTAAAGATGATTTTGTGGGTAGGTATAGTATCTATAGGTAATTGGATAATTGTAGCAGTAAAAACATTTGATTTTGATCAGCATTTGTATAGTACGACATAAAAGAGATGAAATTAATTATTTTGGAACTAATTCGTTTTTCATTACCTGGCAACCCTGAATTGGCAATGTAGCTGTCAAGTTGAAGAAAAATTTGTTGTTTTTTTCGTGAAGTGGAGAATTATTGAGATAAAATTGTTATTTAGAACAAGAAATTTAAATAAAAAGGAGACATCATGAAAAAGGTTAAACGTAGCGGTGTCCGTGATGTGGTGTATAAAGTTTTTATTCGGTGTTTGTCCGAATTTCAAGCTGGAAATTTATTGACTGATTTGGAAAACGTTTACGTTACGTATATTCTGCTGTACGTTTGTACAGCAGAATATACCGGTGAGATTCCATTTATTTTTGCTCAGTACTACGTAAAATAGAATATTCCATTAGTAACGAGTGTTTAATGTATGTATGTATGGCGATTATTACGTTTTCGCAAATTAATTTGAGGTTATTTGTATGTAAACAAAAACTAGTTTTTATAGTGCGACCAGCACAATTTGAGTCAAGAAGTTATATCCAATCCAACCAGCCTCAAATAAAGTACCTAGTTTAGATTTTACTACATAGTATAGTGATATCTGTTTTCATACAGCTATCTATCTATTAATCAATCAAACCATAAGAAAAAAAATCATATTTACTGTATCATATTTACAGATACTGAAGATGCCCCGTACCCTCTTGCCAGTACTTCGAAACAGAGTGATGATCAGTCCTTTGAAGGAGTAGAATATTTAGATTTTGATGAATTATATTAATGTACAAAATTTATCTACAAAAAAAATAAAAATATGTGGTTTTCAAATCGCCTTGTTTTTTTCTACCCGACGGACCCAGAAAGAGGGTAATGTGTTTGAGCTGCATGTATGCTTGTTTGTTTGTATGTTTGATTCTATGTGCGCCTCTGCAGTCTAAACACTTGACCGATTTTTATAAAATAACTAATACCAAATACATTTAAGTAAAATTTGACCTAGGTAGGTCAATTAAAATACTAATGTATTTTTGTCTTAAATTACACTATTGCTACACTGAAACAATTATAACGGTTTAAATCGCGGTATTTATTTTAGATTATATTATATACATTTTTGGATTTTTATTCTATAGTATCAAGATCGCTTGCGTCGCAGTATCAGTGTTGCTATATGAGCGACGGTGGCGCCCTCATTTATTTTCATCTCTTTTGTGTCGCACTGTAATGAAATCGATCATAAAATAACCTTACAACAATAATATGATGGCGCACAAGTGTGTCTTATTGACGGATTACCTATATTCAAACATGTATACCTACGATTCTTAAGCCGAAAAGCAATATAGATGAGTTTGCTTAATAGTTAATACCCTGATATTATGTGATCTTATCAGTGTATCTATAGCGTGTGACGTCACGTTCTCCGTGCTCGTGCGCAGATCTACGGCGATTGCGGGGGAGGGCCGAGGGGCGCGGAGTGCGGGGGTGAGGGCGGCAGTCCCTCACTGATATATAGCCATTGTAATCACTAATCATCGATAGGGGCGGAGGTAACTGTTAAAGTCAATGGCAAAGTAATTGACGTTACTGCGGGCGCATTTGGAAGGTGAAAATTGATGGTGATCATGATATATTGGTAGACATTTATTTGTAGAATGTAGCAGATATTTTCAGTTTGAATTGTAAAAATAGTTCTACTATTTACACAGATTACAAAACAATATACGTTTTGATTGCTAGAAAAGTAGCAAATACTAATTCCTTTAGAGTACCTAGGTACTTACAAACAACTTTATGTACAAATGTTAAATTTCCAGAAAATAGAGCGCAAAATGACCAGCTGGTGATAAATGCCTGATATTCTATCGTGCATTGAACATTGAACATTAATAACCAGGTTCTTAAAACAAAGCTTTACAACTTGAATTGAAAAATGCAAAGATTATTTTTAAGCTATTGCATAGCTTCTATCGTGGGCCTTGAGCGGTGGGACCGAATCGAAAAATTCCGTAACGGAAAAACCTCACGCTCCCCACTCCGACTGGCTCGGAGGTGTGGCTTGAAGGCATGCTATGCAATAGCTTTACCACACGTCTTTTTTTACTTTTTCTTTACCAGCTTCCTTTCTAAAAACAATATAAAAATATGACTAAATTTATATTTCTTCTATTTCCCATTGACAGTATAAGTACATAATGTATGAGAACTCTGAACTTTAAATATATATATATAGGTAGTAGGTACCTAGGTACCTATTATATGTTAAATGCAAGCAATTTATTTGTGAGTAATTTGCAATAATGACTGACATGCAATAAAGTCGTGTGTAATCCTCAAAAACGTTCATAATTTGCTCCGGAGTAAATAAAATAATTCACTTGATGTACGGTTGCCATAAACCGAGAATAATTTACTCGTAAAAAGGCCATAAATCAATTTGACGACGCGTCATAAACTCATAAAGTAATCATTAAAACGAAATTAGCGTTGTGTACACTTGTTGATCGTACATTGCGGTATTTTAACCAGTCTCCCAGCGACAATGTAATACAAACTAGCAGTGTATAGATAAGTGATAGACTAATTAGAGTTTAACATTTGATAAAAATATAATTAACCTTCGTTGCGATTACATTGTGCGATTATTTCGCATCATACATAGAAAGAAATATCGTAAAAGAGCAATGTATGCCACCCCAATTAGTATTTAGACTGAAAATCCATAAAAGGCATTTTTTGTCCGTCGGCGCAGCCACCGTGTAGTTATTTGAGTACTTAAGTAGTACACTTTTATAGCATCTTTATCCGCTAATGGCTTGTTATCCGATGTTATCGCATTAACAATACAATCTTATAAACTATCGTCAGTCAATTTGGAGGAAATGCAAAACTTAATGCGGTTCAAACGTAACTCCACATGTATGCTGATATTGCATTGGCCGATTATATTTATCGTGTCTGGTCGTTGCTCTTGTGTGGGACTCGTAAAATTGTACGAATTATTACATCGTTTGCAATTAAAACCTAGTAGTTAATTTTAATTTTATTCGCATCGCATGCTCTACGTAGCTAAGTAGGTAGGTAGGTATATCTATTATAGACTAGCGGTCCGCCCCGGCTTCGCCCGTGGTACATATTTACGTTTTCTCTACATAAAAACCATCCTCGTACTCCAAGGAATATAATAAAAAAATAATTATCGAAATCGGTTCAGCCGTTCTCGAGTTATGCGCTTACCAACACATTTTGCGATTCATTTTTATATATAAGAAGAAGATATCTAATGGCAAAATTTTGATTTACATGATTCAGTATAAAAATCATGGATTTTGAATTTGACTGTATCCTTACCTACTTTTAGACGCTTTTGAGTTTTGCTTCTTCCGTAAAGAAAATTTAAAAGCACTTCCATGGCTACCGCGGAAACGAAATATCCTTTTGGTTATTTATTAGCAAATATAAGCAATGGATTAAATGACATTAAATATTTAATTATAGAACATATTAATTATCTGTTGAAATATTTGTAAAAATATATTATGTATTTAGTTCAAATTATTTATTTATTATTTAAATATTAAGGCAGGTAGGTATATCTAGAGAAGTTTATTGATATAGCGGATTTTTATATTCTATAGGCAGTATTTTTATAAAAGTAATGGGGAATTTTATGTACCTTTTGATTATTAATAGCAATTTATTAAACTTGTTTTGCCCATTGATTTTATTTTAATCAGCTCTTTAAAAATTATACCTATGCAGCTATGTCACATCGGCTGTTTGGTCTAGGTTCTTAATCTTAGTCTCTCCTATCTACTTAAGTTCTCATAAGCATTGGCTCTATCTAGGTATAGCTACGTACCTACTACGTAGGTAGAGTCAATGCTGACCTATAAGATTACATACTTAGCTCTTACATCTCGATCGATAGTCTTTCTAACTTCATGTTTTTAACGTTTTTAAATCGTTGTCAACATTGTTTTAAAAAAGATCAAACATTGTTTCAGTTATAATAAAATCCCCGCAGCCGAGCAGGCTCGTAATTACGAAGTTCATAAATCAACATCTTTAGTGTCGTACGCGAGATTACGTCCTTGCTTTCAGGTTCCGAGTATATTGCAGTAGGTACACAATAAACTGAATAATAATACGGCTGGCGGCCACAAAAAATAAAACGATATTGTCGTGAGCGCGCCCCGCCCCTCCCCCGCCCCACGCCCCCCCTCACCCGCCCGCGCCCGCCCGCCTCCAATGGCCGCGCGACCGCCTCTACTGTTTTGTAATACACGACATTCAATCATATCGAAATGTCCCCATCGAGTTACGCAATGAAGCCGTGCCTCATTTCATTACGTGTTATCGCACGTTTTATTTTAACAAATTAAATTGAATCACAATTACACATGCTGCAAATTGGCGAGCTATCCGCGATTAGGTACTGACAGTGGCCGAGTTCGGCAATCCACGACAATCATTGAACGTATGCGGTAATGACGCGAATCAATTTGGAAACTTTTTAAAGCTCAGAGCGAGCAGCCCTTGACGTGAGGGAAAGCTTATCTTGTACTTACGTTATTAAAAAGAATATCAATTTCCTAAAAATGTGGACTTTCAATAAAACATGTTTATAAAATGATGAATTTTTCCCCTGTGTCATAAGAAACTCCAAAGAAGATTTTATTAAGAAATCCCTTTTTTGCACGATGATTACCTAACATACCTAAGTCCGCATATTATCTACTATTTTTTTTATATTTAGCAACTTAGGTAGGTACCTAATAGGTATCTGAAAAAATTCAACTGCCCTGCAGGCTGCAAAGCATGCATTAGAAATATGTACCTAGGTACTAAGTAGTAACACAGTATAATATTTGTCAAAAATTTTTAATACCTACCTTCGCAGCAGAGAACACACAATAAACTTGGTAATTACTTGCCTTACCTACTTAGTAGGTATCTACCTATTTATGGTTAACACAAAATGATTGTACCAGCTCTACATTTTAACAGAAAATAAGCAATAGATACCTATAGACTGTAGTTAACACGATTGTTAGAATTTTGTATCCTATTTGATAATTTGGTAAACTCCTATTCTCAAGCTATGAAATTGAATCAAACTAACAATTAAAACTAATAAATTGACCGTTGAATAAAAAACAATACTTTATTCTATGAATAATTCAAAATTTTAGACACGCGTTATGGTAACAATGGACTTCGACACTAACAAGTAAAAAAGTAACTTGTATGTATAATAATTGTAAATATTCGAGCTCTTAAGAGTTATGATAAAGTCGACGGAGAGCGACGGGTCCCCGTTCCGCGAATATGATGTGCGTTGCAAAGGCTGTAGTAGGTACCTACTTACTAGTACATATTATAGTATCTATTACTGTATTAGGTAAATTTATTATCTGTGGCTGTGTTCGGTGTGAAAAGTCGTCAAGAAACACTCAACTTAGGACTAAGTTTCGTGATGTTTGACTAAAAATCACACGACATACATTACACTGTAAACTAGTATCCTGCAGTTAAGTTAATATGATCAAGCAAATCATATAATATATATATACATAGATACCTACGTCTATTTCGTTATTTTTATTGTTATAAATTTTAAAAGCTTGTTTACCCCACATTTTGAAAAACCCAATTTTCTGTAAAATAATGCAATGCGAAATATGGTAGGTACCTACTGTAAAAATCGTATTAGGTATAGGTAATACGTGTCAATTTGAATTTGGAAGGCTTTACCGTATTTCAAATTTTTATGACATATCTATTAAAAATATTCTAGGAATGTAAATGTATAGAATTATAATTTTCGACACTGATTATACATTTAATTAGATTGCTTGATATTTGCATTGAATTTGAATCCTATATAAAAAATATTCGCATTGGATGTCTCTATGTCAGCAACAATTGATATATCCTTGTAAAATATCAGTACAAGCAGCTGTACCTATCTATTAATGTTAATTTAAGAAAACTATCCTATCCATATAAATGAAATCTGTATCTCTCCAAGCACCTTTCTTGTGCAAAAAACGTTAAAGAAATAGTCGAATTGGTAGAGCCGTTCTCGAGTTATACGCTTAGCAACTCATTTGGGCGATAAATTTTTACTGTACCTATTAGATGAAGCTTAATCAAACCATTGAAATACATAATATTATGGTTTTATTAAATAAAATTAACCAACGAAGAAATTAAATGTGGTTTTCAGTGCTTTAAGTTATTTAGTTAGGGTCGACGACGACGAGACCCTCGATACATACCTAACTAAGCATTCTATCTCTACGTACTCTATTAAATGAATTAAACATTAAATCATTTATTATAGCATAATATTATATGTGTAGGAGAAATGTAGAGTTTCTTATTGTAATTAAGAAACTCTACATTTTCTCCTATTGAAAATTTATTAAGATCTGGCCGCTTTCCCTGAGTTGACCCGTAATAAAAATAAAATAAAATAGCCTCTGTCATTCAATAATAATGAAGATTTCTGCTGGTGAAAGAATTTTTCAAATCTGTCAGTTTCGGAGCCTTTGCATTTCAAACAATCACACAGTCAAATCTTTCTTCGTTGTATATATTAGTGTAGAAAATAATTTCGTTTACAGTAGGTTTTAAAAAATTCTATTTATGGATATCTCTATATTATAACATCCATACTAATATTATAAATGTGAAAGTAACTCAGTCTGTCTGTCTGTTACTCAATCACGCCTTAACTACTGAACCAATTTGCATGAAATTTGGTATAGAGATATTTTGATACCCGAGAAAGGACATAGGATAGGTTTTATCCCGGAAATCCTACGGGAACAGGTTTTTCTTTGAAAACCCGGGCGAAGCCGCGGGCGGAAAGCTAGTTATATATAAATGGTTAACTGTTACAATGAAATAGCACTCATTACTTTGACTAATACTATTTTAATCCGGTCAAATTAAACCAATTTATAAGAGAAGCAAAACAATTTTAATGATTTTGAATTGAATTAATGTATCACGGAATGTTTAGATTGACCGGATTATTTCGTCTTAATTGATTTCAATTCTCTAAACCAATATTTCGCTTTAACAAACTAAAGAAATCATCAGGTACCTAAGTAACACTTGTTCATATATTTTATATTTAACGTTGTGAATCCCAAGTGAGGTGTAAGTGTGTTTAGGCAACACGTATTTGCTTTTCAGATAAGTACAGACAATAAATATAAAATTATTCGGGTCGGTCTGCGCCCGCCGCCCGCCGGACTTCGACAACTCCGGAGTTTCATAAATGTCGCTCGAGTCGCCATAAAAAGCACGATTAATACCAAACTGGCCGACGCTAAATTAAAAATGTGCTTTATAATCAAATTTTACTCTGTTTTTTGTTTAAATTATGAAAATTAGCTGTAAACTGGGAGTGGAGTGGAAAATTTATGTGTTCTCTAAATATAAATATTTTGATGATTGCGTTTGATTCGCAAGATCCGTGTTCATAATATTATGTTATATGTAGTAGCTGTAACTTGAAGTGAGTTAATTTAATTAATTTAGTTACGAAACACATGAATCACGACAGCTAACACGACTGTTTTAATGCCAGCTACTTATAAGGATTAATTTAAATTTACGATTCCTTTAATGTAATAAGTATTGTTTATATATTGCTTATGCATTAATATTTAAATTTATGTTGCGATCAAAAAATTCACTCATTATGCAGTTTTGCAACGGTCCCCCCACTCATGACACTCGCCAACAGTAAACAACACGGCTAGGCTCGCTAATAAACACATTAAGGTGAGTGCATCAACAAAGTTGCGGTTAACTATCAAGTATCAAGATTGTCTCGGTAACTAGTTGTCAATCGCGAATCGAATGAATATTCAAACGCATCGAGAACATTGAAGGGCTTGTACGTTTGCTACATAATTACTAGCAGTTAGCGGCCTGCGCTCGTCTGCAAGCTATATTCATTAATGTAAATTGCACACCAAGTTCATATAGATTGTACTGTATACATATTTGCACTCAAATAATGTTAAAAAAAATTACGTTAATTTCAAACAATATTAATTTTCATATTCCACGTTTCAAACGAAATTATGACGTCTGCTTTCAGTAAGATATCATGTTCTTGCATATGTATCTATCTAATTTGATTCAACGCGCGGATTTAGTTTACGGTATAAGTACCTAATTAAGATGTGTTTATTTAATAATAACAAATAGTGTTTCAATTCACTTTAATTTCAGTCTACACATACGTATTACCAACGTCGTAGTGTGTAATAAACATGTAGGTACGTAATTACGCTCGAAACTTCGAAAGAACTGAAATAATCTCTTTAGGTAGGTACCTACAGTAGGTATTACAGATTTGGAGTTGCAGTCGAATAATTTCAATGCCTTTGTTTGTGCTCTACAAAAAATGACTTATGCATAATCGCTTCTTAATGATATTTAAACGAGATCATTTCCATAAACATTAATTTTCCTCATAACTTTCTAAAAATCTCGTAAGGTCCGTTGGTCGCGGGCTCCGTGGAACCTGAGCCCAAACCAAAATCGATCGTCGCTCGAGAGATTAGCTTGATCGGATTATTAGGGTAATTAAAGTCGGATATTGTCCGGGACACTTTCCCATGGCCGGCGTTATCGCGTGGCGCCGGCATTAGTGTCCCGCGCCCTGCTCTCCCGCGCCCCGCGCCCCCGCGCCCTGCGCCCCGCGCCCTCGGCCGGCGCCGCCGCTCTTAAGACGACAAGGGTCACTGTTTTTTTAGTGTCGAAGGTAATTAATTAGAGCTCTAGAGACCGATACGTTTTGCGAGCTTTTAGAACTTTCACTGGGAAGGATATCATTGTGATATAGGTGTATAACGCTGAATTGGTATTCTCATTTCTGGTGTTACGATGTACCTACACAAAAGTATTGATATCGTTTCTATACCTAAATTAAGTAAGTTTTATTAGGTAAGTGTAATGTAGATATAAGATGCTATAAACTTTGCTTACAAATTATTAAAACCTGCATAAATCATTTGGTACATAAGTCAACCTGTGAAAGGGGCCATTCCGGTATTATGAAAGCAGAAAGAGTTATGTAATGTCAGTAAGAATGCTGCATTGTGTCCTATAAAATAACATTATCTGAACGTCTGTAGGTTATTTACGTCTTCGGACGTGTCAAAATTGTAATGCGACCCGAGACAGGAAAGTGTCGGCCCTTCACATAATTCAAACAAAAACTTGAGGCGATACCGCGGGTCGTTAGTTCCAACCTAGCTACCAGCCATTAATAATTTTAGTATTATGAGGTCTACCCGATCCCCTCACACCTGCGCGGCGGACGGCGAGCGAGAGCGGGACGGCAGC
This sequence comes from Colias philodice, assembly GCF_061535455.1. Classification (NCBI taxonomy): domain Eukaryota; kingdom Metazoa; phylum Arthropoda; class Insecta; order Lepidoptera; family Pieridae; genus Colias; species Colias philodice. Next base: position 13,570,222 of record NC_143088.1, read on the forward strand.
TTTTGTTTGTTGGCTATTAATAACACGGGAACAAGATCCACGGAATGGATTAACACATTAGAGGTCCGATGTCGCCGGTATAAAAGCATTCCCGGTGTATGTCGCCGGAAAAAATTCGGTGACAGGCTCTCAGGCGGCCGCAATTAGTAGATGTTGGGCGAGCGCCGCTTTTTAGCCGAACATCTGAATACATTAGCCTCCTCGCCGCCGCTCGCCGCGCTTTGCCGCGCCGCCGCCGCATCCACACACGGACCGATTTATGCACCCAGCCACTTAGTACATCACAATTTACATACGTGATACTTCTGTTCGTGTGTTATGGTACATGACACAACTAGATCATACGTTTATACGCGACTGAATAGAAGTATTCACCTCTGGATGTTATAGAGATTGATTTATTCTTAGGTGAATTAAACAACATTAATTATTAAAGTTAAAAAATAAATCTTACCATGCGATTCAACTGAGCATAGAATCATTTTGACGTCATAGGTGGTGTTAATTTCAAACTTCAAACGAGTCATTAATAATTAATCTAAGTTAAATAATAAAGTTGATGTAAGAGTTAGGCCATTAAAAATTAAAATAAACTGTTTGTGAAATGCAAAAAGGGAATTCGAAGTAGGTACTTAAATCGTGTTTAAATGACTTTTGACACGAAATGGACACGTAAAGGTCAACGTTAATGACCTTAGAATAAGAATCCTTATTCTAAGGTCGAGTAGTGACATTATAATAAGTATCGTCGCAGGGAACACGAGAGACCGTTCATTCATTGATTTTTAATATAAATATAACTTTCTTTGCATCATTCACAAGTTCTCAATAAGAAAAAGTCCAATAAATCGTTGAGAGATAGAGATCGCGTTATCAGACAAGCGATCTCGCGAAAGCCTCCGCCCGTCACGTCAGCTATCTGCGGACATCTAGCGTATCATATAGGTTCATTAAATCCATATTGTAGCTAAGTGTCGGTAAGTGGCCGGTCTCATAGCTGGTCGAATTCATTCGACGATCGATTTAATTGCGGCGGCGAAGGCGAGGGCGCGGGGGCGCGGGCGCCGGGCGCAGGGCGCGGAGGGCGCGGGGGCAGTCGGCGGAACACGGAAAGGCTTTCGAGGCGGCGCTTCTGAAGCGCGCGCCGATCGCACTAGGCCCGTTACACACTGCCGCACTAGATTCGGTTTTGGTTAAAAAATTCGTTTTTAATTAAAATGCGAACGATATATAGGTAGGACGAACTCACAATGTCAATGCAAGCGCATTTTTAAAGTTAGAGTAATGAATGAATGTTGAATACCTACTATTAACATTGCACTGGAATGTTATAGCTGAGTACGTTTAACATACTCATTAGTAGTTTTATTTCATAGTTAAGATTTTGTGTAAAATTTACTTTAATATTCTATTATACATATAGATAGGTATACCTACATATTAATTTCACCTGACTTTTTAAAAGATCATCATGAACATCTAGAATCTAAAGTGTTATACAATATAATATTATGCAATGCAATTAGTGGCATTCCAGGTAATATAGTAATTTGCTTTTACTTAATTTAATAATGTATTTTTTCATATTTTTAATTTCTTTTATATTATATTAATCGTGTTGGTACAATACCATTCCATATTATATCTTAAGCAATTTAATGTATATCTTAAAAATAAAGTAATATAATATTAAAGAATACGTAAGTAATTTAGTTTTTAAATAACACACAAAAATCTAAAATTTTTAGAGTAGGTAGGTACCTATACCTAAGTACCTAGCTTGATATTAAGATAACAGTAAATAGGTTGATATAATATAATATCTTTCATTCATTCATCTTTATTTTATTGAGTAGGTATCAATAACCATTACCAATTATTGATTTTTTTACTCACTTGACCGTAAAACTTATTAAATCGAACTCTTTCTACCTAAGTATGTGTCTTAAAATTAAAGTAAAAGTAAAAAATTATTTATTCTATAAGACACGTACATCAGTCATAATACATACATTACATACATACAATTACTTAAGTATTATTTGAATAATGATTCATTTGAACTGTCTTATTGTACCTATGTATTTATATTTTATACTTATATAGGAGCAAAAAATTAAGGATCTAGATAAAATAAATAAGATGTTATATGTATGTTAAAATAAACAATTGAGGTAAGACCAAACTATTGACTCTATGTGACATGGACGTTAGTTAGTAGTTACTAATGTAAAACTATAGGTACGTCACCCTGACCCACATCAAAGGAACATCAGTTGAGTGATCTTTTCCAACCAAAACGCATCGAACAAACCGTGTATTTAAATCGAAGCCAAGCATTAAGTATATCAATAAAGTGACAGCAAGTATACGAGTGGCGCCAGGCGACAGCGGCCGGCTGTAGCTCCGACATTAACACTCTGATATAATGACGATTTAGAATTTTTGCCAAATTCGAGCACATTTTAGAAGTTACGCAGAAGTGGATTGTCGTGTAGGGCGCATTCATTTGAATAACTCGGCCAGCTCATAATGAAACGCAATTTATAAACAACTTTTATAAATATTTATGCCGCTTACTGGACTCGGAAATTAACAGAAGGTTTGAAGTTACATTCATGTGTTACTTTGAGCATTGCTGGTCCAGTGTTATCTCATTGAATTTTAATTTAAATTATTCGTCATAATGTCTCTGGGCTAGGCCTTCCTTGCTCTTTCTGGTATTGGGAAGCTATATCTCGTTCTAAGAAGAAAATTGAAACGAAATAAGAGCATATAATATTACAAATATGAAATGTATGCAAGATACATCTTGCGTCAATTCGGAAGGTTTATTGTAATTTATTTATTTTATCTTATATTTATTGTGTGCTTTACTGACACACATTTAACTGTTATTTTAATTATGTTTAGAAATTGCTAATTACACTCATAAAATTGCTAATGTAGACAATAAAATAAAATTGAATATAATATAATAATGTTACAAGCTTATTTACTTTATAATTCGTAAATAAAATTAACTGTTTATGAGAGGTTTGAGAGCAACAGCTGCTCGGGAACTCCGGCAGAAATTCGTAATGGTTTTATATGTAATTCTTAACATTCTATTTTTACAAAATACAATTTTCTGTTGCCCATTAATGATAGTTAGACTATATTAGAAATTCTTTCATTATTACTTAATTAAATTTATGTGAAATTGGATTTCAATCAATCTATAGGATTACGGATTAGGTACCTACTGTTTGTTGATATTTAGATAACCAAATCACACACAACAATCTATCAATATCAACACGCGTACAGCATCTCAGAAAACATAATTTTAGACCTGGTTAAGTAATAAAAAATACTTAATTCAATTCAAAAAATTTAAAAAAATCGCGTAAAAACAAGTTGTAGTAAACAATAGAGCCGGTTGTAGAGTTTTAAAACTTTTAATTGAAATAATAATCATTGTTTGCTTGTTCTTATTTATTCATTAATTTTTTATTTCTCTATTTTTAGCTGTCTTGTAGACATTTAACTAGATTTTAAATATTAGGTTTGATGGTGTGTTTGAACAACATCTATTGAAACCATGTAGCAAATAGGTACGGATTTAAAAATTCTTAATTCTTGTACATACAGAGATTGAATGGACCAAAAATATGACAAGTTCATATGAAATAATATCATGCAAAAGTTGTTTAATAAGTCAGTGTGAGTGAGACCTGAGGTTTAGTCGATATTCTCGATAGAATAAACTCGGATCGCGGCTGTCTTTCATTTAATTAACCATATTCGCTTCTCATGTTCAACGTATGATGTAAATCCCTTTGTTTATGGGATAAGTCATGTTCGTTAAATGCTTCAAAATGGCGTACAAGGGATCATGTCAGTCGTGTACCTATTGAATCTCTCGTACATCATCATCATCATCATCATCATCATCATCAGCCCATATACGTTCCCACTGCTGGGACACGGGCCTCCTATGAGGGTACAGGCCATAATCCACCACGCTGGCCAAGTGCGGGTTGGCGGATGACACATGTCGTCGAACTTTTGATTCTTCGACATGTCGGTTTCCTCACGATGTTTTCCTTCACCGTTCGAGCAGTGGTGTTGTTACAACATGCGCAGATAAATTGAAAAATCAATTTATTTCCTGCGCGCTCGCCTGATCTCGAACCCCGGACTTATCGATTCGAAGTCCGAGGTCTCACCACTGAGCCACCACTGCTCCAATCTCTCGTACATTGGGAACGAACTAGTACATTTTGTTTTTTATATTGACTTAGTATCACATGATAAATTCTAATTTATTTAAATTTATGAAACTGTTAAAATACAACAAAAAAACTTGATAATTACCATATTGTAGGGTGATTGCGCTGGTTTTCGTCCAGTTATGGGAGTTGCCAACTTTGTGATGCGAAATAAATATTTTGGAGCACCCTTCCTTAAACATATAATATTTTTATTTAGTCCTTATATAGTCTTCTTTAAGATGATATTAAGTGAAAATAAATCATTTTGATGTATCTTTTTATTTAAATTATTTTCTGCAAAAGTAGGGTATATGCTAGTTTTCGTCCAAAAAAACTGGTTTTCGTCCTAGTGTAAGCTAGTTTTCGACCACCGTGTAGAAAAAGGAGGGTAGGTCAATTATTAAGTTAAAAACCAATTACAGGTAAATATATACTTTTATTTAATCAACATCACAATTTCTCACTACCTTACAGGTTTAGTTTTACTAATAATAATCAATATAACTAGTCAACACTGAGATCTATGTAGCACTTGGCAGTCTTTATATGCGTTAGTGATGACTGTTTAATCATTCGTAATGAAGAAAGGAATGCGTTACTTACAATGTAAATGAATAAAGTAATAATTATAGGACTGAGAAATTACATCAAAACAGAAATATTCATTGTAATACTTTGTTTATCAAATGAAACGTACTATATTAAACACAGCCATAATAATACGTTTTAGCTACTAAAATAAACTATACTATACCTTACTGAACTATGCATTATTGTCTTACTGATCCCTTTATTAAAGATTCTTCAGTGTACCTACGTAGCGTTTTTTTTTCTAGCTTTCTTAGACTCCTTCGAGGCCATCTAAAAACAATAAGATCTTTCTTAGGATACGTTGAGTAAGTAGAATAAAAAAATATTGCATTGGCAAAACAGACCTAGAATAAAAGATGATACTCAAGTGAATGATAATCAAGAAAAATACAGTGTATTATGTCTGACCTACCCCCATTTATGCTACGAATAATTGACTCTACTTCACATAAGGAGAATGATACATGACTGAATGAATGACAATATTAGGTACCTACAGCACTCTGACCCTCACCAATTATTATTTATAAGGAAGATACTGAATAGAAAACTTTTCAATACGTAAAAAAGACGAAAAGTAATGCAAAAGAATAGCTATTTTTAATTTTTGTCCACTCCAATACTCATTCATGGACGAAAACTAAAACGTTTAAAGCTAAATTTCGTTTTCGTCCACTTCTTTAAATATTTTTTTATTTTGGCTGCACTGTCAAAGCAGTGGACGGAAACCAAAAAATCTAAACTAATAGCAATAAAGATCACTTCGGGAGAAACTATTCAGTATTTTAAAGGTCCGATAGAGTAAAAAGAACCTAACAAATATTCACGTAGCTGTTTGAGTTTTCGTCCACTTGGACGAAAACCAAATATTTTGAGAATTTGGTAACCTAGTATCCGTCCACTTAATTTTTCGAAGAATATTATAAAAAAAGTATAATAAACACTTCTAATTGCGTTTAATAGGCTTATATCTAAACATACGTACCAAAAACATTACGTAAACTAGCTAAAACAGTGATTTAACTTACCATGAACTTTTCTCGCCGGCAAATTTTTCTCTCGCGCGATGACATCTGCAAGGCACGGATGGGAAGCGGCCACTTTTACGTTAATTTTTTGAACTCTCTTCTTGTCAAATCAAATTTTCATGTTGATAGTACTGTTGCTTACACATTATGGAACGTAAAAAGTGCAAACTTGCGCGGGAAGGTAGGTTTGTATTCAAGTTTCACGCACGTGATTGTAGCAGGTCAGTCAAATGGACGAAAACCGAAACTGGACGGCAAACCAGCGCAATTACCCTATAACAGCAAAATACTAACGGTGTTTTGTTTACATATTTAAACAACTTAAGTGCATTTTAATATCAACTTATTTCGTAAATCAAGAATCTCCAAGTTCATCACCGAAATATGCAGTAAGTACTTGGGTTTCCAATTCACAGATCAAAGTTCCGTAAAAACTAAAAACCAAGCAAACAACAACATAATATTAATTAGTTATTCATCTCATTGTAGTGTAGCGTTTCAAATAAAAAACAAACCACTAATATGAACGAATCTATGACCTCGAGAAATAACGTTGAGTTCCTTAATGTTATAATTAGCATGGTGATTGGTGACCCTTGGTTGACGACGCGGACAGGCCAAGCGTCACCGCGCCTTCCGCTCGCCGCGCGCAAGAAATGCGAGGTGCGAACATAATATATTATTTAGAATTTTAGACTACTTAATTATTTTATAGCCTCGTTTAATTTTACTTTATGTTACTGTTCAAACGATGAAGCGATTTTTAATGTGGTTTTTGTATGGTGGGGAAGTTTATAAAAATGTTGAGCTGTTCGTTGTTGATTGTGAAGGCTTGAGTTTATTAGCAAGTGTTAATAGGCATATCGTTTTATAAATTATTTAAATAGTTTCAAAGTGAAAGTTCAGTGTACACTGTACCCTGCACAGTGTTCGATAAAATAATGAAATGTAGCAACTTATTGAATTTTGATTCCATGATCTGGTCTGATTTCTGAATGCAGATCTAGAAGATCAGAATAGAAGACTGAGGAAAGAATATAGGAATGAAATAAATAAAAAAAAAGACGGGTTGCACTCCGGGAGTGCCGGCAGAAGTGAAAACTTGATTATTAACGTTGAGCATGTTTGATATTTTGGAATGGTATCCGTCTTACGCTTTTTCGATCAAGTCACGTGTCCTGACGCGAGTTTAAGATTTTATACCCATTACAGAAAAAGTGCTCAACGCCGCTAAAGAAGTTTTCACTTCAAAAAGCTAACCATGCAGACACATGTTGTATGAATAAAGTAGTATAATAAGTGTAATGTTTGCGTGGTGACAATCAGATAAACTCTGCAGCTGCCTTACAAGTAAAGCCTTCGCTTAGCATTACAACATTAGCGAATATCCATCATTTGATGCTTACAGTTCAGAAGTGTGGTCAGTTAAGTGAGCAGTTCTGCCATTTGACACATTTAGGTACCATTTTTATGACAAAGGTCGGTTGAGGAAATCGGTAGAGTAGTAAATAGAATATAGGTATGTACTAATTCTATGATATTTGGAACTAGAAACTTTCTTTTTCGGATGAATTTTATACTGAGTGGTATCATTTAGTATTCAATAAGATAAGATAATTTTGTCTATTCAGATAAATTAGTTTTGTCTATTTATCTTTCCAAAATGATGTTTCATTTTACTTACATTAAGAGATCGGCGAAGAATGTTCAAGCCAATTGCTCCTAGAGCACTTGCAATGAAGGATGTGACGAAACTATTGCGACCTAGAACCAAATATTCTGCTAAAGTGTCATCTAACCAGTAATATTACTGCTAACGGTATACTATCTAGACCTCACATCACAATCAAACAAAATGTAAAAGACCTAAAAAGTGTTATGACGTCATTTCTTTTCATTCAAGCGATAGACACAAATTCAAGCACTCGTTTATTTGTACATTCGAGCATTCGATCCCACTATGAAGAATCCGAAGCCTAAAGGAATTTCATGACATGACTCTACTGAGCATCGAGATTCCTGTGGTGGCATTATGCTAAATACCAAAAGTCATAACGCTCCAAAAGGTTAGAATAATACAAGCCGAGGCTCAGATACAACACAAGTCGCCGTGTCAGCGAGTAGCGCTAACCAGCAATTAATCACAAACCGGATTTGCTTGTCGTTTATTTTGCAACATTTAGCTGACGGAAGAGCCCATTTAATTAGTGACCAAAACGAGACTCGAACGGGACACAAGCGACATTGCACTCGTATGCCAATAACGTGAGAAAGGGAATCGCTCAAAATATAAATATTAAATACCTACTTTCTAAACACAATTTCATCACGATTAACTCGCGATGTCTCCGGAAACATCGATTCCGATCCAATATAAAATAATAATTTATTCATTTACATAACAACCATAAATTGCGGTATTAAAATTTATACAAATTCAGACAGTATGTTTTTGTAGCATTGTGATTTTTTAATAGAGTGTATTTTAAACAGTTACTATTACACAATCTTAAAAATAATTGCGTTATATTGTACCTACTGAGCGTATAGCTGTTTTATGTTTCGATGGGACCTAAGTATATAAATATTCGACCTCCATTAAAACTATCATTCGACGTTACAGCGTGTTGACGACTGACGTCACGCATCTATAATGACGTATGATGATATCGATACCGGGGCGAGGGGATAGGCCGGTCAGTGTCGAATAATGGGCACCTTCGGTTGTGGGCCGTCTGTTGTGACGTCACGGGCTGGCGCATCATTAGGCGCCGGCACGAGCCAACTTGCGCAAAACCCACCCAAAAAACCATTGTACGACTTATTGAGCTATCGCTGACAGGGCCCGGCTAATTGTTGGCGCGAGCGAGACCGACACACGGGATGCCACGGGAGAGAGCAGGACGGCTGGTCCCTAATCCCTATAAATAACTCTACCCTAATGTGCAGGCGCCACGAGTTTTTTCTGAAGTGCGATTAACTCACTCGACGTCTGTCAGGTAAACAAACAAATACATTTTTGTGAATAGTGGTGGTGCAAAATTTCACGTTGTTTTTTTGTCCGTTTGTTACGCAAGTTTGCACTTAACTCTCTATTTTTAGCTTATTCACACTGTAAATGTGATACAAAATGTAATTTTCGCATAAAAATTAGAGAGAGGAAATTTTTATTTTAAGACTTAATTATACATATTATATAAACTAGATGTAGCCTATTTGCCCAGTTTTTAATTATTATTGGTAGTGTAATTATCGTATGTTATTGTCGCAATTATTGAACTAGACTTCGTAATCGCATACTCTCTAACAATTAGACAGATATTAAGTGTATCTAAATGGCTTAAACATTCAAATTATACGCATTTTATCATGTTGTAGGATAAAAAAAGTTGTTGCGAAGATGTGAAAATTTATTTGTTGAGTTCGTTTAATATACAAAATTGTATGTAATGTAATAAGTTACTTTATGCTTTAGAATAGAGGAAATTTATTAACAAACATAGAGCGACCATTTTGCTCTTATTATAGTCGCACTATATCTTCGTAAGTGAGCAAGATAACCCAAAAGTATAGAGAAATTTATTATTTTTTAACTGCATCAAATATCAAGAGTGCACAGTCGCTCTACAGTTACCGAAGTGTCGCCAAGTGTGAGTCCCTGATGGAAATTTTTTGTCCTACTTAAGAGGCGGTGTGGTTGACAAAAACCGATATTAATGTATTCGTATCTGTTACAAGGTGCTTTTTGTTTTAATGTTATTAGTGCTAATGCACTAATACGAGCCTTCATTAATTAATTAAATATTAAAATATTGAATAAGTTTCATATTTGTTTACGATATGATATATTTTATAGTGTAAATTAGAGAAATTAGAGGTCACATGTTGCATAAACCACATTATTTTATTGAAAAAAAAAAAACGTTGAGTCAGGTCACTCTAAATCAAAGAGTGCGAGCGAGCGGCGCGGCGCCTGCGCTTATCTCGAGATCGTATCAAATCTGCCAAAGATCCTGGTGATTACGATTTTTATGGTTTTCCGGTCAGTTCTGGCATTTTTTAAACTGTGAATAAGACATTTTACTATGTGTTAATATAAAAAATTCTTATGCAATGCAATTTTCAATTGTTTCTTGATATTTATTAAGTATTTAATTTTCAAGTACAATATTTATTAGATTAAATGTCAACTCGCTGATAAATAAGATAAATGAGAGTCTTCGATCTTCCTTTCACTACAAATACCGTTTATAGCGGATACAACTAACAATAAATAAAAAATGTGTGGGAATAATTAGTGCTTGACACCTCACGTGAATTAATTATACTAATAAAGGTTGCAATTCGAATTAATCTGAATTTATGGGTCATAATTCCTAATTAGGTATGTTCTATTAATGGAAAAATATCAATTGTTTCGATCGTCATCGATTTCCGGTCAAGTAAATATAGTTAAATTCTATTTATAACAACAAAGGATGTCCTATGTTCTCGATATAAACTTGTCTTTTAATTTTTTTTATTGGATGTGCGGACGTTACGGTCGTTGACCCTTTAATGTAGAGTTTATTTTGTTATGAATATCGATGAAAGCTAATATTTTTAAGAAGCCGCCGAAGGATCAAAAAATTAAAAAGGAAAATGACACAATATGTAGGTATATTCTAACATAAACTATTGTGATACTAAAAACAATAGGAATTATTAAAAAGGAGAGGCATGATGCATGACTGAACTAATGTAGGTAATCTGTAAAATCACTGCAATTAGTGGTGCTATAACTTTTTAGTGACTTTTTGGTTTTTAGGATTTTTTTAAATAATGAATAATGATGTTTAAAATTTTTAAAGATAAAAATACCTATTACACTTTTCCCAAAAAAATTATACGAAAAATTTTATCTTAACCAACGTCATTTCTACATCTACCCACACGTACATTGAAAGACTAATTTCCTTTTATCTTTCAAAACAATCGCACGATCTTGACGAAATCTACACGTTTTGATATTGTGCAAATATCCGGTAAACGGTGTGATTGTGTTTTTATGGAAGTTGGCGACACCACCGATACTCCAGCGATAACATCGGGTCGGGATTAGCGCCGCATTCCGACCCGACGCGTCACATTACGTGCTGACGGGCCTAATAGATTTGTAATGTGATCCCTACTATATAAAACACAAAAAATAACTCTTAAAATTCACCAATAGATAACCGAAAACTAACTGAATATAATATAACCGTAAGTAACATTACAAAAAGTTTAAATTACTTTACAATGCTATTGTTTCAACGTAAACGTAAAAGGGAACAAAAGTAACAATTTACAACTGATGTCTATAAGAGTGACAATAAGAGAGGAAGTGAGTTCCGGTCGGCGCGTTCCTTATCTCACTGATTTAAATATCGCATTCTTAGACGATTGCACAAAAAACTGCAAATCGCTTATTAGCACGATAAGGGCTGGAGTGGCCTTTTTGTGGACGTTATAAATTAACTGGATCTTTGTGTGACATCCAAACGATAGCTGACGTTTGAAATGTAAACTATTGTATACAGTAACAAAGCATAGAAGCTGATTGTTCTTCAGGAGTTTGGTTTCAGAGCTGCAGATTAGATTCCCTCTATTTGCTCACCATCAAGTTCATGCTCATGCTTATGATATTTTAATAACTGATTAAATCTCCATGAAACAAGGAATCATCTTCTCTCCCTCTGTCGTCATCAATGTCGCTTTATCAAATTATTACTCTACATCTTGGAGATATTAAATAATTCTGACGTAAGTTTTCTTAAAAATATTTTCTTCTCTTCTGTTACCTACGACATAACTCATTCGATTGAAGCTCTAACAACTTAATGTAGCAACAGTCGAAAATCTATCCATATAAACGGCTTTAATTGCATTTTACCATTAGCCTCATCATGTGAAATAGAGTAACTGCAAGATTTACGATTGATTGTGCAAGTTTTTGTAACTAAAACAAAAGCGCTGCGTGTCGCTTGAGCCGCGGCAGGTAGTGGCGAGCGTCGCCGGGCGCTGTGACACGTTTATGGGGCCGTAAACTAGTCCCGGCTCCCGGCCGACCTCCTACAAGCATACACTCGTAACTAGCTGGTTGATACTTGATACCACAGACCACTACAGGGACACTATACTTTATATGTGACGTCATGCATTCAGTTTGGACGTGACTAGGTACCTACTATTGGTCAGGTATAGGATATCCATGTTTTAAGCATTTTTATTCCGACATGCATATAGGTAATATAGGTACTTATAGGTTATGTTAAAGTCAAAACTCATTACCAGTCTAGTAGGTTAAAGTGGTGACCACTGAAAAACAGTGAAAAATCTAAGTTACGTCTATGTGCTTACATTCTCATAGCAACGATTGGATATTTTAAAGTGAAACTTTTATTACATCGTCTCAAACTTTTTGGTCTGTGTAGCGCATGTCGCGTGTATCGCGGCTGCCGAGTAGGTATACCTACTCGGCAGCCGCGCTACACAAAGCAGTGTTCGGAACCGTTCGAACAGTTTCACTTTACCGTGGTTTCATAAAACCACACAACATTTTTTATTTTATACATAAGTTAGTTTTGTTACATAACCTTTGTTTTTAAATATTTTGTCTGCTTCCTATACCTACCTAAAGTATTTTTAATATTAAACTTTAGGGTATTTCATTGCGCTGGCAATGGCTAGTTTGGTCACTTGTCGTTAGACGTATATCATGTCGATAAATTTAAATTTAAATCTCTTTCTTTGAACTTTCGACCTCCATTATGGGGCGTTAACAGTTGTCCCAATACTGTTTTATTCATAAATTTCTTTGTATAGCTTCCCACATGAATTTGGTTATATTGCTTTAATTTATATAAGTGAAGATTTCCAATACCTAGATCTTTGGAATTTTGTATTTATATTTGTTGATCCTCAAACTTACAGGAAAAATAAGTGCCATACTGTTACAAATCGTTTGACTTTCGCTATTTTTCCGACGAGTTCGACTAACGCCCACGCGTGACGCGACTAAGCCGCCGCCGGTAGCAGCGTTCACACCATCATTTTTCTTTTTGTCATTGCGTACTAAGACCCCTGTAGAACCGCCATCCTTGTTACAAATGACTCGAAATTTTGTGTCAATATCTCCCGGTCTATTTTGTGCGAAGATAATAAAATGCATACGAAAATGTCACATTTAAACATTTGCAATTTAATTAAGGCTAAAAGATAAATTAAAATACGTAAATTCAGTGTATAGCCAATAATTTTATCAATAAAATAGTAAATTAGTAATTCAGAAAAATATACATAGGTAGTTTTGAAAAATGTAGAGCTATCTATTTTCAGTACGTAATAATATTAAAATTTTCTAAGTAAGAGCTCTATCATGAACCTTATACATTGTTTTCGATATTATTGAATTTATACATAACGCAAACGTGTTGTACTTTTGAGTTACGTTTATAAAATGTAGAGCAAACGCGACAAAAGAATGCTTTTTGTCTCGTTTGCTCTACAGAGCAATGGCTCTACGACGCACCGTTCAACTATAGGTAGGTACTCATAATATACCTAATAACGTTTTCCACATGCCATCCACCACAAGTAACCATTTACTTATTAGCTAAGAACTCATCTAGTAACTATGTGCAAGAGCTTTTGCTATCAGCAAGTGCAATGAGTAAGGCAGTAGCTATGTGCGGTATGCGGCGACCAGCGCCTGGCGCCGAGCCTACCTCGTACCTGCCGTTCCTAAACAATGCCCGCGTTACTGCACTCAGGGGAATGTACTGTAGACTCTCTATTGGCTAAACAGATCGGTAAATGAGACATCATGTTGTGGACACTTATCTCACTTGACTCAGAAACAACTCATATAAGTACCTATAAATGTGATTTGTAAGCCTATGGAAATCTCTTTCGCTTTTATTATGCATAAGTTTTCTTTAGATAGGTATGTGCTTCAAGATATATTGGTATAAAATCAAATCAAGTGCTGTGTGCTAAATTAGCTTAATTAGTACCTAAGTGTAATCCTTGAACTGAATATTATTCTGGAGAAAACTTCGTTGGTAGCTGCCACTTATAAATATCAAATACAGACGTCATTGTTTTAATTACCTAAGCTTTTGAATTAAACATGTATATCATATGTCTAATAATATTATCACGGTAGATATTATGATTAATTTCAATGATACGTTGATTTTGGGATTTTACATCTGTGTGTGTTTTCGTAGAATGAATATTTATTTTTAATATTTGATAATCTTTATGAACGGAATTAAAAGTGAGATGATTAAAAAAATAAAATTATTTTATTAATCAATGTTCATAATTTTTCATTTTTGTCATACGTGCCATAGGTCATTGAATTTGATGTTGTATAATATTTTGGCTATACTTTCCCCGAATGTGCGCACGCGCAGAGCCGCACACAGACTCAGCGAACACACTCACACAGGCGCAGCGGCGCATTACGCAATATTTATCGATATCAGATCGCGATAATGATCTGCCACTCCATTATTTATAACTTGTACTATCAGATTAATCCATTACGCGGCCCGTATAATTCGCCTATAAATTTAATTAATTAGTATATTTTTCTAAACTTAAAAATCGCTTATGATGTGTCATTTCCACCCCCGGTCATTAGAATATGACACTTATTTGTGCATATAATAAGATTGCAATTCGAGACATTCGTCTCGAGTGTCGACAAACCGCGCTATTACTTTCCTGCGACACAATTAAGATATGCGCATAATATATCTATAATGTATTTGAAGAATGCCATTACGCGTCGTATATTGGGTCGTAAGAAATCAATTTATTTACAATAAAACAATATGTTATTTATACACCTGCTTTCTATTTTGTGTCTAGTAATAATTTTGAAATATCTTTATTATGGCTTCGACAGGTCTAATTTGGGTTGTTTTTTTATAATAATGTATAAGTTACCTACCTATGTCTATAGTTCATTGCTGAATGCAGCTATGATTTTATAACAAGCTCATGTACCTACTTAACTTAGCTAGGTAGGTATCTACACTAATATTATAAAGAGGAAAACTTTGTTTGTTTGTTTGTTTGTTTGTTTGTTTGTTTGATTGTAATGAATAGGCTCATAAACTACTGGACCGATTTTAAAAATTCTTTCACCATTCGAAAGCTACATTATCCACGAGTAACATAGGCTAGGTTTTATCCTGGAAATCCCACGGGAACGGGAACTATGCGGGTTTTTCTTTGAAAACGCGGGCGAAGCCGCAGGCGGAAAGCTAGTATATTATATAGTAGATATATATGTATATATCCCTCAGTCCCTCAAAAATGATAATATTTTGCTCGTCATTACGAATGAAACCTATTTCGAGAGCAAATTATAATTTGTAACTAGGTAGGTTAACGAGGACTGAGGACCTACTGTCTACACGTATTATTTCGAATTAAATTGTTAACCTTTATGTTCAAACAAATAATAATAAATTATCAAAGGTCAATAATTGCAATATTGCTATAGGTAATATAAAAGAATAAACTTTTGAATTATTCATATATTTATAAATTGCATTTAATACTTTAAAAGTAAAATAAAAACAAAACAGTTATTCGAAAAATCTGAGCTCGAGACTTGACTTTAGACGATTTAAATGAGCTATGAGAAGATACAAATGTTACATTGGTGTAACAATTTTGCACGCCTCATAAGCGAAGCGTTGAGGTGGGTACTACTGTCACTTCGCGCAAAACATCTGATTTTTCAAACTTAAAATGTCTTTATGTATCATACATTGCACTTGTAAGATAATACATACACACACATATTAAGAAAAAACACTATTTTTAACGTTCATGATATTTTTGATGTCATTTTTGTTATTTAAACTAGTTAAAAAACAGTTTAAAAAACTTCTGTCTTGGACGTCCGTGTGTCTGTATGTGCGGATCCTTTTTCTTGTTAACACGATAGCGACCGAAATACTTTACTAATCGAGTCTTTTTTTTTCTCTTACGCTTGAGTATGCTCAGGAATAGAACCCTTTCATTTTTCAGGGTCTGATTCGATGTGGTTTAATTGTTATTAAATAAACAAAAATAATAATTAATAAATATTTATTAAAAAAAAATTATGAGGCGTGCACTTTTGGATTTTCCAAATTATTTTTTATCATACGACTAGTGTAGGTATCTGTACGATGTTTAATTTTTTCATAGGGCGTATAATTATCTTTATATTATAATAATATACGTAGTTCAATTGAATCATAAAGCAAAATATGTATATTTTACTCGTAATCAAAGATTTTCCTTTGTTAAATTACGAATGGAATATTCTTTACGATTAGGGCTTGTGAAGCGCGGTTAAAATAATATATATGTAGGTATATAAATAGTAAACTACAGCCATAGGCCAAAATTTTTAGTGCTACATACGCATATAAAATTATTTATAGAATATATTTAGTTTGTATCAAATACCTTATTTTAAATTTTCGAACTACACTGCAGCATATCTGAGGCTAACAAATATATCAATAGGATATTGAAGCGCAAGATGGGAAGTTAGATGCATCTTTTGGACGAAAAATTCACATTTAGGTTTATGATTCACTTAGATATCAACGAGTAGGTTGATATCTAAGTGAACGTATAGGTACATATCTATAGAAATTTGCTTGAAAAATATAATTGCACTAGTCCTATAGGTATCTAAATGTAGTTTAGTATACCCACTGCGTGACTGCTCTACAATTAGGTAACCCAAAAATACGAATATTCACATTTGCATTCTCACTTAATTAAATATACCTAATGTGAACTAAAAGAAATAACAATTTGCCGCGGACTAGCCTCGATTGCAGTTGGTCAAATTATGTTTAATTTGGAGCCGATATTTCGATCCCTGCTGAAAACTTGTCCGTGCAAGAAAGTAGAATGATAAAATAATATTTGTGATGGTTGTTCTTGTTTCATGCCATATTCGATGGTGAAGTTTGTTATGAGTTGAATGACATGTATTTAAGAAAATCAGCCCCGTAAGTTGCTGAATGCACGTGAGACTATAATTAATCAGTAGATACTTTTCAAATTCATATAGACTGTTTTTTTATTTAAACTTTAAATTTCTTATTTATCAATGACTATTATAAAGGCGAAAGTTTGTATGTATGTATGGATGTATGGATGTTTGTTACACTTTCACGTAAAAACTAATGAACCGATTACAATGAAATTTAGCACACATATAGAGGATAACTTGGATTAACAAATAGGATAGGTTTTATCCCGGAAATCCCACGGGAACGGGAACTATGCGGGTTTTCCTTTGAAAACGCGGGCGAAGCCGCGGGCGGAAATCTAGTTTATCAATGAAATGAGAACATTATTAAATGTCAGTAGGTACCTATTTCATTTTCAGTAAAATATAGAGTTGTTTCAGAATATAGTTACCTACCTAACGGTAACTACTGTTTAATCTTAGATGCCTTAACTACCAATACCTACTGTTAGATAAGGGAAGAGCAAATTGTTAATACAATTTGCTAATGCACATTATTTATGATTTGAGCGAATTAGAAGCATTCCTATGCAAATATGTAATATATATACTAGGTACCTATAGAGTTTCTTGCCGGTTCTTCTCCATAGATACTGTTTTCCGAATCGGTGGTAAATGTTAAAAATAAGTATGTTATGACGATTCAAAGGTGCTTCTAGAAGACGTCTAATTGAATAAATAAATGTTTGATTTTGAATCGGGCATGATTAAGTTAGGTAGTTGGATACTCTACATTTGTTTCAGTTTTTTCTCTTGCTTTGAATGTAGAGTGCGTTCATCCTTTTCAGGTGGGTTTTTACCTACTGCTGACTTTCAATCAACAAAACAATAATTATTAAATTCAGATGATTAATCTGCCCGTCGCGTCGCGCCGTTACCTTTTTCAATATGGAGCTTAAATGGAAAACGTTGCTTGACCTTTTCATATCTTCAGCCCTTTTTATTGCATGTATAATTGTACCTATTAACTTACTTATTATTATTGTAAGTTATTTACCCGTGTGTGCGCCGTGTATTTTGTCGGCACACACACGCACACTCGCAGCTAATTGGTCGGAAAGTTTTACAAGCCGATGCACATTTTAATTAAATTATTTATTGTTTTCTTGCTTGTGTGTTTGTGTTAGCATATCTTGATGTACTTTATGTGTTTTTAAACGTCGATATATTTATTATTGTGCTTTAAATACGTTGAAGTGAAACTTAAATAAATAAACAAAGCGGTTAGCATTCACTTAATTACCTTAGTTCTTCTACACTTAACTTATAACTTGGTGCAAAAGCTCAGTGGTCTACCTATAATGTAGGTTTAGGTCTTTATGTTTATTTAAGCACTAATACATTTCTTGGTGCAGGGTGAAAGTTCTAGAGTTAAATCTATGCTAATTAGTAATATAAAATGTAGAGTTTACAGCAATATGTTCATTTTGTAAAGCATGTCGATGAAAAATTGAAGGCACATAATATAAATTAATGTCTTTATATTCAGTTCTAATGTAGGTAGGTATAAGCCTTTTCAAATAAGTATGGCATTATTTCGGCACAAATTTTTGTATATACCTAAGTAACATATATTATTATCTTCATATTGTATCTACCTGCCTGCTGGCTCTACATGAAAACGAAAAAACGATCAATCGAGGAGATTTTGGTGTCGTTTATAATTTCACAAAAATACAAATAAAAACTTACATTGATTGGGGCCAAACGTATTGAACACTAAACAAATGTCACAGCACTAAGTGGCACTTCACACAAACAGACGCGTGTGCTCTCCGAGAGGGCCGCGAGCGGACTGGCGCGCGGGCGGGGCCGGCCCAGAGCGGGCGGGCCGGCGGGCGGGCCGGCGGGCAGCAGGCGGGCCGCAAGTCGCCGATTGGCCGGGGCGGGCCCGGGAAAACCGGCTTTTCCGTCGCCCGGAGCGCCCGCGGTGGGTGGAGATTTACGAGAGGGCCCGCGGCCCTAATGGAGCATTGTTTATGGCGGCCGTCTCTAATTAATTGGTACTTGGCTTAAATCAATCGGGACGTTAATTGTGGCCGCTAATACGAGCTACGACGTAGCGCTACGATACCCTATCGACGCGCCGCTGCAGCGCGCTTATTGGCCTTAATAGCCAGTACTGGTCGGGCTTATCGATTGTACGCCGCGGCCGGTCCAATTTATTTTCCTATATTCAGTTCCTATTGACCACTAACTAGTATTATATCGTTCATCACGTTGCGTTCCGAGGGCCTGTGGGTGCCAGAGTCTGGACGTTGACGACTTACCCTTATCTACCTAAGATTTTAATAAAGCTCTTTTTAAGTCAATCAAGTTTTTCAATTAAGTACTATGGAAACACCTTGAAATGATGAATGAATTAATTTTTTTGTAACATATTTAGTTCACAATGGAATTTCAGCTTTAATAGCAGTAAATAGTCGCTATAAAATACATATATAATTAACTACACATTGAAGAGATTAAAGGTGCAGGTGCTATTTTTTATTGATAATTATTAATTAGTCTTATACTTATTACGTGTTATTACGCACGTCGATCATTAACGCCTCTCTACCTACAAAATATCACAAAACCACACAATTGTCTACAATTTAGTTTATTCCCAAAATAACCAATTCATACAAAACAAATCAATAAAATCCGAATAATTCTGTCCCATTACACGGTTAATCAACGGATGAACCAATAATAATGTGTAAACAGTCGCGGGAAGTACGTCGGATCGAATGATACAAGATGAGCCGATAAGATGCGTGTAGATGGGATGATAGCGCTGGACCAATGGTGAGCGGCTACCAGCCACGGGCCACAGCTCTGCCTACCGCATACTAAATAACAATTTTTACAACGAATATAATGGGTTTAGTATTAGTGATTGTTAATTTACTAAAAAAGTTCGAGTTTTGTTAAAACTACTAGCAAGATTTGAGATAAAATAAGAAACATAATGAAACTCCTTCTTTTGACGTGACAACGTCTTAAATTAGGTTGCGACTGGGAGTCACTTATGAAAAAGTGTAACGCTCGGTAACGTTACGATGGGTCACCGAACGAGAGAGAGGCCCGCCGAATGCCTTGCGTCTCTCTCCCACTAAACTATGATCGAGAAAAAGACGTTGTCACGTAAAATCTTCGCCCGTAAAACCGACTTTACAGGCAACCATTTTTTATACAATACCTACACCACACAATACACTTACGTTTGAGTTACGTTAATACAGTTTTGAATGTAGTCATATCTATACATAACAATAAAAATAGCTGCATGTACAACAACCTCTTATAATTTAAATAATAACTAATTTAAAGCCTCCTAGTATAGTGGCAAATAAATGATAGAGAGACATTTGGCGGTATGTAAGTTCCACAAAACATCTAGGTCTGTCTCTGAAGAGTGAAGACTAATCACCTGCTTAGCTATTCAATTAAATCCATTAGTGAAACATATGTGACTACATCTGTCCCCGAACTTGGGTGTGTTAGACAACCTTTAAACTGTAAAACAAGGGAATCAATATTTTTGTGTAATACCACCAAAATAATGAAATCTTGGCTAATTAATTCAGTAATTTTTAATTCCTACATTAATTAGCATCATAAATTAATAGTTATAGCTTATACAGGTCTTCATTGCATTCCCATCGCTTACTATAACTAAATCATGTTTATTAAAAAAATATACCTACCTAATTATCTGTATCCGCTTATAGGGGAGACCGGGTTTGGTTGTCTCACGGGTTGTTTGTCACAGCGGTCTTAACACAAAACTGAACCATCGAATAAGTCTGTTGAACAGCGTGGCAAGAGCGATACAGTGAAAACGCTGTCCCAACTTCGCGTCAGACCGCTCCGATCTGCCGTGAGGGCCTCACACGTGTTTATTGTTTTCGCACAGCAAAAGTAAATTTTTGTGCTGCTGTGTCGAACCTCGTAATTATACGTTCTTGTTTTACAGTAATAATCTTTCAGTTCATTTGATGATGATGAAATGTGTTTTATAATATCGTAGTATAGTTTTTTAGATATTCATTGATCGGAATTTATTTTCAATTTTATTTTCATAAAACGTGTTATGGGGCTCTTTGTCACAAATTTTCGGGGGCTGGTTGTCACCTATAAACCAGCCCCCTGTATGCGAGATGACTTTAATTGCGTTTTGAGGTTGTTTGTTTTAGCCGTAAATTTTCAATCAACACCGGAAAATCACCCTAACAAACCTGCTGGAAGTCCATCTGTCCTTGAGGACTCTATATTGACTCACGATTATTATTGTTTGCTAAAATTGTGATTGATTAATATTCAGACTGAAATAAAGACCGTAGACACGGTTTCATTTGGTTAAGAGTTCTTAATTAAAAATTATTCCGTAAAATTATAAGACCAAAGTGTGACTTTCTATTTATAAATTGCCTGTTATTTAGTACGTGACTACCTACCCTAGGCATTGTGACAACCATGCCTGACCCGGGGTTATAAGTCACATTTTTCTTTAGAGTGAAAATACAAAATATTTCTACAACTGATAATATTACACAAAAATACGTTTATTTATTTTGTAACAGAATAATTACACTATCTTTTGGTATACAAATATCATTCCTAAACAACGTATTTTGGAAGTTACATAAAAAAAGATAAAAATGTGACTTTCATCCCCGCTCTCCCCTACCTAGTTTTAAATAATTGTTAGAATAAGGTTTACTAATTATTTAGAAATACAATACTCATTATCTACCTACTTACATGGCGTGACTACTTATACCTACTACATTACCTACTGATAACAATGACAATACAGTGTATATATCATGACTGAGTTAATAACTTCTCTCATTAATTATCTTATTTTTATATTTATATAATATGTATTTAGTTACAAAGTGGTCTTAAATTGATCTAGAACCAATTAGGTTCTGCACAATGAATTCCTGCTTAAATGGAATTATTGCATTCATTTCATTAATTTCAATTTATATTATCATAAATTAATATCGATCGGTTAAATATAAACCAATTAAATGTATTGTAAATAAGCATTGTATATAATTGTTACAAAAGTGGGCCGTGACAAGCTCCATATTGGGAGTGAAATGTTGCGAAAAGATAATCGAATTAAAAGTTATGCATATTGTACCTTTTAAAATTTGTAAATATTTAAAGAACCGAAATTATATTATTCCATCGCTTTATTCACATTATTGTATAGGTACAGGAGCTTTCCGAAAAGTACAAAAAATAAAATGTAGGAACCGAATTCGCCTCATAAAGATTAGATTCTTATCAAGATAATGCATAATTTAATTCTAATTCGTTTACAATATTCAGAAAAGACAGGTACGTATAGTTTACCTTCTATATCTGAACTAGGTAGGTATATGTGATTAATAGAAGGTAGCAAATATGTAATTACAAAAAAAAATTAACAAGTAACTAGGTGTATTAAGTTTCATACCAGCGTTTATTAAAACATAAATTTTTAATTAATCAAAAGTGTAATAGTATCTACATAACTATCATAACAAATTTCCCTGAAATATCTAAAGTTAACAAATCTATACTTACATACATTCCCTACAGAAAACTCTACGCGTAAATCTGGTAAATTCTAGACTGCAGTACTTCACAGTAAAGTATGAATAATCATAACATATTCCTTGGGATTAGTAAGAGGTTGTAATATTCCGCGAAGTCATTAGGGGTGAGGGGTGAGTAACAGTTCGTATGAAACTGTCTTTGTGCAGTCAGCGACTTAGCAGGTAGCTTCTCCGTAGCTCTGAGCGCACCGTGGGAAACTGTATGTGTATCGTGAAACAATAACATATAATACCAACATAATCTCATTAATGTTTATGCTTTGAATCACAAGCTATTAGCTGGTTTTGTGATTTTCGCACAAATAACAAAAACACAGAACAATTAGTAATGATAAAACGCTGCTCTACTTCGTCTTCGAAGACGAAACAACGAAAACTTTTGCTAGAAAAATAGATCTGTTTAATTCCTATCATACAAAAATATTTAAAAATTTTCGTTTGACTTAAGCAGTTTGACATCAAATCATATGATATCATATATTGATGTAGATACATCTACATAAAATTAGACATTAATGTTCATATCATCATTTGACTTGTTTAGAAATAAAATTGGCGTAAACAACGTGATAAAATTTTGAAAAAACCTTTTTCCTTGAAATATTTATTCAAATGTTCTACAATTTTAAGTTGAATATTAATTGTATGTAGCTAAATACTATTCAAGTTTATAATGTTGAATTATATCATTTAAAATCTAGAAGGTTATTGGAGGATATTATGATGCAATAATGTTGAATAGGACCCTTACACGATTATGAACACATTGTGATTGTACTGCAGAGACACAATCCAACGGACAAGGCTTTTCTATTCTTCACAAAGAGGGTCCCCAAGTCATGCCAAAAAATTTTTTTTTCTTATAGGTCATAATTTAGCATATTGTGTCTACCTATAGCATTTCAAGAATTAGAAGCATTTTTGAGTTTCAAAAAAAGGTAGAGTTGTGAATATTCTTTACAATTTCCGTAAGGTTTTTTTCCCAAATGATTATTTTAATTTTATTGAAATCGTGGAGCCCTTAAGGCTATGACGAATTAAAATTAATCTAGGAAATTAAGTTAATCACAGATCGATTAATAAAATCCGACATAATAATACTTCAAAATAAACAAAAGCAGCTTAAATCATATTCTCAAACCAAAAGCATTCAGTAATGATCGCTA
Organism: Colias philodice; assembly: GCF_061535455.1. Classification (NCBI taxonomy): domain Eukaryota; kingdom Metazoa; phylum Arthropoda; class Insecta; order Lepidoptera; family Pieridae; genus Colias; species Colias philodice. The sequence continues at coordinate 13,593,943 of NC_143088.1, forward strand.
ATCCGCTAAGGGGAGTTGATAACGCGAAACAGATGACTTCAGTTTTAAGTTTCAAGCACATATTGCAAGTTATCTCTGTATGATTACTTATTAATTGATTTTTATTACTTATTACTTTAGCCCGTTAAGCTCGGAGCCAACCTCTAAATTATCTCTTTGTTAAGGCTTTTACAAGCACTTTACGATTTTTGAAATATCATTTCGTTGTATGTTTTGTTATGTTTAATATCTGCTAAATATTTGAGCGTTTAATTTTACTTTGTTGAAACCATCTTTTTATTTTAAAGTAGGTACCTATATGGATACATAAATTCTTTTTTTTTGTAGACTGAAGTTGACTTCTACAGCAAGTCGATCTGAGAATGTTATTATTTTCAATCGACATCATTAAAGTAAAACCATGAGTAAAATAGAGTCTTCTATTGCAATAATTTATTGTATTTATCATCAATATAAACATTTTCATAATAAACTAGCGGTCCGCCCCGGCTTCGCCCGTGGTACATATTTACGTTTTCTCTACATAAGAACCATCCTTGTACTTCAAGGAATATAATAAAAAAAGAATTATCGAAATCGGTTCAGCCGTTCTCGAGTTATGCGCTTACCAACACATTTTGCGATTCATTTTTATATATGAGACTAAACAACATGACATATCTACGTAGGTACTATAAATTGCAAAAATAACGAGCTTTTAACCATATTATGCACTAAATAACAAAAAGTCAAACGTTTAAATTACATAGTAGTGTGATAGGCACGTTGACTAGCTTGTCCATTAGGCTGCGCTTGGAACACGCACACCCTCGCAGGGGTGGCTCGCACCCCTCGCGCTGTGTGATTAGCGTCGCTGATCCCTTCGCTACGTGACATTGTGAAGCAAGTCTACAATGATGGGCGTTTACGCAACTAAGTAGTATGGATTCCAGTCAAATTGTTCCGTTATATTGTAATATTTTTATAGCAGGCTGTCAGGCAGGAGCGATGACCAGGAGTGAGGATTATTGACTGGATTTTAAAAATCCTGTAAATGATTCTTAGAACCGATATTTGCAAACATCGTGTGCATGTTTGTGATTTTGATTCATCTTCCAAAAGGGGACTTGATTTTATGAATCATGAACTTTTATAATTTAAAAAAAAAAGGCACCCGTCATCACAGGGTGTTCGCGCCACCTCTGGATTATAGTCCGGAGACATTTTTTGCATTTATTTATTTTTTTGCACGAATAACATTAAAATACAATAAAAATACAATATAAATTTTAAAACAAAATAAAAAATACGGGTATAAATTACTAATAAAATGGCTAAAATACAATAATTGCTTAAAATACTATAAAATTAAAATCAAAATAAATTATTATAAAAATTCAGAAAACTTTTTCAGAGATTCAGAGAACTTTTATAATGGAATCAATAGTCAAAAGTAATATTACCTACTTCAGCCTTTCTTAGTTCGACATTTTTTTTTCTATCCAAAAGACGAACGTTGAGGACATTTCATATTTTATATCTTTACCTCTATCATCAGGATATCTTCAAACACTAATTCAATTCATAATGTGAATACATTTTACATGTAGGTACCTAAACATGCTCCATCATAGACCAAGCTTATCGTTTTCCATCGGGCGAGGTTAGATGCTTTTATATGTATTTTTCAATTAAAATTTCTGAGATTGATTAAAAACATGAATGTATCCAAAGATTATAGAAAGGGATACCTATAAGAAAAACGGGAAAAGCAATTCCAGTGAATAGATCACCCATGTTCTATTATGAATTTAATAATATAGACAAACTGATGTACCCTTGACTTGTGGGAGCTCTGGCAGAGTGTAGGTATAGTTCATAGGCAATGCCGCAATTTCTTAGTTGAAGCACCCATAAAAAATCTACACCTCATTCCTTGAGACATTTTTTATGCTCATTCTCTGTAGCGGTAACTAATTGTTTGTACATAACAGTAGAAGATTTTTTCATGAGAGTGTTCAAGTGCGTAATCCTTTAGTTACAAACGTTCTAAGTACACAAACAAAGCCGGGTCGCAACAATGGAGTCTTATCTGTTATCAGTCTCAATATAACGAGCTCAGCTGAACTGGCGACGTTCCCACGCTTGTTGCCGATTTCATCGAATTTGCCAAATGTTTTGCTTTTCGTTTATTTAAGTACCTAATGCATTTAATGTGGACATTGCAATTTTATGGTAGATTTAAGGTGTCTTGCATCCGAGGCACCTTGCACCTTGCATCTTGATTATGAATCTCTCAAAAATTCAGCATTAATGCTTGTATAGTTATTATGTAGTTTTAATTATTTGAATCAACCTAAGTATTTTGGCACCGGTTCTTCTCATACCTATACCTAATGAAATCATTAAAGTGATTTTCAAAGAAAGTTTAAATTTTTCTGCTTAATATAACAAATATTTCTAGGTAACTATATGGATCGAATATGAACTCTCTACTTTTTCAGTAAAAACATACTTAGTTTTAAAATTAGAGGAAAAGCTTTAAGCTCTCTATAATAACTAAAGGATTATTTAGGAACGAAAAATAATAGACTCATATTGGAGGCTTATTAAATAGGTCTATTACAATTTTTATGATGATTAATGATTATATATAAAAATAAGTGGGTTTTCCTTCCTGACGCTATAACTTCAGAATGCACGAACCGATTTCCACGGTTTTGCATTCGTTGGAAAGGTCTCGGGCTCCGTGAGGTTTATAGCAAAGAAAAGGTGTCACTGGTGGCGAAACGTGATGATTAATTTTGTAAAATTCAAGTGCCAAAGGGACGAGTTTGTCTTTTATGCAACCAAAAATATCTTCATTTACAAATTAAATAAAGAAGCTCTAGAAGGTTTACGTATCTAGTATTAGAGCACTCAAAATCATGTAAATAAACTATACGTAGGTAGGTACTAGGTACTATACATAAGATTTACTTAAAACTATACTTAGTGTATTTGTTTGTGGGGTTACGATATTTAATCATAGGTAGGTACTCTATGTTAAGACCATAATCTTTCTTTAATGACCATATTATAAAGGAACAAAAAATAAGGCTATCAGGAAACTATTTAGTAATCTGTTTAAAAAGTAAACGAATTGTTTCTGCAATTTATGTTAATTCTCATTTACCTTCATTGTACAAAATCCTTGCATTTCTTGCAATTAAAATATGTTTAAAAATAATTGTTTATTGTGCTGACCCACAATACGCGAAGGGGCGGAGTGAGCAACCCACCGCTATTCGTATGTAAATGAGTCGCTCTATGGCGGACTCGCGTGCTCGACCGGCTAAATTGCATAAATTATATAAATTACACTGCTCTAGCCGCACTTACTCCACAAATAAATCATAATTATAATACAACACAATTTATGAACAAACTGCTTCAAATCGACTTTGAATTAGATATGCTTGCTTAAGATTTAAGACACCATTGTGGTAATTTATTGACATTTTACATAAATGCTTTGTTAATTATTATCACTTTAGATTAAATAGTGACTGAGAATGGAAATTCTTATTGGTATAATTCAAAAAGTTGATTGTTGATATTCGTCAATAAGGCAACATTCATGAAAAACTCAAGCTGTAGGTAAGCACGCATTATTTTCAATAAATTCATGAATATTCCTAAACTGATTACAATTTTTTGTTTTGTCCGGGGTGTTTCATGTTAAAATTACATAGAATTAGTTTTAAATGACACATATTTCACCGGTTCATCGAGTGACTAATGAAAGTACATACATACCTACTTTGAAAATAGGCGCTCTACCTAATGGGGATAAAGAGCACAAAAGGTAAAAAAAATATTGATATATTGCATTCAGGTGTTTAATCTATGACTTATGAAGTTTTAACCATTATTTGTGACATTTTAGCAGCAGCAGTCCCGATAATAATTGTTATTTAGATGTTTGTTTACGTCCCTGGAACCATCTGGAACATACAATAGGTCTCACCCCTCGCTCATTGTTATTTACAGTTATTTTTCTTTATGACGCTCTATTATAAGGCATTGCCTGAAATATGGAACTTATTTTACTTGTTCAGGTTCTGCATTAAGTATAGTATTGTAGGTAATTATTTTTTTTAGAAAACGCGAACTAACACACTTATATAGCGTGTAATTTTATAATGCCACTTGAAGAGAAAGTACCCTTAATAGTTAATACTATAGATAGGAAGTTTTACTCAAAGAAAAAGAAAAGTGCATTCAAATAATACCGAAAATTCGCTTACGATGGGTGGGTGAACCGACTAAAATCTAATACCTAGGTACCTACTAGAGATATTTAGATATATATAGAGAAAAGACCTATTATTATTGCACCGATCGATATCAATTATTAGGATAAACCTCTCTCTACTCGCAGATTCAGAGAGCATTAAACGCTACCTAATTTCTTTCATTTCAGCAATAATGGAATATTTTCATAAGTTTTCCATTAACAGCATTAAGATACCACTACTTAGGTTTTCTTAGTGTCTAGTGAAGTCTAGATAAGCTATCACATACCTATTAGCATATCTATAAACAGGATATAATTTTATAGACTTATTTTTTGAAATAAGCTTCATATTTAAATTTATACTTGTTAGCCTGTTTAAGACGTATTTTGGTTACAATTGATATCTATAAATATACATTTGTAACAGGATCACGCGATATTTTTAATCACGTATTGTATCCTACTACGACTCTTATATTATAGGTAATTATTATTGTGAAACTATATTCATTTTGAAAATTAAGCTTTTTGAATTCGTGAATTTTGCGATTGCTCCCTTTTTTAGTGCAATAACCAAAATATTTTTCCAACTCTAACAGACCAATAATATTTTATTACAAAAATATAAAAAACTTATTAATAACAAAATACCTACATTATATTCCCTAGGTAGGTAGGTACCTACTCGACATAACTAGGTGAAGCTTTTATTACAACAGCATGAGCTTCAGTTATAGATAGGCTCAAAAATCTAAGGCATAAAATATAGATACATAATATTTTCTAACAGATTGTATCGTATCAGTCAATATATAGATGGAAATTTCAAGACTGAACTGGCAAATCCACCCCATTAATGAATTTAAAATATCGTGGAAAACCAAATTATCTCACATTTATATTGCCTACTTAGAAATATATCGTTGCATATAAATTAAATTTGAATAAATCTTTATTTTTTAATTATTTAATCTTATCTAAATTAAATTATTTTCATTATTTTTATATATACGAAGATAACATTATCGTTGCAATATGTATCTGAAATGTGCTCTATAATTTATATCCTTATTTTTCCATCAGGCATATAAAATGAATCTGTATATTATATCTAATAAAGTCTACATTTAAAATAAAATTTATTATATTTTGTGAAACTGTTATCAGATGTGAACTGAATAGATTTTACACAAATATATATAGGTAACAAAAAAATAACGACATAGATATATGTGGATATTTTATTATTACCTTCACATTTACAAATAGGATGCCTACCTGTATTACCTATTTGAGTTAATAAATATTTTATGTAACATTCTTCTGACACAACGAGATATACCTATCGTTAATAAGTATACACAATAAATTTGCGATAATAAAGTAATACATAAAAAATAAAAGGTTAAATTGAATATTTATTCATAAAAATAAATAGATATTTCTAAGAAAGGGAATAGCAAAAAACTGAAATTAAGAAGCAAGAGCTACCTAATATGTAAGTTCTTTATACGTACCTAATATTATTAAGCTTGTAAGGATCTTTATTAGTTTTTCTTTGCTATATGATTCAAAAATATGAAATATACTAGCTGTCCCGGCGAACTTTGTACCGCCCTGTCAATGAATGTTGTGTTACCTTTTAGCTGAACTAATTTTAGGCTTTGATGAACGTAATACAATGATACAAAATAAATATATAAATATGGATTGATATTTAATAGTATTTTATTTTATTACTTCAAACACGTCTCAAAGAAAAATGACTGAATTTTAATAATTTGTGCAGCATGGATTAACTCTTTTCATTCTTTAACTGTTATCGACCACGCCATCGTTTCGTTTCACTTTAGTTGTGATAATAATTTTACCATTATCATTGGGCGATCGACGCTGATGCAACCTTCGAGTAACCATCGTTGCCTGTGACGGTCTCTGCCATCAATTTTCGTGGATACCTTTTGGTACACTCACTGTCAACCATGCATGGTGATTGGTGGTTGATGGTGTCACACGGTCCATGAATCATATTCGTGATAACAACGTTATGTCGGTCTAGATCGGTTTCAGGATTAGCAATCCCCGCACACTCATATATTTTATCTGCCTGAATCCTTTCGACTAACCAAATTAAAATGTGTGCATGCTGCAAGCCAGATTGTTGTCATTCGATTGAATACATCCATCATTGAATAATCCCAAAGATGTGTTCCATTAATGTAACTCATCAGTGATCGGATTTTTTGCTTGAAAACACATGTGGTGATGTCGTGCCGATCACTTGATATTTGTCCGGGAAGCAGCAGTTGAATAATTTCCATCCATTTCGGATTACATATAAATGTAATGAATAAATCTGGCCGACCATAATGACGAACATATTATTATGTCATTGCAACTTGCGCCTATTCACTTGGGCTACCTGTGTATGTCGCCGGTAAAATAATCAATAGACCAACATTTTCTGCACCTTCTTCTGTGCTAATTGCATCGCATAAATGGTACATCCATCTTCAAAACGCAATTTAGCTTGTTTATAGCAATTTGATAGCAATATTGTTGACGCAGTCGACGAAATCGCAACAAATAATTGTCAGAATTTTTACATTTTTATAGAATTTTTTTAATAATTAATCGAACTAAACTTCTTGGTTAGTTTCCCCACCAAAAATACCTTATTAATTTCTGAAAACACGCGTAAACACAAACATTTGAGGAATTTTTATGTATCTGCTTTTATTGCACTTTTTAATAATTGATTTTAAAATAAATACAAACAATATTTATTCACCCTTTTTAATTTTTTATTATTTTACACATAATACATTTTTGAACGCATGAATGTCAAACATTATTTTCCGTATTTGACAGGATTGACAACTAATGATTGACATGTACGAAAATCAAAATTTTGGGAAAATATTTATTCGTCTAGTTTTTGTTGTTTTTATGATTTATTCTTCTATTCTGGACGGAGACAAATCCAACGAATCTAAAACCATGAAAATTGGTTCAGTAGAACTCGAGTTATAAGTGTTGGAACATACAGACTTTCTTTTATATATATAGATTTATGAGATTGAAAATGATTTACAAACTGACTTCGCTTTGAATGTGTTCTACATTTTAAATTATTTATACATTCTCTCGCAAGGGATTTTGCATACAAAGTTTTTAAGTATTGCTTATAGTTTGCTGATGGTGTGTGAGAGTACTAACTGCTGACATCTCCCAGGCCCAACCCCGGGAAAACTAAGAGGCTGTAGGCTGGCTACGGCGAGCGGAAAACTCCCATACTCTGCAGGAAGCAGTTACTTTGATAAACTACGACACGTAAAATTATCATTTATTCAGTATTTATTATAACTATGTGCCAAACAACCGACAAACGGAGCAAATAAATATGTACGACATTAACTGCTCTAAATGTTATCAAAAGTAAAAAACACGTTGCACATTAAGCAGCAATTACCCCTGAGTACATTGCATTAGGAGCTAATCATAGCGGCCAGCCTGCGAGCTGCGAACCGTCAGCTGCGCAGTTTGATTTATTGTCGATAGATAACGATACTTTACTATTGACTATTTATTCATTTACTAGCGGTCCGCCCCGGCTTCGCCCGTGGTACATATTTACGTTTTCTCTACATAAGAACCATCCTCGTACTTCAAGGAATATAATAGAAAAGAATTATCGAAATCGGTTCAGCCGTTCACACGTGATGCCGTGACAACGCGAAAGGGGTGCGGACCCGCCGCCTTTATAAAGCTCCCGCCGCGAAGCGCGTCGAACGCGGCAACTGATACACAAAAATAATCCTTATAGCTGCATGATTCTGTAATTCACGCGCGATGACTTATAGCGTATTTCATGTATAACTTTGGTGTTTCTACACCGATTTACATGATTCTTTTACTATAACCTGCCCAGGAGTATGAAGAATAATTGTGCCAAATTTCGTTAAAATCCGTCGTGTAGTTTTTGTTTCTATAACGAATATACAGACAGACAGACAGACAGACAGACAGACAGACAAAAATTTTACTGATTGCATTTTTGGCATCAGTAGCGATCCCTTATCACCCCTTCATAGTTTTTTTTAAAATATATTTCATGTACAGAATTGGCCTCTCTACAGATTTATTATAAGTATAGATGGATTTATTAATAGTTACAACGTGCTTTGGTCGAAACATTGCGGTGCGCGTTGGAGTAATATAGGTAAGTATAAAAGGAAACAAGCCCCAAAAAAGGTGTTTGTATTTCGAATTTCCCAAAGGGATGAAACGACTAGATCGCAGTTTTTCAGTCGCTATTGTGCATCTCATCAATACAGTAGCTCGGAATTCCATAAGATGTTTCGATTTCAATATTTTATACATTATGCTAAAAGGAACTCTACATTCAAGAGATGTTCAGTACCTAGTCGCATTGTCCTTACGTCAGTCGTCACGTATTATGTTTCAGGTGATAGCACATGTCAAATGAAAATTCATACTAATATCACCGTATATATCTGTCAACTGTGCTAATATTAATAAATGCGAAAGCAACTCTGTCTGTCTGTCTGTTACTCAATCACGCCTAAACTACTGAACCAATTTTCATGAAATTTGGTATAGAGATATTTTGATACCCGAGAAAGGACATAGGCTACTTTTTATCCCGGGAAAATGATGTAATCCCGGAAATCCCACGGGAACGGGAACTATGCGGGTTTTTCTTTGACTGCGCGGGCGAAGCCGCGGGCGGAAACCTAGTATAGATAATTATATAAGCACTTCAATAACATAAACCTAGACCTATTCAATGAATTTTTATTATAATTGTGATGGATCCCCTTGTGGAGGTCACCGTAGATCAGATGCGTTCTACGAGGATCGATTTTGTTGACTTTCTGTTACAGACCAAGACTGTTTTATTTTTGTACTTTTGCGATAATATAAGATAAAAATCACAATATTTAAGGAGATCTCACCCGGTCCTTGCTGTGCATGTTAATTATTGTCGTTGAAAATATATAAGAGGATCCCCATGGAAATTATATAGTGTAAAAACATTACCAAATTATATTTTTTTAAAAGCTTAATAGCTAGCTTAAAAGCTCATTTTATTATTATTTTTTTATTATTTAGCCATGGCTGTCTCACTGCTGGGCAAAGGCCTCTCTTCCCTTCTATGAGGGAAGAGGTTTGGACAAATAATAACCCATCGCGCTGGTCCAGTGCGTGTTGATGGGTGCGCAATAAGCCTGCTAACTCGGCCTGTGAACGCCACCGTTGGTGCCCTAAAGACACTCCTCCGCTGCCGCTCTAAGTAGACATCTTGCGCTGATGTGACTTTACCCACTAGACCTTAACGTGATAATATTACCTTGCAGCCCTAGTGAGCTGTTACCCTTGAATAATTCAAGTGTACCTACGACAGTTTTTTGTCTTATCGAGGACAAAAGCTCATAAATATTTGAATTTAAACTTTTTTCGTTTGTTAACTTTCAAATTTAATTTTAATATAGGTAATAATATACTGGATGATATTTAAATTACAAAAAAAATCACAATGCCATGTTACTGAATTTTAGAATTTTTCCTTCTTCTTCTTATCAGCCGTGGGACGTCCACTGCAGCTGGCCAAGGATTTCCAGTATGACCCTTAACCGGCGGCCTGCATCCAGCGGCTCCCCGCCACTCGGACCAGGTCGTCTGTCCATCTTGTGGGAGTCCCACGCTTTGTCTTCCCGTCGTTGTCTTTAATTTTTTCTTAAAATTTATTAATTGTCGATGTACTTCGGTACATATTGTTGAAGTGAAAGAATTTCTCTCAATTATTAAAGTTTCATAGCAATTCGTATAACAATATTGTTTCTATTTTAATTACTTAAAATTTTATGTACCTACATGATAACTCCCGAGAGAACTTATTATAAGGAAATGTTTACAACTATTAAACATGCAATATACGATATATAATTTTTCACTCCAACAGGAAAATGGGTGGTTCAGAGCCTACCACGCTGTAGTATTATTGAAGTGAAACTTCTTTATCGGGGTTGGACAAAAATTTAGTGTAACATTTTTGCGTTACGCCGTACGCGTGACATTTTTGCGTTACGCCGTACGCGTGACATTTTTGCGTTACGCCATACTCGTGACATTTTTAAGGTCATAAAGAAGTTTCACTTCTTACGTGTGGACTCTAGTACATGCATACATTTTTTTAGATATTATTATATATACTATATGGAAGACGAAAATCTATGGAATGTTGTCGCTAACCACAGGAGCTTTTTAATTATTACCATATTTACCTATTATGAAAAAGTAAATTATATAATTATTAACATGATTTTAAAAGAGCAGCTATAGACTTCCTTGTCGGATCTTCTCTGCAGATAAGCTTTCCGGACTGGTGGTAAATGTTTGTGTATTCCTTCGAAAAAACTGATGAAGCGTGTAATTTTAACTTTAAATTTTAAGGACTAATGTTATGTTAATATGTAACTTGTTTCTGAGTGGGCACTTGAACAAGGTGGTAGTTCTGTCAGCAAAGTGTCAAAATTATATAGTTTTTGACGCTTTGCTGACAGGACTTCCTACGTCCCATGGCCCACCGCCCATGGCTATCCATTAAGAAATCCGGCAAGTGTTACACGGCCACAAAAAGTGTGGAATGCAGTAAGCGAGGCATTAGTACGGCGGGATCGCTATCAGCGCTTATCAGCTGGCGCCGGGCATCATTCCCTTTTCACAATCTTCTGCTTTACATCGATTTTATTTTTAAGACAAAGCGGAGTTGGATTCGACGACACTCTGCTGTTTTTTGTGTTATTTGGGACCTGAATCATGGTAAGTGCAGCGCTTTTTGAAGTCTCGCTCGTATTGGCGTTTGTTTGTTTGTCCTCTGGGATCTACTGTTGTCATCGCAGCGGGTACCTACTTGTTAGGTTAGTTTTATTGATTAATTTTCTTTAAAAAGAAATCGTTATGTTAAAGAGATAAAGTAAGTTTTTAAACAGCTATTTTAAGTAAGTATGAAAAGTTTCAATAAAAAATCGGTTTTAATTTCGGTCCATGTTAAGAAAACTCAAACTTTTCTTCTTCAATGAGACTTTTCTAGATTTGCCTAAATAAACATATAAACATAAATAAACCTTACTCTCTTTTAAATTATTTACCGTTACCTAGATGTTAATGTGTTTTTAATAAATAGAAAACCGATGATTCTGTGCTAGGTGCTGTTAGTAAGCTCTAGTATAAGTATAAGATGTTAGAGCTTATCTGTAACACAGCGCACTGTTGTAGCGAATTGTCAAAAGGTCATTAATATAAAGCTTCAAGTTTGAGATTTTATTTTTTCTTTGATATTGAAATACATTAAATTAAATAAAATATTTATATCTCATTTAATTTAATGTATAAAAATAATAAAGCAGGAAAGTAGGTTATATTATAAACTGCCTATAACTAGGCTAGTTATACTACTACGTCACTAAGTTCCATGTTTATGAAATTATGAGTTATCTGGCAATAAAATTAGCATGTTTGTTAATAATTTATTATTTATATCTATCTTGCAATTGCATTACATAATTCAGATCTAAATACCCGCGCTAATGCTAAATGCATTATCGTATTAATGATGATTAATCATTAGAAACTATCGCACCTTTTATCTTACACATACCTACCTATAAGATATTAATTATATTTTTTATTTTAAAAGCAGTTCGTTTATTATTTTTATATTTTATTATTTTTGTATGTTATGCGTTTTGCATTTGTTGGAGATTAGATTTTTATCCTATTCTTATATATATAAATATAAGTACATATTTTATATTTTATTGGTTTATACAATATGAGTACATATTTTATATTTTATTGGTTTAAAGAAGAATTTTTGGCGCTTTGTAATGTTTTCTGCGAGTTTTAAATATGAATGAATTGATGAAACAAACAGAGCAATTGTTACATGGTAGGTACAGAACTTAGGTACCTATAGAAAATATAGCATTTTATAGCATTATTTAACATTTTATACATAGCAACATAACCCTGTAGGAATATTTAATGAAATAAAATATTTGAATTTGAATGCAACATTGTATACAAAATAAATTATTAGAAGGCCCAAGCTCTGGTGATTAAGAGCTGAAAATATTTCGATTTATTGTGCTTGGAGACCAAATAAGGTACAAAGGAAAAAGGAAGAGTCGAGCCGATACACGCCCGGTCCGCCTTTGAACTCCACACTCGAATAGGTACCTAATATGCATTCCAAACATTTTTAAAACATTTCTTTGGCACATTACAGCATTCTATAAAAGAATTTAATAAATATATTTTATTACATATTACATATCCATTCATATCTTTTATTACATCTAAGTTTATTTATTAAAATATTAGCGTATTGATTAAAGCATTATGGTATCTTATTTGTGTACTCCACGAATTATATTTATTTATCACTTTGTCCTTATTTATTATTATTATCCAGTAAAGCAGCTGACATTCTGGATGTCATAAGGGGTCACTGAAAATCAGTGCTGAGGTATTATGCCTCAGGTATCCTGAGTGGCTTCCTTTTTTAGCGCATGCAACCACACATATATTTATGTCTTCTATTACATATTATTTAAAATTTACAATGCTATTTTATGTGTGTGTTGTGTGTGATGGAATAAATGTTTTCTTTCTTTCTTTCAAATAAATAATATCGTTATAAGTGCAAATTATTTTCAATTAAATCATAAAATAAACGTAAATAATATTATATAATAGTATAATTTTTATAATTTAGTTTGCATTGATAAATTTGATTGATATTTAGACAAGATAACTTTTATTAAACCTGCATTTTTAATATCTATGTTATTCCAGTTATCTTTATAGTATGATTTTTTGAACACATTTCTATCACATTTCATGTTAAGAAAATTACGGTTTGTTTAATAAAATATATTTTGACAAAAACTTAACACGTTGTTACCTTAATAAATAGACTTTGAAATGTAATTTTTTATTAAATATTTTAATTTGTAGGAATTTAGTATACCTACTTATTATGTGGCTTATTAGTTATTATCTTACAATGCAATAGGTACCTATATAGACTGTATCTATAATTGGTAGGTATCTAAATTGTTTAACTTAAAAAAAAGAAAAAGCTCTTGCAAATTGTATGTTCACTCTTATCTGACAATTCGATCTTAAAAACGTTAAATTTAGTAAGAGCTATAAGTAGGATATTGACTTGTCTGGCAGATTCATTAGCGTCAATTTGAAACTGCTCTAGTCACTAGTGTCAGTGTAAAGATTGAAGGTTTTTCAGTAGGTACCCTGGCCCAATTTCACAACCAGAGCTATTTCAATTTTTAAGGCACGGTTCTTGTATTTGTACTTTTTGATTCTTAATGATAGTGAGTACCTAATTGTTAAATGGTAAATACACTTGGTGTGTTTCTAAACTGGTCAAACTCCGAACGATTATGTCCAGGCATCAAAACAAACACTATAGACTGAGTGGGAGTCGGAGCGATGACATAATATAAAACAGTTGTAATCTATCGAACGAATGTCGCAACCACCAAAGCCTCATCGAAATCCAATATTTTGTCTAAGCATAGTAACGGCTTGCTTTAATAAATCGAAGCTGCGATAAGTGCGGCTGCTTTGTACCTATTCTATTATTTCGAGATAAAAAAGAAATAAAGCGAACTAAACGCAGGAATGTCGTAGAGTTCGTTTTAGGCAGGCGCCGGCGCCGGCCGCATTAGTGGCGCGCCCGCGACAACGCTTACACATTAGCCCTTCGCGGGCGCCGCGCCCGGCCCGCGCCGACCAACCGCCGCCGTCGCGCGAAACATACTCTACTTACAGCTGCTGGCATAGAGTCCACTTTCCGATGGATGTTCCAATGATTTAGGCCAGTCTGCCTCGTGCAGCGCGCGGTGCAGATCTGTGCGGAGCGTCGTAACTGCGATTCCGATCAGGCCGATCAGATCGCTCCCCGTATCGATATTGGACCGCTTTTCCCGTGCGCTAATCTCGTTGTTGCGTGCGCGCGCTGCGCCGCTCGCCCGCCCACTTATCGTAAGGACAATTTAGTCGATACGTGTGTAAGTATAATATATCAATGCGAGCTAATGAACGTCCGAGTCGGCTCCTACCATCTGCTTATCACTCGGACCCTTCCAACGTTAAGTGTCTGCATTTTTAGGACAAATAATCAGATCATTTGATCATTGAGGTTATAAAATTATTAATTTAACGTTAATCATTATGTTAACCGATGTCGTGATCGTTGAGAACTTCTCCATTCATTTTGAATATTCTCAAAATTCTTGCATAACATTTTTCGATACGTTATTTTTACAATTATTTTATTTTAACGGTCAATCGTTGTTGTTTTCCAGCAAATCATTCTATTATTTATAGAGATTTTTAAACAAATTTTAAAACAAAAATATTATTTCAATATGTAAATATAAAGCCAAAGTGGTAAAATAAAAAAAAATATGGAAAAATATTTGTTTTATTTTATTAACTATTAACCCGTTTCAAGCCATATAAAAAATAACAGATCAGACAATCCGATACCCACTTATTACCTAATGTTAGTGATGAATGAAGACTTACCTTAGTGCTTAACTTAGGTACCTACAAACAATGGAAAATAGAAAAGAGCGTTAGATATAATCTGCAAATTAGATTTTAATAAACACGCTAAAAAAGTGTCTTAATTATTATGAATTGGTGACGCTTAAAAACAAGGGTGTAATTACAAATTTAGTTTGGCTATACCTACAATTTATTAATGTAATTATTAATAAATTTATATGAATTCATGTCGTACCTATACCTACTGTTTGTTCGTTTTTCGGCGAATAATATACCTACGACTCTATCTTTATTCTTACAACAGGCTCTTTTGAATATATGTACATCAAAATTATAATTTACTATGAATATCACAGAATCTTCTTTCCGACCTGCATGTTAAATATTTAATTGAAGTTTGCAGTAACATCGTCACTTTTGATCAGGACTATGGATTAATATTGTGACAATTAGCGACGGCTTAAACATAGGTTCAATCGAATATGTCTCTATCTATGTATGCGATGATTAATGGATAATGTGAAAGTATGGATGTGTTTAAATTTGATTGACCTGGCTGAATGATATATCCAACAGTATCCTTAACATTCTATGAATTGCCTGGCTGATGCCTAACTATTCATAAAAATAAATAAATATAGTTGATAATGAATATGGCACCTATTTAAAAATGCTGTTCGTCAAGTTGAGCAGGTTTCAAATCTAAATTTTGACTAAATTTAAATTACTCAAGTCACGTAGACACAGCTACGCTATTTGGTTGAACAATTTTTACATAAAAATGCAATCAAACTGTGAGAAAACCCAAAATGTTGTAGACTATAATATTAAGTAGTCACTCATACAAATTCATTATGTATGTCACAATGCGCGGACGTCACCGACAAGTGGCAGAGGGGATGTACAATGTACATATTACAAATTTGCAATGTTATTTGGAAAAAAAAATATGTGGAAGTCGACACGAATCGCTTCGGTATGAATTCGGCCAGCTGGCACCGGGAAAGGTACCCCAACCTTACAGGAGATCGACGTCACGCTATATCACTAATAAACAAAATTATCCCTACGGATACGTGATTTACTGTATGTAGAGTCTACACTCTACATACAATAAATCACGGCCGTAGTCCGTCGCTGCGTCAGAGCTTAACATTTCAAGCATACTAAAGTAATTTTCTTATCTACAACATATTAATATTTTCCGTTTCTTATTAATTTCTAACGTAGGTACAATATGTACAGGATGACATAAGCGCGACAGGAAAACCTGTGATTCGTTTGAGCGATACGTCCGTCGCAAGATTGTGTATCGCGAATTAGCGCTTTGGAAATGGTATTTAGATATTCCCGCCGCTTCGTGTTATGTGACTCGTGTCCTATTACTTATCTATCTTATTTACATTTTTATGAAGGCTTTCTACGTGATTTGACTTAATCCTGACAAATCGAATAAAAAAAAATTACGTAAGGTTGAAGAAAAAAGGAGAGCAAAAATTTATATTTAGTATCTACGTATCTTAAAATTAAAAACATAAAGTAATTAAATAAGTAGAGTATTATATTTCATAAACAACTCATAGGTTATAAGGTACAATACAAATAAGTATAATATAAAACTGAGACTATTTTTTAAAAATAAGTTTAAAAAATCAGGTAAGTAGATATCTATAGATGACACGTTGCTTTTACAATCTTCTACAAAAAAGCGACACGGAAAGTTATTTATATTTCAAGGTTGAAACGATATATTTAAGATTGATAAAATAATAGATATGGAATGTTTCGGTCCAGCCCACAGTAGGTAGGTACTTATGTATCTACAATTAAATAATATGTATTATCAAATTCTGTTAAGTGTCGGAATTTAATGGGGTCGCCATATTGCTACATGATTTAATATATTTACGAGATAATTGATATTATAATGCCAATATTTATGCGAACAATTGAGTAGATACATATTAAGAAGTTACCAAGTTTAAAAAAATATTTGAAATTAAGTTTGATTTCTTTATAATTAAATGAATGTCAGTTTATATTTTTATAGTATAATATAAATACGATTAAGTTAATTAAATCCTGTTTTCCATTGGATTCAGGAAACCAGATCGAAGGAGGTAGATAAAAGCAACTTTATTTGAATCATTTTATGTGAAGTTATATAATTTATGTATTACTAACATAGTTTTTAAGATTAATGTATACTAACACAAATATGGATAAATATCTGAAAATAAATATATTATTAATATTATTATAGCTAAGATATTATTTATTTTTATAAGTCATCGTGTTATATAACTGACGATTTTTACGATAAGCTAAATTAATCATCAAAATCAATAAAAAATAGAGCTTTTATGTACAAAGTTCAAAAATTAATAACTTTATTTTTACATTAGGTAGGTAGATAAGTAGGTATATTCGACTTTCCAGCCATGGAAATTCTGATACGTACCTATCTATCTCCTTATTGTAGGGAAATTTATAGCAATTCTTTCGTTTTTCTTCGTTTATAATTTATATCACCCTCTCGGTATGCCATATAACTACAATCCTAAAAAATAATAAATTCATTCATAAAACTTTATAAAACTATAAATGCCTAGTTATGATATGATTAAATAAGTACCTAGTTAATATCTAAAAATGCGATAAAAATTAGATATATTTTATGACTTTTTTATTAGATTATGACTATAATTCTAAGCTATATTTAAACCGAGTATTTAGTATTATCTTTACTCCTGTGTACCTACTGTGTGACGTGCAGAGGAAACTTAATTTCGCTCTATCAACGAGAATATCAATAAATTTAATTGCATCTTTATGGGAAATAAATGTTATCACACAAATTAAAAGGTTTTTCGTAATAAACATTCCGTATTTAGGTTTAAGAGCAGAGACATTCATCAAAATGATTTAACTCACGCCTCAGGAGATTGTATGTCTGTAAAGGCGTGACTCCACTGAAACTTTGTCGCACAAACGCATTATACTAATACATATATTGTTGTTACGTTATTATTATAGGTATACCAGAGTGACGGTTGGAATCTACCTTAAAATATAGACAAGATAATATGGTTTTCTATATATAATGAAAGAAAAAGTAATGTTTTCGTTTTTCAGTTGCGTCCTGCGTCCCACCAATTTTGTACGCAATATACCTACCTACCTAAATAAATTCAGTATTCAGCTCTTTTGTGTGAACTAGTGATGATGATAGAGAAAAATAAACAATAAATCATAATATGGGACGAACGTGATAATACGGAGGTTTACCAATGAAACAAATAACCTAATTGCCTAAGTGGTAAGGGTGCAGCATAAACACAAGACATTTTAAAATAAGTACAATATAATCATGATTTCAGGATGTTTATCACCACGCAGATATTAATAGGAAATTAACAATAGGTACGTATGTGATGTGATAAAGGTAAGTAGGTACCTATATTACTTTTAGAATAATTTTATTTTTACAATACCCGGGCAATGTTGCCTGAAATTATATTAACTGTTTTCATATTATTTCCTTTGATCTTTAGCTTTCATGCTGGTAAGGGATCGATCGATTCCCTGAAAAAAAAATCTCCTTCTCCAGCCAACGGGACTGATAACCAGCGTAATGATATTTACCAGCCTGCCAAGTACCAGCTACTGAAAGCTTCTCGAAGGAACACAGAGAAGTTTAGTCGGTTGTCCTCTGCTCACTGGGCATCTGGAGTCCGACTCTACGCCTCATCAGGTCCTTTATTCTGAGTATGGATAAAGTTATTCTCCTCTGTAAAAGGTCATATGCCTACCTACCAAAAGTTCTTGTTCCTAGAGAGATATCACCAATGATATTTAGGTGCGTAGAGAATAGGTAACTACCTACATTATTATTTATTATGTAGAAAAACTTTATTTTTGACGTAATGGATTGAAACGTACGTAGGTACCTACGTAATGGATTGAATTCAATAAGGTAGGTAGAGAATTATAAAGATACCTACATAGAGTTTAAGCAAAGTAGGTATCTACATACTTTGTTTCTGCTCAAAGGTAGGAACATAAATTATTATGTAGGTAGGTATGTATAGTTGTGAGAGTTAATTCAATTTTATTATGCGGTCGGCTCTACAGCCTCGCGTAAACCCTTAGATGAGATGTATCATTATATCGTCTCCTATCGTTAAACTGACTATAAATGACAATGTAGGAAACTAACATTACCTAGTTACATGTAAAATATAAATACAATGTACTTAGAAATCTTGCCGTATAACATTATAAATTATTATATTGTACATATAGCGACGCGAATTAAGTTTACGAATCATTAGCGCCATCTATTGAAATGTGTGTAAAACTCTATGAAGTTGTATTATCGAATAGCATGTTTTAGTTGTTATGATTAACTATCATTTATATTTAAGAAAGGCTTAATTATTGTTAAAATTACACTAAAGTCAGCAGACATATCGTTTCAAAATGATTATAAGTATATAATATATAGTACTTTACTTTCCTTTTTGTTACAGCGCCATCTATAACTGAAACAAAAACAACTGTAAACAATTTTTGTTTACACATGGAATTCATAGATGGCGCTACAATGACGAAACGTGCTTATTATAATAAAAAATTTAATTGTATACTAGCTAGTCGCCAGGATGTCGCATGTTAATCTATTGTTGAATATATTTTCATACTTACTTCGTAATTAAAGCAAACCTAAAAAAATAAAAATAATCAAAATCTGTGAAGCCGTGTTGAACCTCATTTTTATTAATCATAAAGGTAAATAAGAAAATAATTTGGAAAATCCAAAAGTGCACGCCTCATAATTTTTTTTAATAAATATTTATTAATTATTATTTTTGTTTATTTAATAACAATTAAACCACATCGAATCAGACCCTGAAAAATGAAAGGGTTCTATTCCTGAGCATACTCAAGCGTAAGAGAAAAAAAAAGACTCGATTAGTAAAGTATTTCGGTCGCTATCGTGTTAACAAGAAAAAGGATCCGCACATACAGACACACGGACGTCCAAGACAGAACTTTTTTAAATTGTTTTTTAACTAGTTTAAATAACAAAAATGACATCAAAAATATCATGAACGTTAAAAATAGTGTTTTTTCTTAATATGTGTGTGTATGTATTATCTTACAAGTGCAATGTATGATACATAAAGACATTTTAAGTTTGAAAAATCAGATGTTTTGCGCGAAGTGACAGTAGTACCCACCTCGACGCTTCGCTTATGAGGCGTGCAATATAATATAGATACCAATGAAGATACATACAAGCTTAAAATTTTTCTTATCTACATTTTTAAAAGATAGAGAATAGAGAAGAGATTCCAACTTTTACCTGTAGGCATGACGTATGTATTAGGTTAGGAATTTATATAGGATCTATTCTTATAATGATTAGTCATGACTTTCGATAAAGAAAGGATAGGTATTATGTAGCTATAGTGCATATTTGCATTATCATTATTTTATTACAAAATTTGTTATAGATATACCTACCTACTAATGTTTAGTTATCAGATAGCCTCTGGCTCTAGATCTCTATGAAAGCACATTCAAACAAAAAAGTTGGAGGGGATCTCAATACTCATAATATTATACCTAATAAATTTTTTATCACAATATTTCAAAGACAAAATTTAAAATATGTGTGCTTCTTTTCACAGAAAAAATAAAATTCATTTTTTATAATTTGTAAAAATTTAGTTTAATTAGGTAGGTCTAGGTACCATAAATAGGAAGATGACAATTAAAACTGTTTATATCTAATCAAACAAAACAAAAAGTCGTTGACATTTGAAAAAAAATCTTTTACTTTTAAATTATCTTTTACTTTTATCATAATAGGTACTAGCTTTCCACCCGCAGCTTCGCCCGCGCAGTCAAAGAAAAACCCGCATAGTTCCCGTTCCCGTGGGATTTCCGGGATAAATACTATCCTATTTCCCGGGATAAAAAGTAGTCTATGTCCTTTCTCGGGTATCAAAATATCTCTATACCATATTTCATGCAAATTGGTTCAGTAGTTAAGGCGTGATTGAGTAACAGACAGACAGACAGAGTTACTTTCGCATTTATAATATTAGTATGGATAACCGTACCTAATACCTACGTGTAGGGCCAATACATTATATTATTAGAAAACTGCACATAATATATAACCTTTTAAATAATTACTATCGAAGATAGAAGTAAAACAAATGTGCTATGGCAAGAGATTTATTATAAAACTTTCAATATCTAAATATGTACTATGTGTTAAAAATAATTTATAATTTATTTAACATAAATAAATGCACGTTCAATATTAACTGTCACTCACACGACTCAATCATCCCTCTCGTCTCTCTCCCACTATTATAATTATTATTATAATAAATTCGTCACAAGCTGTTATTCATTATTATTTTATAAATCATTTATTTGTATTATAATTTTTGGCTCTATCGATAAAACAACTTCTTTAATAAATTATTCATTTTGTAATACTACATCCCCTTTAGGTATAAAATCTGTATTCTTATGCCTAAATCTTAATTGTAACTTATCTACAAAGGTATACATACAACTACAATTATTTCAATTTACACAGCGCGGAATGGCCTCGTTTTGTTATTTATTTGATGACTCTCTAAAATGTAATCACTAAACAAACAAAAATAAAAGACTTTATTCGTATTTTAGTCAAATTAGTTTCTGTTAACAAAAATAAATATGTATAAAATATTTTAATAAACAGCGTAATAATACTACTTATAATTAATATCTACATATTCTTGTGATAATCTTTAGCCGTCGCGTTCGTAGGTACGTTTGGTCACAATTTGGTGTAGGATGTTATCTTTGGCTTTTGGGATTAAGATAGTAATGTATTTACATTAAAAAATTACAAATTGCACTGATAGTGACATTATTTACATCGTAGTTACTTAAATACATATTTGGTTTCGTATCTACTGAGCGGTATACTCATATATATATATATATATATATATATATATATATATATATATATATATATATATATATATATATATATATACTTACAGTACCTATATTTACTCTAGTTGTCTTAAAATAAATCAGGTTTAAACAATTCAGAGCTAACAACCGACTTCAGAGTCAAGGAAGAGTTTTTATCTTCATCTTCTTTTATTATTATTTGAGAGATATTTTACTACGTAGCACAAATTGAAATACTTAATTCATCGAAATCGATTCAGAAGAATAAAAATATTATATCAAAATATACGAATTATGTCGGTTATTATTTTACAAGCCTATTTTCGAGAATATTTATACCATTACAAATGATAATATTAATTATTGAGCAATGTTCTTATGAGTGTACACTACAGTGTACAGTGAACCCGCGCAGTTGTCGGGGGCGCGGCTCGAGCGGTTAGGGCGGGCGGTACTGCGGCGCGGCGCGCTCTAGCGCTGGTACCCTGCAAGCAGACACACGTTACGTCGCGACGTGGATCACAACCAGCTATAAACTCGAGTGCTGTAGATAGCGCTATTGTGTGCAAACAGTGCGACACATCACACAGCCAGGCGATCAGTTAGGTAAGCCATTAGTTTGAATCGTGCAGGATATGCTTGAAAATACGTTAATAACTCGTGAATATGTTAATTAATTTTATTATAAGTATAAATTTGAAAATAGATAACGAAGTGGAATTGCTCCAATAGAAAGAGGGGAAACACAGTCAGAGGATAGTTAGCGAGCAGAAGGCGGCAGACGGTCGGGCGGTACTCACATGTCGGGGCGGGCGGGCAGCAGCAGCAGCGGCGCGGCGCCCTCCACGGCGGCGTACAGCGGAGGCAGCACCTTGTGCGAGAGCGAGTGTGCCTCCACTGCGGACACACAGCGCGAGCGGTTAGCGACGGCCACACTCTGGGGGCTCTACGCGACTAGTACCCACCTGACAGCGCGCCGGGCCGCGCCACGCCGCTGTGCCCGCCCATGCTCTTCGGCTTGCGCTTGCGCGTCTGGATGCCGTCCTTCTTCATGCTCAGCGGCCGGTTCACCTGCGGAAAAACATATAAGGAATAAAGAAATTAACAAAAAATATTCTTGTTATCGATTACGAACAGTACTTTAATAGCGACTGGTGTGGATCATTAAGGGGACAGTGTGAGATATTTAAATCAAATGACGACACTTGCTGGGTATGGGATGAGTAAGCAACGCGTAACGCAGGTGTCTCCTGGCCGCCGCGCGCCGGCAGACGGGGAAACTCCTCGTAATCTGCGCCACGCCGGCCTATCATCCTTTAAACAAGCGTATCTATTCACGAGGAGATAATTGATAAAAGATTATTTATCTCATTATGAATATTCGTGGTCGCGATGATAATTCTCTATCAGTCGGTAGCCCCGCGTTTATCTCGCGAGATTAGATGAGACCCTGTGTTTTGATTTTTTATACAGACCCAATATTTGTCGAGGAGTTCCCTGATAACTGACTGCACGCCGATTAGATACCTGCGAACCGCGGTTCATCTAATCGGCCGTAATCGGTGCAATCACAGGTGATACTGACTATCTGTTGCGTTTGTATAATGAGTCTTCGTATCTCTGCCTCCGCTCGACACGCTGATTCATTAGGCTCAGCTGGGCCACTAGATATGTTAGATAAAGCATTGGACGCTGCAGCCCCACGCGGCCGCCGGCTGCACGCGGGGCTGCGCGAGCGGACTGCACTCACGTTGTGCAGCTTGTAGTACAGGCCGCACGCGTTGCACACGGGCTCGCCGTTGTTGTTGCGGCGCCACAGCGTCGTGTTGGAGGTTCTGCAGTTGGCGCACGTCACCCCCACGCGCCTGTTGCCGTTGGTGGGCTGCGGGATACATTTTGACATTATTAATTGGAAAACGGTGCATGTAAATCTGGACTAGGCTCACTAAATACTATGCTCGTGGAGAGAACTTTTAGGATGACTAATGTGTATACGCTTAATCTTTGCCGGTAAGAAGAAAAGGGTTATTAAACAATTATAAAGTTAATTATCACTTAATGCAATGCACTTCAAATGGAATTACGAATAGGTACATATATAATTTTCCTCGTAACATGTTATTAACAATGACCTAGCTCGTAGTCTTATTTTTTTATTTATAACATTCTGTTCAGAATGAGTGTCTCACCAGAGCTTGTTGCGGCTTAGCCTTCTGCCCCTTGAGCGGCGGGCGGTTGACGCCGTTGATGCGCGTGTACAGGCCGCACGCGTTGCACAGGTAGTGGCCGGTGCCGTCGCGCCGCCACAGCGGCGTCGTGGCCGCTGCGCAGTTCACGCACTCCTTCACCTCGCCCATGCCAGCCATACCTGAGTATATATATTTGATGAAAATATTCATATCCTTAGAGGAAAATAACCGAATTAGACTGAGTATTGCACAAAGCTACTGACTGGGGTCGAAGCCGTCGTCGATGGGCAGCAGGTTGTGCGCGGGCCAGGGCTGCGCGGGCGGCGCGTAGCTCTCCACCAGCAGGCCGCCCTCGTAGCCCGACACCGGCACGTACTCCACGCCGCCGCCCTGCCCCAGGTAGTGCTCGCCGCCCACCTTGTACTGCACCGTGTTGCCGTGCGTGTACAGCGTCACTTGCTGTCGTGCAAATTATATTTTCATATATGTAGTATATTTCATATATTCATTATTCAAGTGTCCATTATGACTGTGGTACATATTATTGCTACATAATGTCAGTATTTGAATGGTCGTAATACCTGTTGAGAATTAGGGCTCGGTGGCGTCTCGTAGACCGCCTGCGACTGCGGCACGACGGAGCCGTAGACGACGTGCGCGCGTGCGTTGAGCGAGGAGGAGGACAGCGTGGGGTCGGCGCGGTAGAGCAGCTGCGAGGGCGGCGAGTCCTCGCCCCGCGCACCTGAGCCCGCGCCCGCGCCGTACAGCGTGAGCAGCTCCTTGCCGCCCGCGTACGCGCTGTACCCGCCTGCCGCGTACTGCGGGCTCTGCCCCGCGTACGTGTACCCGCCCTGCACCGACGTCACGGGCTGCAGGCTCGCGTACGTGCTCGGCCGCGGCTCCGTTTCCCCTCGCGTCTCATATTTCACCTAATGTGTTTGAAAACCACAAGAAACTTAATTATGGTAATGGTAAACATATCATATTTGTTATGACTGTGCAGCGTATTCTTTAAAAAGTAGTGCACTTGTAATGAAAATGCACTTTCATTGATAATATTAGGAACGTACGTTTCGCTTATAGTTGCTCTTTTATGTTTTCTAAATCCATACTAATATAAAATATTATAAATGCAAAAGTAACTCTGTCTGTCTGTCTGTTACTCAATCATGCCTAAACTACTGAACCAACTTGAACTTTCATGAAATTTGGCATGGAGATATTTTGATACCCGATAGCGAAGCCGCGGGCGGAAACCTAGTGTTATATAATTGTCACCGTAAGATTACAATCTTACTCGCAAGATTGCAAACCGCCGAAAAATTGTGATGTGTAAATGTTTTTATAATAATTACGGTGATTAATGTTTACAATTTTACGATGACATATATTAATATTAATGTATATTAATAATAAGTCTACGCACTATGCACATACCTGCTGATAGGCGACGCCAACGGCCTGCTGGTTGTTGAGCGAGGTGGTCTGTATCATCTCGAGCGCGGCGGGCTGGTCGGGCAGCACGGTGGCGTACTGACGGCTCTCTTGCGCCTCGCCCGCGTACTGCTGCAGCTGCTCGCTCTTCTCCTTCTGCAGATACGCCTCGTGCGCCTGCTCCTCGCCCTCGCCCTCCTGCGCCACGATCACGTGGTGCGGCGCGCCGTACCGCAGCGCCAGGCTGCGCCCGTACGCCGGCCGCGGCGGAGGGCCGCGCGCGTACTGCGGCTGCAGCCGCTTGTCCAGCTGCGGCGCCGGTGACTGCAGCGAGCGGTACGGCTCCTGCTTGAACGCCAGGTACCGCGCCGTCTCCGCCTCGGCGGCGCGCAGCCGCTCCTCGTCGTAGTGGCTCGTGTTCTGCCGCTCCTCTTCCAGCTTGGCGTTGTACTGCATCTCATGCTCGAGCGGCGGGGGCTCCGGCGGCTCGTCCTTGACGCCTTCGTCGCTCATGTCCGGCGCGTCCGTGATGTGGCCGGCCGTGGTGATGGTCCGCAGGGTGCGGCGGGACGTGATGACCGAGTGCTGCTCCGCGCTCATCTCTCCGCTGGACGCCGACACGGTTATTGTGGACCCTTCCGCGCCAGAGACCGCTATGGACGTGTTAGGGTTACATTCGCTAGTTGCCATCTCCTGTCTCTCCTCGTTCTTAACCAGTTGCAGCGCTTCGTTCGCTTCCTCCTCTCTGTGGTCATTTGTTCTCATCACGTTCTCCATTGTGCTGAATCTAAAACGAGTAAAGCTAAGCCTCAACAAAACATACGGATGATTCGAATAGAGTTCTTTGATCTCGGAAACAGTTTTTTGCCGCGTCTAGGAACAAAAGTGTCAGTTTTGTTTGAGCGGCGAGCAAACATGGCTTTTGACCGGAAAGCGCGAGTTGTCTCGGAAATACAAATAGGGCCCAGCGCGTGCGCCGGCGCCGGCACGCGTCATCTGCACGGTCTAGTTTTGGTTAAATCTAAGATAAAGAAATTCCTCATTCTATGCTAGGCATGTTTGAGAAAATGTTATCAGGAGTGCATTAAAGTAACTGACTATAGTGTGTTATGGTTTTGCGTATGGACATTTACTGACTTGTGTAATTTTAACTCAAAAGAAAATGCTATATCAGGTTAGGTCGTAAAAGTATTAGAAAATGATTCCGCCTTTAGTACAAATATTTGTAAAGAATATCTGAAATACCAAATTTAAGTGCTTGTACAGTATTTGCTGTAAGGTTGAATCATAGGGTTATGATGCAAAAATGAGTAAGTACTACCTATATTTGTTTTGAAAGTACCTACCTAGGTGCGAATATTGGACGTTAAAAGGCTTAGAAATATTCGCGCTAACCACATTCTACATGCAAAAACAATGCATTTTCCAACTAGTGGTCCTTCCTGATTATCTTTGCGTTAAAGAGCTTTGTTCTTAATCCTGTCTTAATAGAAAACCTCCGATTTTTCAATATTAAATATATGTATTTCACTATTTAACAATACACAATTTATGTCTACTTATTACTTTTCCTCATAAGAACATTAATAGCAGATACTATCTATCTGAAATGGTTAGATGGAAACAAATGCACAATAATGAACTCTACGCTACTACATATACACTGCTCTACTCAACTCTACTATCATAAAGGACATGCGACATACGTTGCATGACCACGAACAATAGTATAAAATACCTACTTCATAAATGGCGCAATATCATTACTATATTGTAGCAATATCGATGTGAAATATTATGATGAAAAGGGTTGTTTATTGGCCTATTGGGCAATGTAGTACGGATACACATCTATACATGGAATTCCTATCTATCTTTGAATACGGTTCCTATCACGCATGTACTAGAATAAAATAGTATAAAGATTTTAAATTGTTGCTTCTATAATTGAAGTGCTGAATGTTAAGAGGCCCTCGCCCTCAAAATCAATTTATTTGTTAGAAGAAAAAAAATTAACCAGGGATACATCACACAACTAACGTGAGCCTTAGATTCGTAGAATCTGATTTCTGCATACTTATACTGCTTAAAAAAATTAAGACCAAATGCCTTTTGCCGCATCTTAAATTGCGAAAAAAAAATATTTCAACCAATTTTAATATACAAGGTAATAGTTCAACAATCGTAGGTATTCATGTACCTATCAACGAAAGTCTTGAATAAAACTTTATATAAAGCTCTGCTGTGCGTTATAAAGCTTTCCTCCCGTCAGTCGAGCGCGGAGCGAGCGAGGCGCGGGCGGTCCCGAGGGAGTGTTTGCTCGCGATAAGCGACTGATAAGAGCCGCGGAGCCTCTGCGGGAATCGTTCCTCTGCCTCGTTGTACGGTTTATATCCCCTGACGTTTGCTTAGTGCATCCTAACAGAACACATTTATAGTTTCCTGTTTCGGTGAAATCAAATCCTTCCTCCGATTTATAATAATATTCTTATCCATACGACTAATATACAGCTTTCGTAACCTAGCCGTTCTGTAGTGTGGCAAATCATGAATTAGAACAACCGTTCGCCAAAGAAATAACCAAATTGCGCAGATTGTAATTGAAATCAATTGTGCATGGTTAAAGTGCCCGTCAATTCCATATTCAAATTCATGAAGTGAGCTGCTATATTTACGTGCCATGAACTCGGACTCTACTATTTGTTTTATTCTTTTAATTATTACTTAATATGATTTAATAATTGATAAATAGATGATCATTCATATAATAATAATATTCACTGTTGAGTAATCAATTATTTTCATTAGGCAACTCAGAACTTCTGACACTGATCTTGTATTAACAAATTAATTATTTTCCAAATATAAATTATTTATCAAGTCATGTACCATCACATCACATTGCAAGAACAATAATTACATATATATTGTACCTACTGTATCCTACATTTACTAAGTACACTAAGTACTACATGTAATAAGTATTCATTTCCCATCATTTATAGATTCTGTGCATATAACCTAAAAGCAGACTTTCATCTCAAAATTGTATGAACTAAGGTGAAATATAAATTTATTTTAAGTTAAAATATACCTAATAATTGAATCATGATTTTATTACATTATTAAAATACTGTTTTTGGCAGAGTTGCGTTTTCTTCTTTCAAGCAGTCTCAAAATAATTAACAAATTCATCATCGTATCAATTGAATTACCTTACCTATTCGAATTCATAGTTTTATAACGTTTATAGGTGTAAACATTTTTCTAGACACTTTTAAAATTGTGGTTTAGGTACCTACATTTATACTGATTACCGGTAGAGCTACGCGACGGTAGAGCGCACTTTCGACATGTGTAACGCATTAATTATACTGTCCATGAATCATATAGATTTAAATAATATTATTATAACGTATGCGTTGATATTACTGTTTAAAATAATTTAAGTTTGAAAAGAAAATATAACAGCATTTAAATTCTATAACTTTAAAATACTCTACATTTTATCCGCCTTCGAGCGCGTTGAAGTTTTGTGTATTTCACAATTAAAAAATTATATTATGCATCAAATTTAAAAAACACGGGTGGTTAAAATCTTATATTATCTTGTTAAAAATATGATGAATTATTTTTTATATAAACATTGAATGAGAATAATAGCGTAGGTAGAAAGGAAGCTCATAAACTGTAAATAAGTTTAAAATAATGCACAATAAATGTAATAACAATTCGAGGAAATAGAACTTTCATTTTAGAATAAAAAATAACAAAAAAGATTTGTGCCTTCAGGAAAAAAAACTATTACACTCAACAAAGAAGTGTTAAAATAATAAATTATGAATCTGCTACGCTCCGGTTAGATACTAAATTTATTTTTCATTCGTTGTTGAAAATTTAAAAATTTCTGGTCGGTATAGCTAAATGCTAATGTTCAATTATGTAGGTATACTTATCTACGCCATCTTTAAAAAATATTAAAAATTAAATAAATTAATTAATTAAATAATTTAATTAATTAATTATTATTATTATTATTTTCTTTAAAGATTATTTCATAAACGAATGAAATAATCTTATTTATGTATATTAAAAATTATTCAACCCATGTTATGTTACATGGAAATAGTTTTATCATGCACCTATACCTAGGTGCATTATTATCCTGAAATTTCTTACAATATTTATCTCCTAAATAATTAGAAAATATTCCTATTAAACGGCAATTGATATGATGACGTTTGAAAAGTGCTTCTAGAAGAAGTCTAATTGAATAAATAAATGTTTGAGTTTGAGTTTGAGTTTGATGTTTCTTAAAAAAAAACATTCGTTAAAGGAATGACATAATAAAATAGACAAATACACGGATAACATCATATTATTTGTTGAGTTTAATCCGAGTACCTACCTATTTCGTCATTTATTTGCGGGCGCTTTAAGAAAACCCTTTTTGTCGTCACTCTTCTTATAAGAATCTTTGACACTCAGTAATATCGATACAAAAACATAACAGGTATTAGCTCATTATAGAGAAATACTCTAACTCAAACGGGCATAACTGTAATAATTTAAAAAATTACAACGTCATTTCTTGGATAGACGAAATTCGCGCGGGTAAAATCATTTTGGTGAACTAAGCAGGTAGGTTTACATCCTCCATTTCTCTACAATCCCAATATATTTTTCAGGATGTATATGACATTAAGATCTAAAGTCGTAGGTAGAGCCATGTAGGTACATATAGATATGAAAATACTGACTAATGTCAATCTGTTCACTAATTCATCTAGATTCTAGACAACTCCGAAACCACGTAACCGAACTTGAGTAGCTACAACCCTTTCCTACTGAGATATCACTGCATCTAACGCATTATCTATGAGAAAAGTTTAGCACGATAATGATAGCGAGTACTCACCGTGCGCGATTGTCCTAATTACGATATGGTGTGAGAGCCCGTGCGGTGTGCGGTGTGGGGCTGCGCAGCGGCCGCGCCAGCGTCGCTATCGCTCGGGATCGGCACTGCGAGTGTTATCAGCGCGGCCGGGCGGGGCGGGGCGGGCGCGGAACCCAGGGCGCGGGGGGCGGGGGGGAGACCGTACCCGCCACCCATTGGTCGACGAGATTTTCACAATTTTCTGCCGTCGCTGCCGGTGCTACGGCGCGCACTCCCGCGGCCGCTCCACCATGTTTGTCGACATTGTTCAACTTTTTGAAGCTCGTTTATTTGTTGCTATGTGATGTAGCAAGTAAAAATAGAGCGAGACAGGATCGACTTAGTTGTACCTATTTGCTAAATGGTAATAAAACAAAAGGCAGGATTAGATGTAAAAGCAATATGATGCATTCTCAAAAGCATATCATATCATCATACACATGTTTGAATTATGAATGTTCGGAAGTTGTCTGTGGAGATTTAGTTTACCTCCAAAATGCGGCATCTTTAGCAAGGGACGTACAATTTAAAACGTTGGAAACTAGATAATAACTTTTATTAAAAATGAGTCTTTCTATTGGTTCTTGAGTTTAATACGAAGCTACGAAGCTACGTTCTTATGAAACTAATTTTTTGAACGCATTATGACGATCATTTTATTTAGGTATGTACTTATCGCTGACACATTCAGTTGATTTTATCTTCCATCAAATATAAAAAAATAAAGATGTGGGTATTTTATTAGATTGGCACCTCGCTTCGCTTATCGACAATATCATAGTAAAATTCTTATCTATTAGACCTATATTTATGTGGATAAAGTATAAATTTGTGTTATTGATCTAATAGCTAGCCCTTATAATCGACTCAGGTTCTTAATCTGTTTTTCATAATATGGAAAAGGAATTTAGATTCCTAAATAGATACCTACCTGAGGGCTGAGGTCTGAGGCACTGAAACAGTTAGACCGCAATTATATTATGTAGATAGAGGCTGGACTATTTCTTTTGTGTTCGTTGTACTGGCCTCTGCGATCACACTGAGTGCGCCCTTGTCTGCAGGAATTCTAGGAAATCAATAAAAATTACCTAAGTATCATTTTTGGTTGTTCTATTATATATAAAATGGTTTTCAATAGAACATATTATTTTATATAAGACGTTTAATTAACACGCCAAAACAAATCGATGTTCAGAATTTCAGAGATTATCTTCAGCGATTTTCGATGGCGATGTGTCAGACACAATATGATGATTGACTGCGGGATATCGCCTATCGATACATGTTAAAAAAATATTATGTACACAATTTTTAGTAGTCGATGAAATAATACAAATTATTACTATTGGCTAAATTAAGGTAACCACTGCTCAACCCATACCGACAGGACTGCATATTTCTAATCCAAGTTTAGTATGCAAGTTTTTGTTCAGTATGTTTTTATATAAATGTATTACAATTAAAAATAGTTGCAAGATACATCGGAATTAAGCGATTTGATAATATAGGTAGGTATTTCAATTGAAACATTATCTGAAATTGTATAAAACCTTCGCGAGAAGTAGGTAGCAGCAATCTTATCTAAATTCGTAATTAATTTAGATTTCAACAAGATTAGTAAATATTCTTAATGATGTCTGATTTTATTAATGTCATTCCTACGCATTAAATATGGAAAATAATAACACATCATTGTGTTCATGTACTTAATAGATACCTACTTCATATTTTGTACATAAGCTTTTTCTCTCTTCATATAAATGACTAGAAAAACTTTTACAAAATTGATATCTTCATAATCCAGCCAGTTAATCCTAAGATGCAATTAAAATATTATACAAAAAATTTAAAGAATATAACAAGTTAAGTTGATAACAAAAACAAATACTTATATACCTAGTTTATTATAATGTGTTTTTCCAGTAAAATTCAAACCTGAGAATAATACAATTTTGGTTTTTAAAACAAATAAAAATTCCATGCAAGTAAATGGTCTAAAAGCTGTCTTAATATCTTAGAGACAATAAAAGTAATAAGGCTAGGCTCTACTATTAGGTAAAGGTTCCAAAAAGCCAGAAATAGAGATGGGAAATTTCCATCTGCTGTGTATATTGTGGATGCATGTTGTGGAAAAAACTTTATGAAAACTTATAGAATTGATTCTGTGTCTAAAATGTATTTTATAGTTGTGATTATATAGTAAGCCTGTTGAGGTCCTCGTATTTGTTATTACTCGACTAGACCTTGCTATACTTATATATGACACACACACACACACACACACACAATATAATGGCTTCACGTGATATCAATCGCAAATAACATGTCGGTCGCTAATCGCAGTTTATCCACGAACCGATACGTTAATGTGGAGACAATAATTTTTCGATGTTATCTCCACAATAAAAACTGTAAAAATTGATAAATTTAATGCGCTTATCTAATCGATGGCTTATTCGAGACATCGATCATCGGTCTAATTACTAAATATACACATATATTTATCTACATTTGTGTGTTATAGGTACATACACGAAGGAACCTTATTTAATTTAAATTAAAGCATAATTTGTAACTCTACAAAAGCGAATTAGCAAAGATTGGAGAATTATAGCGACAACAAGATTGCCTCTAAGTTGTAATCTAGAAGAAAAATAATGCAAATAGGTTGTTATTATGTTCCGAATAATAAATACATGAAACACTTGTAAAAGCCTCAAGCTAGGTGCTCAATGTCGAGCGTCGAGGGTACCAATGAAAAAATATATGTATTTAGTTTAATTTTGTGTCTAATCTAATTAATTAGATACAAATAGAAACTCAAACAATTTTTTTAATGAAAGTGAGCCTAACGAGTTGGTCAAAATTGTTCCACTCAACACAGATATGCCACGCATAGTTCAAGACTTATTTACCTATTTAAAAGAAAACGTTTGATAATAAATTACGACTTTTACAAAGTTAAACAGCGCCTTATCAGTCATGATCTTATTGTACCTAAACTATCTTCAATTATGAGTGTTTACAACTGTAATACAAATTTGAATTAACCACAGTTTATTTATTATCCACCTAATAATACACCGGAGTTGTGTCTGTGACGTCACGGTTATGTAACAGTAAACCTTATGCTAGGAGAGCAAGAGAGCAGAGAGAGAAAAGGAGACTGTTTCTTATATGATATCAAATATAATGCATGCATGCATTTACGATTATTAATTATTATTATACCTATCTGACTAGCAAAATACAGAAATTAAACCTTAGTATGGTCTCTTTCAAAGACATAATATGCCAATGTTATCCTAGTCTCGGCTTGGTATACATTTTCGCGGGGAAATTATAAATATTAAATAGTGTCAAGTTTTTGCTGTGCCTATTACTTAATCTTACTCATACATGAGTAAGATTAAGTAATAGGCACATTTTAAAATAATACATTATTTTAAAACCATATTAGGGACTATAAAATTTCATTCAGATTTATCCAATAGTTTGTTTTCGAGTTAGAAACATACAATCTATAGGTACATCCTCACACACTTTCGCATTTACAATATTAGTAGGATTAAGTTACCTAAACCTAGCCTCAAGAACGATCAAAATTGTTGGCATTCCTATTAGGTATGTCTTAAAGTGATTTGGTTTAGGGTGTGATGAAATTTTGCGATGTTTAGTTTGTCAACGATTTCGCGCTGTAGCGATAATGGCAGTGGTTCCAACATTATCAATGATCTAAACGCCTAATTGGATATGGCGTGGATCGATTTTTGATAATATTATGTTTCTTGATTCTCCATAAAGATAGAGTACATAATTATGTAAAGTCATGAGATGTTTATATTTCAGGAAAACAAACAATTGCTGATATTTGTACTGTCGACCATTTCATGGAACACACCATGAACACACACACATCAGAGAACCTACTATGTATATATATTACTAGGTTTCCGCCTTAGGCTTCGCCCGCGCAGTCAAAGAAAAACCCGCATATAGTTCCCGTTCCCGTGGGATTTCCGGGATTGCGTCATTTTCCCGGGATAAAAAGTAGCCTATGTCCTTTCTCGGGTATCAAAATATCTCCATATAACCAAATTTCATGAAAATTAGTTCAGTAGTTTAGGCGTGATTGAGTAACAGACAGACAGACAGAGTTACTTTCGCATTTATAATTTATAATAATTAGTATGGATGTATTATAGTTAACACAAATTAATCATTTCAAAATACAATTAAAGACAAACCTAGAAATTTCTGCTAAGTCAGATGCCGGTACCGGGTACTGTGCCGGTACAAAGTATGTAGTAGTCGTGTTATCTATACAAATAAAAGAAAGGGTGTAATAACTCAAGAACGGCTGAACTAATTTTCTGAAAAGGTAGAGAAGTTGGTCGAGTTGTAGCTTAGAACCAGAAGATGGACATAGCATACATTTAATCCCTAAAGTTTTGCAAAAAAAAATACAACTGGGGCGGAGCTGAGGCCAACAGCTACTTTGATATATTTTTATGCTCCAAAATAATAGAAACCATTTTCATAACAAGTTGAAGATGAAGAGGAGCATCGAAAGCCATCAGCCAAGGTGTATGAAGTGTCGTTATCAGCACTTGTCGCGATACCGCGTGATTCACCGAGATCAGCTCTTATCAGCCTTGTTGTCGCACCTACTCTACGTGAGCCCTGAGCCCTGGTTCGGCTTACGGCGACTCATGTATAGATGACGATCATTCCAGTGTTATATTTATACAGTTTGACCGGCTGTTTGCCACTAGGAATAGCACTATTCGAAAATTACACCTAACCTTAAAAGTGAACCTTATGAGTTTTTTCCTTTGCAGCTAAACCCCACGATTAGATATATAAATATCTAGAGCTAAGTTAATAGTATGTATAAAGTTTTCTCTGATTATCATGAAAAAGCAAACCTAAATCCTAAATTCAATGCAAATTTGCAAAATTATCAAAAATATACTAGATTAGATCGATATTTGTGGGAATGAGCCCGCTATCGGCGGTATCGTGACAGCCGCCTGTCAGCGCCGCCTGTCCGATACTCGCTGATCTTGCATCACCAACATTTTTGTCAAACTCCTTATCGTTGACAGATCTGCGACGAAGACATATTCTTCAGTAATCTTTTCCTAGACAATATTAACAATGTTATTTGTTTTGACATTTGTCATGTTTCTACAGAAGGTATACCTACTCTTCCTGAAAATGTTTTTCTGTGCGACTTTTTGTAATACTTTCAGATGACTGCTCATTTTAATCCAAAATTGTATTGCTTGTGTCGTTTTTTTTTTGGCAAAATGTAACCAAATTTACTTGAATGTTGTAACAATGTGTTATAAATAAGCCAAAATATGATGTCTATTTGAAAACCAAATGCGCAATATGATGAGAGCCTGCAGCAATATAACGTTACTTGCGTAGCGTAATGCCTGCGCAAATAGCTAGTTACGATGTAGGTAGGATCTCGGCACATAACACCTACAGGTTTATTGTATTTGTTATGAAATGGAAAGCTACGAGTGTGGATTATAAATAGCGGAGTCGAGTGCCTTATCTGAATCGTGGATATCGTAATAACTTGTCACGTTGTCATAATATCTTCCTTACTGGCTTTTTCATTTGTGAAAAGGTTTACGTAATTCATATTTATTTATTTCTCAATAATTATGAGCTCGAGTTCTATTAGAATAATAATTACCTAAATATCTTTCTCTAATTTTTTCATACATATGACTCATAAATCGTAATATTATTTTTATCTCTACATCGGATATGATACAATATTAGACTATAAAAACCGCTAAGCCACACCCTACGGCTACGCGATCGAAATATGTTTCTATGAAAGTATCTACGCACTTTGTACTTCACTGTGTCAACACTGAAGGTATTCAGTGACACAGTTAAATGGT
Organism: Colias philodice; assembly: GCF_061535455.1. Lineage (NCBI taxonomy): Eukaryota > Metazoa > Arthropoda > Insecta > Lepidoptera > Pieridae > Colias > Colias philodice. The sequence continues at coordinate 13,630,303 of NC_143088.1, forward strand.
GTTGCAATCGTGTGGCCTCTATGTGTGTGGGGGGAGGGGGGCACACACTGTGAGAGTATATTTGGCAACATTTCAGTACAATTCATGGGGTAAACATTCGATGTAACATTCCTGCTTACACGCAAATAATTGAACAGGAAACGAGAAGAATATTTGGAACACTTTAGGGTAACAGATTTAAGTACTCACGCAATAGCAAACAGGTTTTGTATGTTATGATCAGCTGCAGCGTTAGAACACAGGGGAGTATCTATGTACTACGAGTCGCGGGTGCAACGACCTCACCCCCAGCGAACAGGTTGTCTTAGATATGCAAAACGTTATCTCGTTTATCTTAACTAGGCGCTAATGTGGCGGTTATCTTAGAGATTTGATAATCGTATCTAACAGATACATTATCTAGTCCACCAGCTGTAGTGCTCGGCTCGCCGCTGGGCCCGCGCGTCCTGCGGCAGGCGGCGCGGGCTGCGGCCGGCGCGGTGACGTCACAGTGTCCTGGTTGTTGCGCTCTGGGTGTGAGCGATAAGCGGAGCAAACAGCGCCGGCTAGAGCAAATATTTGTCGGGAACGGCGTCGGCCCGCGCCCCCGCGCCCCCGCACTCCGCGCCCCGTGCCCTACGCCCGCGCCCGCTCTATCTGCGGCAGCTGAGATATCACGATACCTATCCCCGATATGGAGTAATTATCAGATAGAAGGTTCACAGATTTGATTACGAGAGCGCGTATCTTCATTACCCACTACACCGCTGCGAGATGCCGCCTGGAGAGCTCCTCTCCGCGGCGCAAGCGAAGCCGCGCGCGAGTGTGTGTATGTGTTGTGTTGTGCGCGGCGGGGGCCGGGGGAGGCGGTAATCCCGCCGATCTGATAACGGCTCAATACGTCCACGGATTATTGATGGGCGCCGCTCGACCTCATCACGATGTTATCAGTTGTTTTTTTCGTCGAATATTTTCCGAGAAAAGCTAATAAAGCGGGTGCAGGTGTGTGCGGGGCGCGGGCTCGCGGGCGGGGGGCGACGCTGATAAGCCGCCATATTGTTTCAGGCCCTCCCCTCCCCGCGCCGCCCCGCGCCACCGCTACAGGCGCTGCGCACGTCCGCACCACGTTTCAGCTCACAAGAGCCTAAGTACTTACCCACTGGATACAGCTATTCTATCACACAACAATAAATTCCATTTTCCGTGTCAGGTACCTGCGATGAGTAGGTATGATTTATGAGACATACCTATACTTACCTACCTACGTATTGCTAATTGCGATGCAGATGTTACAATAGAGAGCAATAATAATTAATTGTGCCATTTACCTAAGTCTTTTTACAGTAGGTAGGTACTATACCTATAATATCTGTACTAAGTTATGATATTCCGTCACTTAGGTATTTTGTTTCTGACGGACTTTGGTTCGCCCTTAATTAATAAATCAAGTAAGTAGTTTACCTAGGCTATACTACAAAACTTGAACAAATCTTGGTGATATTCTTTACAATACTTATTGAGAAATGATGTTCAAACTGAAACATTTCCTTTTTTCAACTTAGACTTCGTTAAGAAGCGCTATTGAATCATCAAAATCTATACTTCAGTAGTAGTTTGAGATTGTTTGTTTGTTTGTTTTAACGCGCTAATCTCAGGAACTACCTACATGTCCGATTTGAAAAATTCTTTCTGTGTTAGATAGCCCATCACGCTAAGACCAACAGGAGCGGAGCCATGCGGGTGAAACCGCGCGGCACAGCTAGCTAGAATAAAACTAATATTGACCACCGGTTATGTTGGCAATCTCTACAAAGGAGAACCAGCGAGTAGGTAATTCTGTAAATATAAATTTATAAAGAATAGAAAAAATTCATCACGAGGCGGGACTCGAACCCGCATCCTTTCGCGCAATGCCATAAAACCAAAAATATAAATTCGAGTAATTCTGTAATTAATTAGAAGGCTCTACGAAATTATATACTTAAAAGTTGTAGAAGAATACAATTCTCATATGTATTTAAATATCTGCCAAAATAATAAACAGCTAACAAATTCACCATAATCTCTAATGAATTCACCACTACAGAACTTATTATTTTACATTTGTAGCTACAAACCAACCTACAAACATTGTCTGATGTTCTGTGGTCTGAATGTTCAAACTTTACGCGGCCGACGGCCACTAAACAGATTATACTTATGCAGCTGCAGGTATGTCCGTCTAAGATGTTACATGACTTTTTCTAATTTATTTTTACACACATATGTATAAGATATAGGTACACGTTTGAAAGTAGGTAAGTCACTAAAGGGATATAAAAGTTATTTACTATTGATATGTTAATAAAACGTATGACTATTGTAGTTCAAATAAAAGTAAATCTCACAATGTCTTCATAATTATAGGCCGGTGTAAATTAACATGTAATTCGCAAAGCATGATGTTGTGCTGCATTTTTGGTATATTGTTTGGATCTGTTAGGGTGATGTAAATCCCAATATGCAACTTCGAAAAAGTTGTGCTCGCTGCGCACGACGCGTAAGGCAAAAGCTAAAGCTGCGAAAATTTAGGACTTTTTTCACTTTTTGCTCTAAAAGACAAAAAGTATGCGTTTCTGACAACTAACATTTCCTACACAAATAAAGCTAATTAAGTTTTCAACAATTTCCTAACCGATCTCTACACCTTATATCAACTAAGGTGTAGAGATCGGTTAGGAAATTGTTGAAAACTTAATTAGCTTTATTCCCCTTATTAATTAGCCCTTCAAAGGTCCGTTATTCCCGAAAATTTGAAATTTTCAGTTTTAATTATTTAATTGGAATATTGCCTACCCTATACACACTTTTACAAAAACGTTAGTTACACATTACAAGTATCAAGTAGGTATGTACAAAATATGATATTGAATGCAACCCTCTTTGAAGTTATTAGTATGAATTGACACTTAAAATACTAAATTCGCTAAAGATCGGTACATCCTCAAAATACTTTGATATTTTCCATAATACTTAAAATTGGAAGTGCACAGAAGACATTAGGTTATAGGTATCACTTAATTTAAAATTTATTCAGATTTGATCAACTTGAGCCTTGACAAAACATATAATCTCAAAAGTCAAAATATTATACTAACTAGGTATTGTATGGGCAAAAAAATGATAAACTAGTTTCCTAGAGGTTTATTGATAATTCTAAAATTAATTAGTATCTATTAGGTAATTATTGTAATGAGAAGTCGAGGAAAATTTAATTATTTATGTATGTTTCCTCTGCAAAATATGAATTTAAAACATAATCGGCGATTTCTTCTCAGACGATGTCAAATTATAATAACAAAATCGTATTGAGTAGGTAGGTAGTTTTATTACCCACCACTCGTGTACGTTGTACCTAAAATGCTACTAATATTAAAGGCCAAAGTTTGTATGTTTATTTGTTACAGGCTACTCCTTCACACAAATCTGCTGGACCCAGCGGCGGCCTTAGGGGGTGGCGAACGGGGCAATCGCCCGGGGCCTCGCTCTTGCAGGGGCCTCGCGCAACAACCCACCCAAGCAAATTTAAAAAAAATGAAAATGTGTGCATGTACTGAGTATGTTCATGCGTGTGTATGAAGGAAACGACGATATTATCTCGGTGCTGAAATACATAATAGAAAACAAATTAACTGAAGTTTACCCCACTATCGAAATAGTCCTGAGAATTATTGCCACCACACCTGTGACAGTTGCGTCTGCTGTAAGGAGTTTTTCGAGGCTTAAAATTATTAAAACATATTTGAGGAATTCAATGACACAAGATCGGCTTTCAGCCCTTGCTATTCTTTCAATCGAAAATGACGTAGCTCATTCGTTGGATTATTGTGCTTTAATTAAAGATTTTAGCCTTAGGAAAAGCCCCAAACATCAATTTTAAAATTTATCATCTCTGTATTTGTTAATTTGGTAAATCTTTCTATGTATAAATCCATACTAATATAATATTATTTAAATGCGAAAGTAACTCTGTCTGTCTGTTACTCAATCACGCCTAAACTACTGAACCAATTTTCATGAAATTTGGTATGGAGATATTTTGATACCCGGGAAAGGACATAGGCTACTTTTTATTGCGAAATATGTACCACGGGCGAAGCCGGGGCGGCTAGCTTTTAGTTACCAATCTATACTAATATTATAAAGAGGAAAGGTTTGTATGTATGTATGTATGGTTTTCACGCATAAACTACTGGACCGATTTTGATGAAATTTGGCACAGATAATCTTTAGACCCTGAGAAAGAACATAGGCTACATTTTATTGCGAAATATCGTGCCTCATACCACGGGCGAAGCCGGGACGGACCGCTAGTATATAATAAAATATTCCCCATAAGACCTTACCTACTTATATCCCTTTTATCTGTTCAGGAGGTTATTCTAAGAAGGCCGACAAAACATACACTTCATTCTATAGTCCAGACTCTAGACCATTCCTACATTAAATGTTAAAAAAGACTAATTGCAATGTAATAAATTTTTTATAATCCCAATTACAATGGTTATACAATATACACATCTATTCGTAAAAAATATCGTACTGACTATAACACTGCCTCTTCTTGGTAAATCCATAAATACCAGATTTGCTAGTCCACTCTAGCGAAGCCGCTAGCTGAAACCTAGTTTACTGTTTAAGGCTTTTACATGCGCTAATAACCTTGAGGATACTTGACGGATCTCAAACCTCTCCCCCTGCACCTTCTTTTTTCCTCGCATTTTGTATTTAAAAAGATACTAATCAGTGAAACAAAAAATCCTCGTCAGGGACTGTTGTGTAACTGATAATTTATTAAACATAAAATTTTCAGAGCTCTAAGTCAGCAGGCTACGAAGTTTATAGAGTATTTGCGGAAAAATCGATGACCACGGCACATTTTTTTTCTAGAAATCTATTAACTTTGGAAAAAAGTCCTCGCGACCATCCTATTTTATATATTTTTTTCGGTATTGTGCTTTATGTTGTACCAGACTTTATAGAGGTTGAACATATAGTCGAAATTGCCGGGTAACGCCTTAAGAACAAAAAACTCTGCGTTGAGGTTCCTTTTTTTTTTTTTTTTTTTTTTTTATAGTGGGGAAATCTTCCAAAGATACCCACGGCCCCCGGGGAAGGAGCCGTGGGTTATGTCGGATTCTTACCGACTAAAACCCCACTGTGTTCCGTCGAGCCGCTTTAATGATGGGGCCGCGGGTATTTGTTGGAATTCTTCGTAGGTACTTATGTTTATTCATTAGGTATCCATTTTGGGCATTTGGACATTATGTAGGTACATACTCATTGGATCTCCTTGGACATTACACTTCAAATTAGGTAGAGGTTACGTAATAAGAATAACTATTAATCTGTGGTAGAGGTAACAGGTACAATTTTTTTAATTATAGCCTTATCCGTAAGATTGTCGTATGTTATTACTTCCCAGAATTTGTTCATTAGACAAAAACAATTAGGTAATACAGGCTGTTATATTTTTTAGTATGTAACCCGAGCGCGAGCGAGTGACGCCGCTTTTTCTTTATCATAACTATTAAACGATGCTAAATAATATCACCATTTTCAATACCAATCTCCGTATCGTAATTCGTACGTATACAGCTATAATAAAAAATAATGCCATTTACACAAGGTATCGTGTTTCAACCGAAAACAAGTGTTGATTTACGGGAATTTTATTTTATCTATCTCTACATTAATTCTTTCCGGGTAATTTTCTTGAATCAATTTTTACCAGTTAATAGTATTAATCTCCATTAAATACTAATATTATAAAACTGAAGAGTTTGTTTGTTTGAAGTTTGAACGCGCTAATCTCGGGAACTAGGTACCTACTGGTCCGATTTGAAAAATTATTTCATTGTTAGATAGCTCATTTATCGAGGAAGGCTATATATCATCACGCTACGACCAACAGGAGTGGAGCCACGGGGGTGAAACCGCGCGGAGCAGCTAGTTATTTATAAAATGATGTGCAGATTAAGGATACTACGTGGTAATCGTGTAATTAATTAAGTAGTTGCGGAACCAAGGCAAAACAAAATATGTTTCGATCGTAAAGCACTCATGCTTCGCATTGAATCGAGCCATAAAAGGGGAACAATATAAATTTATAAAGAAGAAAAAATTCATTCAAGAATTTTTTCTTATAATATCAATAATAATAATATCAATTTCAAGGGGAACAATGTTGGCTACATTTTTATTGGAGTTAGATAGAAGAGATAGAACTCATGGGTAAAAATGGATCATTATCCATTAGTTACATTAGTCATTACAATAATTAAATCTTAAAAATGTATGCACTGGTTTAGTTTAAGAAATAAAACACATTGTATTTGATAATTTCATTTATTAAAAGTGTACTTTATCGCTTATATAATAATATGTACAAAAATATAGGCAAGTCTCCGCCTCTGACACAAGTCGAAGTCAAACCGACGTCGATACAAAAGTATCCACCTCGGGTCCGCGACACAACGTCGGGAACCCGATGTACAACATAGCTAACTCTATAAATCTATAACTTGTCGTTCAATATAAACTTTATAATAGGACATACTCTAATAAATATTATATCTTCTAATTCGGTCTGTAAATATTAGAGAGGTTCAAAGATCTTGTCGCATTAGCACTGGACACAGTTTAGTGTGCGAGATGGCACGGCTCATTTAGATTAAGCGATACAGCGGCATCCACAGGTGTGGACGTGTGACAGACGAACTCCGACAAATGAAAGCTACGTAACTCAAAGGTCTAAAACCACAAAAATATATTAAGTATACTGTTATTGAACGCTCCTGAGCCGAGCTGACGCTGCTCACATTCTGACGGTTATGCGACACGTTTGGAGTGACTTTACTCTCTCCGGTTCTGTTAATATAAATGAGCTGTGTTAGAATTTAATTCAAATACAATACAGTTCTATATATAAGTCTAGAACACAATGCTTCATTATATACATCATCATTATTATGCCATATAACGAAATGAGATGCCAATTATTTAATATAAATAAAGTTTAAATATATCAATAAATTGATTATACGATTAAAATATAATCCTGTATAACTTTGGTCTGTGATAAATACGATTTATTATAGTAATATCAAGTGCAATCACACTAATTATTATTTGCTTAGTAATAGTTCTCGCATTTAACAAACATACTTATTCAAAACAGACAGTCAATGTTGCTATGTGACTGTCAAATAGTACTAGTATTGTAGAAACACGAAAACAGTGTACTAATAGATCTGTGTCGCTAAATTACCTTAGTACATAATGTAAATTGAGCTCGTTCTTTCTTTTCCTTAAATTATTCAGTAATTATAAATATGAATATAAAATTGTACAGGGCCTTAAATAGTAAATTCGCGGAATGCTCTATGAAGTCATGGAGCTCGCTGCGGCGCAGCGGTCTACTATATCTAGCGAACGATTATCGAAACGGCCTCTAAACTATAATATTACCGATAACTTACAATAAGGAATTCATCTTAGGAATGTTTTGCAGTCTCAAATATGTCTCGAACATTTGGTAACAGGAAACGCGGTACTAGCTCGTAAAATATCTAGATTTAACACGAATTTATAACTTAACTAGACAACATCTCGTACCTAATAATTAATTATTTATCTGCCGCTAGCGACGGATCGCGTAGCGAATTATTATTATTATATAGGTCGGGCGAGTCGCGCGCCGCGTGTCAACACAACGAAAGTGCACAACGAATTTGGGCGCGCGACCGCTCCATTTGGTCTACTAGCGACTCTTAAGCTATCCACCAGCTGGCAGCGCATTCGTGCTCATCCATCTACATTCGGTTACAAGGAGAAACTAGATATTACTACTAGAGACTTACGAATAACGACGAACACGAGAAGGTGCCAGGCGGTGAGGACACTTACACTACCATATTAACGAGTGAGATTCTTATGAGACCGCGAGCGGCCGCGGAGATTCCGGTTTGTTCGTCGCGGGGCGGGGGTGTGCGGCGGTGCGGGGGCGAGGGGGGCGGCTCAGCTGCCGAGCGACACGACCGTGGGGCGGTCGGCGTCGGGCGCGTGCGCGTACACGCCGTCCTCGTAGAACTCCTTGTGCGAGTGCGCGTGCGAGTGCGCGGCGTAGTGCGCGTGCGCGTGGCCGTGCGGGTGCGCGTGCCCGTGCGCGTGCGCCGGCGGCGGCTCCTCCAGCTTGACGGGCGCGCCCGGCGGCAGGTAGTAGTTCAGCGACAGCGCCCGCTCCGAGCCCGAGCCCGCGCCCGGGGACGTCTCCACTAGAACGACAAGCGATACCTACATTACAAGAACTGCCAACGAACGTTATGTGTAAACACGGATTTCGCAGTCAAAAAGCACACGCTTTTCATAATTTTTCGGGTCATCATATTCGAAAGTGGAAATTTATTCATTGCAGACGCATTATGATCCACAATCCACATCATAGTACCTATACAACCTCGACATCAACATCGTAGATTACTTACTATTCGATTTCAAATATTGTCTAACGTTTTAATTTTAGATACTCCTACCGAAATCATTAAAACAAATTTGGTCCTACCACAAAACAATTTCAACACAGTCAACTTTAAAGACGGGATCTGTCACTTTAATAGTTGTCTATGTGAAATACGACAAAACAAACCAGAGAACCCGCGCTTAAGAGGAGGCTCCCTAACATAATTTCTGGCACTGAGAGACCGTTTAGACCGCTACGGTGCTCGACACTAACACAGCCATAATAAAGTGTAATAATTGATCTAGACTCTAGAGAAAAAATATCTTGGGATTGGATAGTAAACTATATTCTCTTAACATTTATTTTAGGTTTAGACTTTATCCAAGTAAATTTAAAAAAAAAAAGGTAATAATCCTCAAAAAAAGGCATAATTTTTTAATAAAAAATGAATCGAGCGAAAATGTTACAATTACGTAACTGTCTTGTACATGGAAAGAAAAAGACCGAATAAATCATATATGTATGTACTAAAGTTCCATTTTTATTGTATGTGTGACTGTTTCAGAATATTAATGCAAATTCACATAAAATTTAGGGAGCCTCCTCTTAAAGTTAAACCCTGTCTAAAGATTTTTGTGGTAAGACTGTGTTATGATGTTGATGATGATGTTTAAGCGACTTGTTATTGTTATTTGCTCATTCGATTTGCTAAAAAGTGTGCAGTCACTAGTCTATTACATAAGCGTTAATTCTGGCAAATTAATATTAGATTCGAGCGAAGTCAGGTTTAGCGGCTAAAGCGAAGAGTGCAGTGGCCGTACCTTTCACCTCCCTCCCTTCCTTTAGCCCTTGCTGATGAATCACAGAAGAAATCTGGCTGGTCACGTTCAACCCTACAGTTGGAATTATTATGCTTAGGAAAGTGTGAGTTTTAATGTCAACATTGACACTGATACGTCATATTGACATTGACAAATGATATTCGTCAACTTGACCATCGAACAAGAAGCTGTATCTATGATCTCAGGACTGCTTTAGTATTTGCTTAATCAATGTCTATGCCCACCACAGATGCCTATATTACAGACTACACAAACATCCTCTTACAGAATCGAACTATATAATGAATCCTTCTGTTTCAACACAAAGAAAGAGATCGGATATCCAACAAAATGTATTCAATCTACTCACATGCATTCTCCACTTTAACTGTTGAAGCCATGGAGTGCGGCGTGTGAGCGGAGCGCGCGGCGTGCGCGGTGTGAGCACTGTGAGCGGTGTGAGCGGAGTGAGCGGAGTGAGCGGAGTGAGCGGAGTGAGCGGAGAGCGCCGACAGCGAGGTGTGCGCCGCCGCGTGCGCGATGCTCTTGCTCAGACTCCGGTCAGACTTCTGACTGTTCTTCGGTTTTCTTTTTCGCGTCTGGAAATATCGTTTTTAAATTATCGATATTGAATAAATATGGATGACATCGTTGTATTGTTATTTGCATATTACATTCTTGATACTTTTAACTAACAAGTTTTTTGATAAAATTTAGAGATGCTGTTATTTTATTATTGCTCCATTCTGGGAAGCCAACTATTCTAGGTAACAACAATAATTTAAGTTAAAATTGGAAAACAATCAGATAGAAAAGACCGAAGAGCTCTTTAGTGTCGGAATACAATTCGCGTTATAGTGAAACCGAATAGAGTGCTCGCAAAATGGTAAATAGCAGTAAATTCCCGTTGGACGCACCTGTATGGAATCCTTCTTCATGGCAATGGGGCGGTTGATGTTGTGCAGCTTGTAGTAGAGGCCGCACGCGTTGCACACGTTCTCGCCGTGCGAGTTGCGGCGCCAGAGCGACGTGGTGGTCGTCTGGCAGTTGCTGCACGACACGCCGTGCCGCTTGTTCGTGCCCATCTGTGGGGCGAGCGGTCGGTCAGCGGGGACTTGCGCGCGCAGGGACCACACCGTGCAACGACTTTTTGGAAACTTTTTTTTTTTTCATTTCAAAATATGATTGATTCAAATTAAATTCGTTGAAAACACCACAAAAACAATTTTATTAAACGGAGATTTAGACTAGCTTCAATTCGACTTGAATAAATTTAATTTTTTACTTTGGACTGTTTCATTTATGTGATGTACTAAGCTGTGCACGGTCGGGTGTGTCCTCGCGCGGGCAGAATGAGGTGAGTTAGAAATAAAAGCGTAATGGAAATGTTATGAAGTCTATGAAGATAATTCGTGACCAAAAATTTCATGAACGGTTACTTATGACCGATATATGACTAAAGATCGCAATGATTCATTGTATTGCTGAAATTTAATTGCGTTATATATATTCACTAATTAATATCGATTCCGAAATTGATGGTCGACGTCAAATGATTCGGATGAGTTACCGACATGCTGATAACTTGGAAACTTATAAGCGGTGAAATAGTTAGTTGAGCGGGTGGGACTCGGGATACACAGGAGAGGATAGTATAGAAGTATCGTTGGGGATGAATGTTTCGTTTGATATTGTGAAAACGGACAGGCGCGGAAGGTAGGTGTATCGGAAGAGGACAGAAAGTATAGAGGGTTCGGGATTCACGGCCGCCGACCCTCTCGTAGTTCCGGAAGACCCATGAGTCCCTCCGGCACAGGAGGAACGGCTCGGAGCGCGGGGCGCACGTACCCCTTTCTTCTGTTTGTAGTCGGGGGTGGTGCCGGGCAGCGCGGGCGCGCAGTGCGGCGCGGGGGCGGACAGCGCGGCTCCGACGCCGTTAAACAGGAAGCCCTTGTAGAAATCCGCGCCCGGCGGCGCACCCTCGGCCACTGCAACCAACACAAGTGTCAACGACACGACAGGACGCTCGGCGGGCGCGGATTTCACGCGGGCGAGGGAGGGAGGGGCGGGGCGGGGCGTTAGTCGAGCGGAGAGCTGCGTACGTCGGGGGCGGCAGGGGGCGCCGCGTGCCGCTGACGTACCAGCCGCCGCGGCTGCTTCAGCGGCCGGTTCATGCCGTTCATCTTGTTGTACAGGCCGCATGCGTTGCACAGGTAGTGGCCGGTGCCATCGCGCCGCCACAGCGGCGTGTGGATGGCGCCGCAGTTCACGCACTCGCGCCCCTCCGTGAAAAACTCCGCCATGTCGACTGCGCAACACAACATTAGCTCGCACCTCGCCCGCCTCGCGCCGCGCTCCGCCGAGCGTCAGGCTACCCGCCGAGCGGTCGCCGCGGCGACTCGCTCTCGGTGTACAATAATATATTATTATACAATAACATTACAAGTAAATAAAGGAAAGCCATCTTAATAATATTCTGTAGTGCGATTATTCTCAAGCATGTCCATAGTTAATGACTGTCTTGTCGCAAGTTTGCAAAATATTTGCAAACGGATTGTCGGTAGGTATACAGCGACCTATGCAAACATATTGTAAAAGAGCGCTCGATCAGCAGAAATCGCGATTGTTTATGTATGTGTCGTCGAACCGGGCCTTGACAATGGCCTGTGTGTGTGTGTGTGTGTATGTGTGAGTGTGTGTGTGTCCCACGGCAAGGCCGCGCGTGCTCCATTCATGGCGTACAGCCCGCGGGTCACGAATCGCCGCACCGCACCACGCCGCGCAGCTTGCTCGCCGGACACATTTGCACGAACCGATGTTCTGAGCACGCTACTGCTTAATGCATTTACAAGCTTTTACTCAAATGTATGTTTCCAGGTGGAATTTATCTTCTGTTATAAATAGGTAGAGGTTGAACATAATATCCAAAAGCTTCATGTATTAACAATGCGTGTAAACTTTCACAAGTGTTTAAGAATAGTATTTTTTTAGCCTTGAACTTCAAAAATGCTTTACTTATTAACTTAAATTTCAAGTAAAAGACTCAAAAAAAAACATCCGTCTTACGCTTTTTGAGGCCACGTGTCCTGACGCGAGTTTAAGATTTTATATACCCAACGCCGTTAAAGAAGTTTTCACTTCAAAAAGAACTTAGATTAAAACATATCTACGTACTAGGTAGTAAACGTCATATTGAAAATGATAGTTTATTTATGTTTCAATTAAAAGAAAAAAATAACAAATGAAAATAAATTCAATGTCAGGTCATTGTCGTCATTGTCGCGGGTACAATGTGCTGCGGAAGTGTATTTTGCTGACGAAGCGAACCTCGCGTCTATTGTTTTAATAAGTTACGTCCATTCAACACCGACGATATGAAATGCAACTAATAACTATCTTATATAATAGGAAAGTAAGCAATTTAAAACAACAATATTTAAATTAAGTTAACAACATCTTGATTTCTCTCTATTCGAATCAGAAAGTTTATTATAGTGCATTAGGGGAATTCCGAATGTGGGGTAATTCGGAAAATTGTGAATTCTTCAGAGCATCGTTTTATTGAGAGTATCATGAAGGTATTGTATAAAAATTAACGGGTTTGATGGTAACAGCATTCATATTAGTTAACACTACCTATTGCAATTACCCGTCATCCGGAATATCTGAAATTTAGGTTCTAGAAGTATTGGTAAAACATATTTAAGTACGTTACGAACAAACAAATTTTTGGTAAAAAAGAGTCCATAAAAGGTCCCCATCCGTTGTATTGTGCCTTATTTTGTGTTTAAAATTAGATAAAACTTGACATCGTTAGAAATGTGTTGAGAATTAAAATGTGAAACATGAAGTAAAGAATGAAAAGTACGTACATAGCACAGAAAGTCCGTTAAATACCGTTTATCCGATTACGTTGGCAAGGCAGTCGCCACTCGGCAGTCGAGCGGCGTCACATTCTGGTGTCGGCTTACGGCCATGTTCCGAGAGTACCTACTCGTGTTGTGTTATGTGTAGATGCTGTGACTGCCAGATGCTTCTCGGAACTGGCCATGGGATTGTAAACAATCCGCGCAACAACGGAAATTGTGCTCCAAACTGTATATCTAGCTAGCTATAATACTACCTATTCATAAATTGGCACTAAGATTTATAGGCAGGTGGACGTAATTCACCTACATGGGAGATGACGTAAAATCTACGATTATCGTAATTTTATCCGTTTGTTAACAATGGTGGTTGAGTAAATGATGAACGTTGAATTTATAGTTACTAAATATAGTAAAAAGCAAACATAAAGTACCTACGTAGGTATAATATAATTATATCCAAATGCCTAAAATATATTTCAAAACCCAATTAGTTATCTAAATATCCGAGCAATAACGGTCAGTCCCGGCCGTTTTAACAGACGACTGCATCATTGCAGTCGTCTGTTTGATGTAAAACTAATTATTTTGGTGTAAGCGGAGCCGGCCATGTGCGGCGAGCGGCGTCACTCGCTCGCCTTATCGCGCGACGCGGTTAAACACTCATTATCGTTACACTAATGTTGAGTACGAGTTTTGTAGTGACATCAGTACTCTAGCAGTTAAACTAATACATTGAAAAACAGAAAATAAATTGTTTGTAACGGGGCCGGGGTGACGACAAACGACCGAAATTTCAATGACTTCGTTTCTCATCATATAGTTCTTAGATAGGAACCCAAATGATACACTGTACACTTAGATATGTTGTAAGTACCTTATTTCGAATAATTAATAACAAAATACCGATTTATCAATACAGAAGCTAAGCACTTAATTTACAAATATATGCCATCTTCTGAAGTTACGACTTACGAGTCACCTTTCTCAGAAGTCAGAACCATCAAAACTAAAACCTATCTTATCATATTTTGGCAAACATAAATTCCTATCATAGGTAAAGCGAATGGTTGGCACTTGGTAGGTAAAACAAAAGAAATGTAAAAGTGACGTAAGCATCGGGCGCGCACGCAAGTGTGTCAACGGTCCTGCGCGTGCTCTCTCCGCGATAAGGCTGCGGAAGTGTCGCCGACCCATTAGCTCCCGCCTTACGCCGCGGCCGCGCCGTGCGGTGTGCACCACGCACCTCTACCATACAATATAATATACTCTATGCCTCTAGGGCCTAGGCTCTAACTATACGTAGTATATTATTATTAGTCTGTGCTCTAACATCTCGAACAATAATTATTAACGCAATGCCACGCTCGCCACCATTAACTAGCTTGCGGCCGGCGGTACAACTGTAACCGTACCTTACTCTGAACTAGCTTGGATCCCGCATCCCGCAAAGACAATACACATTTGCACGAACACGACGGTCGCGGTGGAGTTAAAATGTTAGGTACTTAAATAAAGTATGTACTGACGGAACGCTGAAATATGTCAGAAACGATACACTAATACATTATAAGTAATTGCACATGTGTAGTACATTACACGGACTACGTGACCCCGGAGCTACCTACAGAATGCGACACCGTGAGCGTCTCGCCTCACTTCATTCACTACTCTGCAGGGCTTTTGTTTATTCATGTTACTTGATCGTTACACGTTAATTCATTGTTTAATTTAATGATTGTGTACCATTTATAATTTATATTATCAAACAAGAAGACATATCGATTAAACTTTATTTAATATTTTAAATGACAACACCCAAGTGTAAAGAACAAATGAATCACAAAAGACACTCGTATGGCGATGGGCACACATGGCTTGTTGGCTCGCGGCCTGTTTGCGGCGCGTGCCTTATCCGATACCATTTACGGAATGCGATTTTAATGGTCAAAGGACTTCATCGGAAAGACATTTTTTGTCTTCGCCTCGAGCGGGCGCAGCGCCGCGGCCGGCGGACGGCCTGCGCAAACACACCGCGAGCGACCCACAGATATTGTTATTGTATTATCGCGCCTATGTATGTTTTCGTAATGGACACGTATGATCCGTGCGCTTCGATAAAACTCTTTTATTTTTCAATTATAGTCGCGCATTCGAGTACGATTCATTATTTGAGAAATTCTATAATATTGGAATTTAAATAATTGAACTTCGTGACACATTTTCAATACGATGTGCAGTTATTATTTTACCTATTGCACTAAGTGACGGTAGTAAACATTGATAAATGACTAATAATACACATTTTACGGCAAAACAAAGTGTAAACTACGCGTTTTTTGCTTTCCGATGATCAACCGTAAAACAGTTTTTGTGCAATAACCCGCGTAGGTAATATTTCAAAGAAAGGCTATTAATGTTTTATGGGCCACAAAACTATATCCACTTTCGATTTTCGAAGACGGATGACGGTTTAAGAGGCCGGGTGATAAGTGTTGCGAGTCTCCCCCCCCTCCCCCTCCCGCTCGCCCGCACACCGCGCCCCCCATCTCGCCCGCCCCGCTAGTTATCTGGCGCAGATCGACTATCCTAATAAAAATATCGTTCGACTCTTGGGGCTATCGCGATTGACCCCGGCCAAAAATAATAGCTCCGACTTCACAATTATCTCAGGGTTGTCAGTAGATACTTATTCCAACTAAATACATTTAAATTTGAAAGTGTACAACATTATTGTAAAGTTAAATACAATAACCATTTCTTTTTCTAATACTGTTTACGAAAGATAAAACCGTCAAAACAGTCGGAAAAAAATTGACATGTTTATTTGTTTTATCGCTTTTATTTTTTTCGAACCGGAGTCAACCCTACGCGTTATCATCCGCAGCATCCTTCACCGAACATTGTTACGAGCATCTCAATATATCGAGATAACGCTGTGAAATTTTACGCTACCGCCGATAACGGATAAACACATCATCGCGTCGATAACCGATACTTGCTTTTTGTCCTCACTGGATTGTTGAAGCGATGAGCATAGATAATATTGGATATGTATACGCGGACTGAAGAAATGTTTCGACATAATATTTTAGATTTAGATGACGAGATAAATATATCGGAAACGCTGCTTTAATTGCTACCTATAATTCGATTAATATTTAAAAACTTTGAAACTTTAAAAATAATAATGACGACTTATAAGTACTTAGTACATGTTAAATAAAGAGCTCAGAACAATGGATCGAGAGCAAGCCGTGAATCAGAGAGCAAACTCCACCGCGCCGGGTCGCGCCGATCGCGCACCGCTTTACGACTCGGCGACAAACATGCTTTACTGCTAACTATTGTTTCTTTGCACTTATCATATTGTGACGGTAATCAATACATATTTATAAATAATTTCAAAGTTATGGAAATTGATCTGCTAAGATAAAATTTAGATGTAGCTGTTTAATAAACCTATAAATTTTGTATACCTAGTTTACGTAACAATTTTAGGTCGATCATCAAATCCCAATAAAACGAATCGTCTTCGTGCCCATCTAATCGGAATCTCATCAATATGATATTAGATAAAGCCATTAACTAATGACAAACTCGACATGTTAACGATATTAACTATTTATAGCGACATGCTAAATAGCATGTCTAATAATTACATACTTACATCTCAATTTTATCAAGGATCGAAAAAAAAAATTCTATATTTTTCAAGGTATAGGTACTGGTAGTACTCTTATTGGAAAAATATTATAGTTGGTTTTGCTAAATTGAAAGGCTCATGTTAATAATTCAAAGTAGGTTTAATAAGAGGAAGTACTCACTGGCTGAGAGGCTGGCAGCGGCGGACAGCTGCGGCCGGTAGCTGCAGTCCACGCGCCATAGCTCCTGTAATGCATCGAGCGAATATTTGTATCTACTGGCTGAAGTATAGACATAAATACTTCTCAAACAATAAACTAAACTAGGAACAACGCAGAATCCCATGCAAAGATTTCTTACTGTGACTCTGACCTATAACGTATATAAAAAATATTTTAATTGCATCTCACTTTAATTCTCTCAATTTAATTGTATTGAACTTAACACGGATGTCTAATAATATTGTTAGCACACATTAAAGGAGCTAACACAGGTAACCTCTGAAATGTATGATAAGTACCATTACCATTAGTGAAGGAAATGAGCAGAATGTAGACAAGTGAGCTGTCGGGTGAGTCAGGCCGGAGCTCGGCCCGAGCCCGGGTGACGAGGTACCCATTGGCTATTGTTGGCGCTGCTATCAGTTCGAGCTTTTGGGCTATTACGCTTATCTATTCTTTGAAAGTTCTGATAAATTTGTTGCAACTTTCATTCTTACTTAGCTATGAGGTATTTTGCACGGTTTGGGCATTCATTTTTGGAATTTTACTGGATATGATTTGTCCAAAAACATTTTGTACCCATAAAACTAGAGTATAGCGACTGTGTTAGAACGTTATACCTACAACATTCTTATTTATAAAGGCCTATGTTTAGATACCTACTAATCCGTAAACACTGCTCTATGCTATGCCACTGGATGTTTTTACTTTTTGTTGAAACTATGTACCTACTAAGTAATTTCAATTGATAAGTGACGTAGTTGTATGTTCATTAAACTTTTCCATATAATTAAAAGCGAGTATCAAGTGTCGCAATATTGACGGATGGTGGTGGACAGCAACAGTGAGCACGTGCGGCGCTTTCAAAACCCGCAGATAACCTGATTCCGGGTAATTTGAAAACAGACGAACGACAGAGTATGTGCTTAATTTCACAACTGCCCTATTTGTGTACTCCTATACATTGTGGATAAAAACGTTAACGAAATGTACCTCTACATGAACTTTCACACACCACTAACATCCCTCACAAAACGTGTAGGCTGTATCTGCAGAGGGTCGTCGTAACACCGTAGACAGTTGCCTATCTGTCAAAGTCTGCTTATGTATAAGAGCGCGTATAGTGTATACCTAGTTAGTGTGTATAACAGATAATATGTGAAGGGTCTTACTGGTTGCGCGTAGGCGGAGGCGGCGGAGGGCGCGGGAGAGGGCCGCGCGGAGGCGGCGAAGGGCCCGCCGAAGCGCGCGCTGAAGGCCGGCAGCGCGCCGCCCCCCGCGCTCCCTGCGCCCCCGCCCCCCGCACCGCCCTCGCCCTCGCTCTCCGGGTACTCGCTCAGCACGGCGCCCGACCCGCTGCCGCAGTAGCTGGGCGATCCTCCTGCAAGACCAGAAACACGGTAAATAACACGATGATGGCGGCCAAACGCCAGAAGAAAGAAGAATACGCTACCTGTGTTAGTGGTCCAGATCTGCGGCTGCGTGAGGTCGGCGCCGTTGCCGAAGTAGGGCGAGCCGGCCGCGTAGCAGCGCGCGTACTGCTGCCCGCCCTCTCCGCCGCCGCTGACAGACAATACAGAAGGCACTTTAGAATATAATATTCCTCTTAAATCTTAATCGCAAAATTTGACTGTACTTGAGATACCTTATAATATTATTAATAAATAAGAAATAACATACGGTAGGTGAGGCACCTTTCCTTACAGTCCCTATATTTTAAATAATGATATTATAAATGGAAAACTGTATTAAGTATATCAGGTATCTGTATAGTGTATACTGTATACCCAATTTCATCATAATCATCAATTAGTTAAATTAAGTAATGATGATTATGATGTGTATGGGCAGTATGGGTCTACAGATACCTGTAAAAGCTGAGACAGACAGAATTCCTGTCCCGAAAAGGATCGTTCCTTCGTTGATGAAAGATAGATTAAAGTGCAAACAAGGGAGCGGACGAAAATACATATAGTTTACCTACCATATAATTAATTTTAGTGTAAATACTCTACCAATTGCAAAAAAATGCAAAGCTTATTATGTTAGGTAAATAATAAATAAAATAAATAATATTTGACAAGTGCTGAACTTTGGACAGAAATAAAATTAGCGAAACTATTATCAGGACGAATGGTGAGTGGTGCGTCAGCGTGAGTCACAGTGCGGGGCTGTGCCTGCAGCCTGGGTGACTGGTCACCAGTGCAGTCTGCGAAGGAACGCACCATCTCTCTACTTGCATTTTAAACAATACTGCATAAGATGATGATTAATGTTCTGCATATTATGTGAAATAACCTAGGGTTACTTTTCTATCATTTGAATTAAAATCGACAAACTACTAAAAACCTCATACTAACATATTATTACTTACACATACATTACATATTTACACTTTTATTCAATTAAACGATATCGATATGGCTAATTTGAAATGTTAAGTTTGGAAATGGCGGAAACAATAATTCACAAATGTTTTCGACTGGAATTAACATAAGAAGCATTTATAATGTTCATCGATCTGATAACGCTCACATTTACTTATTGCTTACTTGTTTCTCAAAAACATTATTATAATTCTTAAACTTGTTTCTACTTAACCTATTACGTCAATTGATTGTTTTTAATTGCCATATTGTAGGTACCTACTTAGTAAGGTACTCGGGTTCAGACACCCACTTTAGCGGGATATCGAATCTCGATATATTTAGTCAAAAAGGAGTTTTAACGATCTTCTGGAAGTCGTGGCTAAACCTATAACAGCTAGAAACTACAAGTCGGCTGTCGAGTAGGACTAGGTAGATGTGAATATTGCATCGTGCACGGAGCCGTACTCGTAGTAATGTTTAGTGCGCAATTAGTTTCGCATATTTCACAGCAGTCGGCGCAAGTGGGGCGCGGCTAATGGCTCGGAACGTCTTCGGGAGACTTATCGCGCGCCCTCCCCCCCGCACCCCGCATCCCGCGGTCGATGCAATACCACCTGAGCCTCGACCTCCTTGCATGCATTACTGCGACTGTTTTGCCGTTCAAACTTGCTACTTTTCGCTTATTTTATGCTTATTCCCATTTCATTAACTTTGATGCCATCGTCTGGAACAATCAACTTCCATCCTTTGTTTACTTTGGACGGATCATCACGAACTATAATTGCTATCAAAACAGCTGATGACATAATCGTGAATCGTCTCGTCCGTCTTGTACTTCCTGATTGATTGCTGCCGTAGAAGGCTAAGTGACCGCGGTCGCAAAAGGCGCGCGCCATAGCCGGAGCCCCCGGGCGGCGAGCGGCGGACGGCCCTCCGCGCGGGGACGGAGCCTGCGTCGTGTAACGCGAGAACACGGATGTAATAATGTTCAGCCACACTGCCCTACTGCCGAGAGCGTTCACTTCTATTGTTTACACACACCTTTATCGCTACATTCAACCCGAGGTAACGCGGCCGACTGTGAGCCGCATGCTATTTATGCCGAGTAGCTATTAACTTCATAGGTTCGAGAAGAGAAAATATTAGGTCTTTCGATATCGAATGTCACATAAGGAAAACGAATTAAATATTATTAATATACATTATACACACTTGCGAGTGCCACCGAAATGTCACACACCGACGTTGAAATGTTAATCGTCGTGTCTTACAAGGCAAAGTTGTTGGCACGTGGTTGCAATTAAGGGACCCGCATATGTGATGTCGTGTGTAAGATGTGGCCGTCCGGTCGGCAGCTCGTCGCGCCCGCAGCGCGCGGCTGCTGGCCGCACGTGCGCCGCGCCTGACCGCCCGCCGGCCGCACGTGTGCTCCACAGCTCAACCCGTTCACAGAACTGCTCCGGTGTTCCCAATCCCTAAAGACCTAGCCGGGGGTTCCAGTTAGCGAGATTTAAACGCAAACGTCATCGTTATTGCTTCTCATATTTCCGCCCGTCATCAAAACTCGTGTCTACTAAACGTACCTAAACGTCGATAGTGAATTCGAATGAATGACAAACGACTCGTAGAAGATAATTCATAATATTATGCATTCAAAACAAGTTCAAAACGTATGTAAAAAATTGTAAAGTGGCGGGACGAGCGATATTTGCGCAGTCGAAGCTTAATCCCTTTCCTGAGAGCCTATACAAATAAGTCATTTCGAGACACTTAAGTCGTCACTCCACACGACAAAAAATAAACAGTACAAATTTGGGAAGAGGCGAGGGCTCGGGACGTGTAAAATGGCGCGTTAGAGCGCGCTCCGCAAACACGCTAGCGCCTCACCTGCGGCCCGAGCGCCTTTATAAATGCTCGTTTTTATCCTTTATTGTCGACTCTATCTTTGATTATGATTATATTAATAACAAACAAACACTTCATTCTTCAAATATGTAATAATGTTTATTGTTTAGTAATTAATCCCAATAAATATATTTGTTCCGCTGTCATGTGGCAAAATATATTTCCACATCATTAAGTTAATGTTGGTTGTTTTCTAAATAAATATATTTTCCTCCAATTATAGTTTATTTGTGGCTTCAATAATTAAAACAAGGAAAATTATTCCGAATGTTGTTCAATAGGTAATGAGACTATTGAGTATTGTTATGCCGTTAAAATAATATAATCATTAAGTAGATCGATTTATGACTCATAATATGACATATCTGTATAGATACCTAAATGTGTACCTAATATTTTTGGGAACTGCAGTTAAGAATCTTAATTTAATTCTATTTCATAAACGTAAATAATACTTACTTATTTGCAATAACACAAATGACATTATGGTGTTGATTGATGGGATTTGTTTATGACAAAAGCCTCGTTAAACTATTGAAAATAAAACGATCACGGCCCACGGGTAATAGACTACAGGCCCGTGTTGAAAAAATTATGGGTCATTTGACCCACCAGGTGACCTATCTAGAAAATAAATCAAATGACCAAATTTACCCCGGCAACTGTCGAAAAATAAAAATAAATTCCGACTTTGTGGACCACCATTTTTGTACGGCATCTGTGTCATACTATTTCTATACTACTTTTAATCAATTATTCCGCAACGCCGTACAAAAATCATGGAGACAAGGGGAGAAAATCTCTACCTCAACTTTCGAATTCTCATCTGCACTCAGGTGGACAGCTTACAATTAGTGACGTCATAGTGCTGAATCTTATTATTTTATGCTCTTATATCATTCTAGATAGGTCACCTGGTGGGTCAAATGACCCATAATTTTTTCAACACGGGCCTGTAGTCTATAAATACGAAGGGCTCTTGTTTGCAGTATTTATTTCGATATTAGTTTCTCACATTAGTTTGGTTAATTTCCGAGCGAGAGATCGACAAACACACATTGTTTCGCGGCGCGCAAACAAGCGACTTTTTCCGTCCTTCCCGTTTCCTCTCCGGGCCGCCCCGGGCTCGCGGCCCCGCCAGCCGCGCTGTTTGCGCTCCGATCTCAAGGGTCGTTTGCTCAACTACTTAGAATGCTTGCTATAAATTAATGCTCACAAACTCAAACAATCTTGTTTGCAGTCCCGAACTCTCACCTAGTTCCGAAACGAGATCATAAAGCTCTTTTATTTTTTAATACATATCTACATAATAATATAAAAACCTTTACGGTACCTACCTAATTCCTAGTCAAGATAGGTTAGCTCGGCTCGGGTTCTTGTTTACTTAACGCGTAAAGCCTAACTATCGCCTATCCTTGCTTCTAAACACCAATCAGTGGATTTGCTCTTCTAAATAATAGGTCTACAAAATGTACAATTATATTCTTATACAAATATGCATTGAACTAACTTGCGAACTAAATTAGAAAATATTTAGACTGATCGGTTTTTAACTTAACGTATGTGTCATTAAGTATTTGACAATGCGTCCAAAATGGCACATTCTTGAGGAACAATTTGGGGCGGACATGAATCACCGGCGCGGGGGGTTGCCGGTTGCCGCCGGTTGCCGCTGCTTGTGCAAGGCTACGACTTGGCTACAGCACTGTGAGACTTGCAGTCTGCAGATGATAAGATAACAGTAACGTAATGGGGAAATTATTATTTATTACAATTAGGTATATCTTCCTTCTTCTACTTAAGTTAAAACTGTGTGTAAGGAATGGAAGATTTATAATTATAATTAATTCAGGACTTGAAGAATGATTGACGACTGGATGGGGAGCTCTATTTAGGTCTCAATAGACGATGTTTATTGTTTGTAACGCTATAATACAAGAAGATTTTGAAAGTCGTCGTCGTCGTTTCAGCCGTGGGACGTCCACTGCTGGACAAAGGCCTCCCTCAGGGTTTTCCACCACGACCGGTCACCGGAAAGTGAAAGTAGTGAAAGTGAAAGTGCGACCTATTAAATGAATATAATAAAGTACTAGATATAATTCGCTTGACGTAATGTTCGGCCTAACGACTAAGGGCCGATTTTTCAATGCCCAGATAAACAGCTAGATAGACTTTATTCTTCAGTTAACAAAATATTCAATTTTTCAATAGACGAATAGGACTTATCTATCGAATAACTAAGTTATTTGAGGAATAAATCTATTTGCCGCTCCAACGGCCAGATAGCGCGCTATTCGACGGTTAGGCGTTTGAGTCAAATTTGGGATATTTTCGTATGTCATAACATAGAGCGTAGAATTATTAACAATTAAACCTCTTTCTATATAATTATTATCAATTAAAATCATATTGAAATTGATGTTTTTGATAGTACCTACTGATGACCATGCCATTGAAAATTTGCCGAACGATGCCTTTAAGTATGTCGTTTCCATCGTAAAATATTTAAATTGAAACACAAATTTAACCAAACTCTTTACTCGAATCAAAACAACAATCAACAATCATAGAAGACAAGAGCAATACAAGGCAAACTTAAAATGCACTCCTGACGTGAGTCTCAATGACGGTTGTTGACAAATTGCAAGAGTTGACTCTATCCCGCTCTAACCTGACTAATTTAATATGTTTGTTTCGCCACTCCGAGAGCAGAGCTGCCAATATGGAAATATTTGGTCAGATAGTTATTCATCAAATAAATCACGATTGAAAAATAGGCGAGCCGTTATGAGTTAGATAAATAATTGAATAAATCTATTCGAGGGGTAGTTATTAGACTGTTTATCTCGGGATTGAAAAATCGGCCCTAAGTACATTATGTATTGTCAGAGTGCGCACTGCGCATGTGGTGTGGACACTGCTCGCGTGTGCGTCCCGTGCGTGTGCGGCGCTGCGGCTGTGTGCGTGCGCTAATTGCGTCTGCGATAAGGCGCGAGGACGGAGGACAATCCGCCTCCACTCGCCACTCCGACTCCGCCGATATATTACACTATTCCGATCATGTAATGAAACCTAGTAGATACTGCTGATAGAGCACTGAGCACCCAATGTATAGACCCAATATATGTATAAAAGAAGAGAAGGTAAATGTTTTCATGAGCGGATAATGATCTATACTGACTTGTAAGTCACTAAATATTTATTCTTGTAAATTTTGATTGCATTAAAATTCCAGTATTCTTCGTGCTATACAAAATTCAAACATGCGTAGTTAAATAATGATCTGCCAAATTCAACAATTAAAAATATATTCGATAGTCATTAGTCATTACGGAGCCGGCAATACCGTTATTTAGTAGACAAATTAAATTATATGGTTTGTATCAAAACCGCATCATTTTCTCAAATTAATAATTGATTTCATTCAATTAGGTACCTACGTTGACTATACCTAATGCTTTAAACTTATCGTTCTTAGCGAGTAGAGTGATTGAAAAATCTTAATTTTACAACTTATTATTTTTTGCGAGCGGGTCAACCTGATTCTAAAGTGGTATACCACGGAACAGGCAGCGTAAGGAATGTGACAAAAAACATGAAATAGACATGCATTATAGGTGTATGCAAGGCAGTTACAGCTAAATATAATATTTCAGTGATGCAATCGAAGCAAACGTAACCGAAGGTGGCGAAGGATTGCTCAATGAGAGCGAGATAGAACGGAAAAGTACCCGCGAGCACGTGCGCCGCCGCGGAATGCGCGCCGCGCACGTAGCGCCTGCGCTCCGATAACCGCTGCCTCCTGCCTGCTGCCTGCTGCCTGCCCACCTCCAATCCTTTGTATCCTTTCCCAAGCTTGGCATTCGAATCTTTCATGTTCCGCTCTTCGCAGTTCTGCGGCTCTATTTGGACGTAGGTACTGTGGTTCACCCTGGAAATCTTTACAGTCTGGCACCTTCGACGACACCTGTTCAGTATCATGGGAACCGACTGGACAGCTGCAAAGCGATGTCTGGCTGAAGCGCCGATGGCATTGGAGCGCGCGACATCAGCTGGGCTGCGTTAGAAGGCGATAGAGCGGCGGCCTGCGCTAATCTTATCGCTGCAGCGCGTACGCACTATCTGCGAGCCAAAAGTGCAAGCACGATAAGTGCAGACCCGCCGTCTGCGCCGTATCGCTTTATCGCAAGGAATCCCTCCTGCCTATCTAAATTGCTCTTAATTCATTAACTACTGCCCCTGCGATACTACACCGATACTATGCGGACGGTGCGACGAACGGATGCGATTAAGATGCGGTTAACCGTATCGGTTCCATCTATAAATAGGTACCTACATCACGATATTATTGTCCATCGTCTCAGAAAGTCAGAACGCAGTACCTACGAACCCTAACCCTTTAGAACTTAACAATATTTCCCTAATTTGCGTAGAAACCACAGAGAAACAAACTTTATTCTGGATTATTCATCTACCACAAAACCAGATAAGACAATTATGAAAATAAAAGGACATAATTATACAATGTATGTATATTATTGGTAGGTAAGTCAACTTGGAGGTCAACTTTGTCCTCTCGAACTGAGGAAGTTGATTGGTAGTTAGATAAATCCTTAATTTGTTTATTCCAAGAGCAACACTACACTAAACTGAGCAAACAACGAATAGGTCGTTAGTATTGTATTAATTAGTAATATTATATTGTTTGTGGAGACTATTGACAAAACAAGGCTCTAACTAAATATGTAGTATACTTATGGGCATATTTATCGAACTTTGTATAAAATAGAATAATATGAGCATGTATATATAATAATATTATTATTGAACCAGTGGAATGATTATCACCAGCGTCCTGTCTAAGTTGGTTTTATATAAATCTTTGAGAATAAGAAAATATGTACCAGACAAAAAAGTAGGTACGGTAGATTCGACCTTGTGGTATTTTCATCCAATAAAACCGAATCGGAATCTTGAAGAGAATAAACTAAATAGAAGACAAGTATAACGATATTTTCATTAAAAATACTATATCCAAGTTACTAGGAATTGCAGCAATTTTATAAAGAATCAATATGACCTATCTATTCAATAACTTTTTTGTTAGCTTAATCTTCCTCCGAGATATGTGTACAGTGTGGTATGGTTCGGATGTCGAGTGTCGACTAATGCTCCATCGAGTTCAGCCTACCGAACTTAAAGAAACAGATCGCTTATATCCATTTCATCTTAATTAGCATTTTTAGTGCACCTTGGTACTAAAAGCCTTGGTGTTTACCTTTTTGTAATTCTTCGCAGTCATATATACAAGTTACTTATGTTTGAACAAAACTTTGCCATCATCCTTATATTTGACCATGATACAAATAAAAAATTCGTAGTGTAGGGTCACAGGTAGGGTGGTGTAGGTAGGTACCAAATATACGTTGGACCTAAGTTTAGTTACATAATTGAACTAGCTGACCCGTCAGACGCTTCTCTTTTGTTTCTTTTTTTATATGTCTGACGCTTAAGTTTTTCTCTCATAAGACAAAATATTTATCGTAAGTAGTCGGGCCAATTGATGGCCATGGCGCGGCGTGACCAAGGGAAAAAGGATTCATTTTTATATTTACATAATTTATTGAATTATCTAGATACCTAGGTAGGTATAGGTATATGCGAGTGCTTTCTTATCTTTGTTTGTCTTTATGATTTTTGTGTAGATATAGGTACCTACTTTATTAGAATTAGGTAGGTACCTATAAAGATGAATGACAATTATCTAGGTAGGTATTCATTGGACATTGTATTTAAGGTGGCATTGTTATGGTCGTTGATTTGTCATGTCCATAATAATCAATATATTTGTAATTTAATTGCATTTATAGTGTAAATTTTATACCAGTACTTATAATGTAAACAAACAACAGCATTACCTAA
The DNA here is from genome assembly GCF_061535455.1 of Colias philodice. NCBI lineage: Eukaryota > Metazoa > Arthropoda > Insecta > Lepidoptera > Pieridae > Colias > Colias philodice. The sequence goes on from NC_143088.1 coordinate 13,657,531, forward strand.
ACACTCCCTCGAAAGTTGTTTTAAATGAATCGATTGGATTACGGTACCGATATTCGGGACATATTTAAGGTTTTTCAGTGACGTTTAGAGCGTTTCAGTGGAAGTGAATAAAAGCAAGTCACCTGTCGACATGGTGGTGCTCGTGCTGGTAGGGCGGCGGCGGCGTGGGCGAGTAGGTGTCGTAGTGCACGCGGTACTCGTCGCGGCGCTGCGGCGGCGACGGCTCGGGGCTGCGGCGGTAGCCCTCCGCCCCCAGCAGCGCCTCCTCCAGGTGCGCGTAGGTCTGCATCTCGCGCGGGACTGGCGCGGGCCGCAGCTCCTCGTAGCGCTGCGGCGACAGCGCGCCGGGGGCGTAGCCGAACTGCAGGGGGGGCGGGCTCACCCCGCTCGCCGCGCCCGCGCGCTCCTCGCCCTCTGCGGCAGACACTGCGCTCAGCCATTGGGCGCGCGCCGCGCACACAGGCGCGCCGCACACCACAGGGAGCTGGCGGTCACACTATGAATATGCTAGGCGCCGACTGTGACGTACTACGCATACGGCATATCATTGTATGAACTCCAGATTACTAATTGTACATAATAACAACTTATGGTTATAGGTAAATTAAATCCCATCAAAACATCAACAATAGAACACAACTCGGTACACAATCGACTGGTACATAATCAATCGATGTTACGTTATCGCCTACAAGCCTACAAGCATGGGGCGGTATAGTGATTAGTGCCTAATTAATGTAAACTAACCTTTGACGTAGTTATTATTGACTTCAGCTATGAGTTGTTCCAATTCGAAGTGTTCTGCGCGGTGGCAGGCGAGCCACGCTTCGTGCAACATAGTCACAAACACTACAACAATACCTAAACACTCTCGCAGCGGACCGCACGTCTGTCCCGCTCGGTGTCACGGTGACAACTGAGTGCGGTCCCGCACCCGCAGCCCGCAGCTGCGCCGGCGCACGCCTCGCGCATCCCCTCACAGGCCCCGCCCCAGCGCCCCCGGGAACCCGCGATGGGAGGGAACGGGACCGCGACTCGAGTTGAACGACTCATAGCGACCTCCTCATATTGTATTATTTGTAAGGGTTGCTATTTATTACAATAGATATGTGATAGATATTTTGTGTCTATGTGATAACTGATAAGCAATTAAAGTTTAAAGTTGCAAACAAACTATTGGACGCGGCTTACGGAATAAAATAAAATAATACATCGGTGAATAAAAGTAGGTACGGTCTACCTACCTACCTATTATTACGCTAATCTTGTTGGGCATGTGTTAAGATAAGGCGAAAATGTCATTAAACAATTAATAGTGTTGAATGAAAGCCAGGCCAGCGTGTTAGGTGAGTGTAGGGTTGATCAGCTGATAGCGCTGTGTGTAGGTGTGCAGTGCTCAGCAGTGAAGACGAGATAAGCGCGCGCACGTGCTCGCTATCAGCATCTCGCGACCTACGATACGGATCCGACACGATCACGCGACGCCGCGATTCAAGTGCAAGTTGGGACCAATTGGTTGACGACCAAAACCTGACACTGCATGTCTGCACTCTACATAGGTACAGCAATAGGTAGGTATAATACCTAATCAGGTCATATTTACAGACTCAGTTACAATTGATGTTGATGAATTTTTATTAAATTTTGGGCACTTTTTCTGCGTAAATCTAATAAGCCATTAGTAGATACAAACGAGGAATCACATTTTTTTAAATACAAAACCGTCAATGTGAAACGAAATACCTACCTACCTATCACTAAGTTCATTTTTATACCTACACCAATCGAGTTTGAAGAGAAGATTTTTGGTCGCAAGTCGCAACAATTCCTCATATACACGAATAAATAAAAGCCTAAATACCTTTCACTCAGTTAAATCTATACCTAAACAACACACGCACGCTGTCTTGTCTGCTGATAAAAATGCTTTTTTTGTTGAAAAAAGTCAATAAATAACATCAAATAATTATGTCATCGAATGTGTAAAAATCAATAATATTTCTGTGAAACATAAACCGTCGGCCACAAATCACGGGGTCGCCGCTCCGTCTCCCGGGAACCAATAAATTTTATCACGTTAGCGTTAAGGGCGCTGTAAATCGCTTTTTTTGCGCTTCCGAGTAGTTCCGAGTAACCGCGCGATGTTGTGACAGCGCGCCCCGCTGCGAGCGGCCAGGCCCGGCCGCGCTGCTCGGCCAGCGCGCTGCCAGCCCGCGCCCCGCGCTAATCCGCGCGACACGTGTGCCGCACAAAGGGGTAACCTCACGCTGGGCCTGCGCCTGCGCCTTCACTAAGCACGTTGTGTAAGCAAACACACATTGGCCAAACAAAAACAAACTAATTGTTATCACAAACAATCGACGCCCAGCTGATATCTTACAACTTCTTTATCCATCGATTGTAACAAAAACCACAAAACTACAATTACATTAATTGTAAAGAATAGCAACATTTTGACAGCATAGGTAATAAGGATATTTGAAAAAGGGTAGGTAAATACTAAATAATATCATTACATTTTATAATATTTTTAATTTTTAAATGGGAAGTAGGTAGATTATCTTCTGTGATAATCAAGTTTTTGATAGGAAGTAGGATTAGGATCCTATCATATAAGTAGGTAATATTATAATATGCTAGCCAATGCAGAAAATCTAAAATACCTAAGCACCTATTAATTAATACATAACTAATAGGTACATCTTAATAATGTGGAATTTACAAAACATATGTTTGTGTCGACCACAAAACTTGCTAATTATAAATAATATTATGATGGACAGAAGGAAAATACCTACACGCTTATGAAACATAGACTATGTATAATGTATGTTACATACCTATTTGTTTAGAAAAATATTTACTTTATTATACTAGGACCTAGTATAATAAAGTAAATATTTTTCTATACTAGGTATTAGTTCATGTAGGTATCTAGTATTAATCTGTGATTAAGGTATCTATAGTTATAATGTATTTTATGTCAATATTTATTATGTTCTAACTTCTCTATAGGTATCTAAGTCATATGAGTAAATGAGTATAATATTTTTATGATTCAAGGGAAATATTTTTACTCAACACCGCTAATTAGCAGGAACATGATAAGAATAAGGAAATTTTCGGAAATCCATTAAAAATAAGGTCAAAAACAACAATAGTTCTGCCAGCGCTCCCAGGGCTCATTAGTCTGACAAAGCAATACCTACCTACCTACTCAATGCTCGCTGCACCACCAACATAAACAAACACGCATTATTTATTTTAATAATGCTTCTTTAATCACATCCTTAATTTTTTTTTGTTGAAAAACGTCAAGTTACCTAAGTAGGTAGGTAGGTATAAAAAATTTGATCACGTCAAGTAAAAAATATGAGAGTGAGAAATATGAGAGATATGACGCGTTCCGAATAAGGGGCAATACCTAGTCATCAAAACGAAAGTTAATTTGCGAATAACATTTGACAATATGCTGGTTCTTGTACCTAACGCGGTATTAGGTAACAATAGCAAGTTCTAGCTAGAAGCAATGAGAGTACCTACCTAGCTGTACTAGCCACTAGGTACAGGTACACCGTACAAGTGAGAGTCGCGGGCGGCCGGCAGTAAAGTGCGCGCGCGCCGGCCGGCTGGCGAGGTGTTCGCGGAAGGTCGTGGGAACGCCGCGCTTCCGCATTCTGCTGGAACTGGGCCCTACGCTAATTTCAATTTTCAATAAATAACCTTTGCTCGTAGTTAATCGGCGTAAAAAAATACTCGCAAATTTTTGCGAAAACAGAACTTTAAGAAAATAAGCTGTACCTAACAAACTGCATGATAGGCTGAAAAAACGACAATCTTGTCAAACTTTTTGATTCAAAAGATATCATTTTCACCTTAATCCTTATCCATTCGGGCATCTCGAATAGATCTAATTATTAATTATTATCTAAGTGCTTATGAATGCTTGAACATCTATATTCTTAAATTTCTTGTATCCAATCATTCATCTAATGGTGAAAAATATATTTGTGTAGCACATTGTGTGATCGTGAGTCGACAGCGATACGATTATGCAGCTATAATGAGCGGTAACGCGGCGTCAATGGGCTGATGTTATAATTAAAATATGATAGGCTGTACCAATTTTGCTTCATTCAAGATCTTCGGGCTGTACTGTTGTCTGGCGCGGGCGGCTGAGTACGGAGCGGTGTGGGGGCGGGCTGTGGCCGGGCCGCTAGCGGGCGCGCGGGCCCGCACGCTAGGCGGCGCGGTCGGCGCGGTGATGTCACACGCGGCTTAGTAACACCAGCTGCGGCTACTTCCCAGGGTTACGGATTACTACATTCTTCGAAAAACGCGCATTCTTAAATTCTTAAATCGATAGCTACCTATGTGAAAATATCCTCATTAAGGATTATTAATATTTATCCTATATCGACCTTAATGCCCGGTTAGGATAATAACAATTAATTCGATAATACCTAAATACAATCCAATATACCAAACGGGACGTGTCCAAAAGTGACCATAAAAGTTATAGTCATACCTACGTAGGTATAGTCCTACTTACTTATTAGTTATTATCTAGTTATTACTACCTATAAGGTCTAATATTATGTACTAAATAAAACGTTTTGGTTATTGCTAGATACAATTCACGCACAATTACAAATTTCAGTCTTGATAAAAAAACTATAAATATAATATCACTAGATTTCCGCCCGCGGCTTCGCCCGCGTTTTCAAAGGAAAACCCGCATAGTTCCCGTTCCCGTGGGATTTCCGGGATAAAACCTATCCTATGTGTTAATCCAAGTTACCCTCTATATGTGTGCTAAATTTCATTGTAATTGGTTCAGTAGTTTTTACGTGAAAGAGTAACAAACATCCATACATCCATACATCCATACATCCATACATCCATACATCCATACAAACTTTCGCCTTCGCCTTAAGATAATATAATTATACTAGATTTCCGCCCGCGGCTTCGCCCGCGTTTTCAAAGGAAGTTCCCGTTCCCGTGGGATTTCCGGGATAAAACCTATCCTATGTGTTAATCCAAGTTACCCTCTATATGTGTGCTAAATTTCATTGTAATCGGTTCAGTAGTTTTTACGTGAAAGAGTAACAAACATCCATACATCCATACATCCATACATCCAAACAAACTTTCGCCTTTATAATAGTACTAGCGACCCGCCCCGGCTTCGCACGGGTGCAATGCTGATACTAAATATACTACAGAAAAACTGTGAACGTTGTATATAAAAACATAGCGGCCCGCTCCGACTTCGTATAGATAGCCTGGCGGCCGGCCGGTACCGCCGCAAACGCTACGTCCCGCAATTTTTAAATCTGTAATATCTTCGAAAATATTCACTTAAATCATACGATGTAAAGGGCCATATAGATCTATATTAAACGAACAATGTATTCAAGGTATTTAATTGGTTAAGGATTAATGCTGAATTGGTTAAAATCGCATCGAAAATTAGCCATTATTTTTCGTAAAAAGTAAATGACAAAAAAATGTTATTGTGGGTTATCCATAAGAGATAGACATATACCATCGCGGACTTTTCTAAAGACCTTTTCAATGTGTATAATACTTAGTACATTATTTTGATAAAACTCGTAGGGTTCAGCCTGCGTTTGCAATGTAAGCGGAAAAAATGTAATTTTTTACGACATCACTTTAGAAACCTCAAAAATAACAGTACTTCTCCACTATTTAATGGATGTTATTATACATATAAACCTTCCTCTTGAATCACTCTATCTATTAAAAAAAACAGCATCAAAATCCGTTGCGTAGTTTCAAAGATTTAAGCGTACAAAGGGACATAGGGACATAAGGACATAGGGACATAGGGACAGGGAAATCGACTTTGTTTTATACTATGTAGTGATTACGATGTTGACCGCAGGGCGCTAGAGACTAATTCGCTAACTCGGGATGTGAGTTTCATCAGTTTAGTCTAAACTTGCAGCACCCGAATTACAATTTATAATAATTAAGGTATATAAATTAACTTTATTAGATATTAATTAATCAGTATTCTGAAGAAGGTTTTTTGACACTGCTAAAATTTGGCTGAAATGTAGATATGATGTTACGACATACGATACACACAAAATTATTGAAATACGTTTTATATCATCAATAGACAACACACTTGTAACCAGAATTAACTAAGCAATTCCTAATTAATTAAAAAAAAAGACGTCTTAGTAGGTAGGTAGGTACCTACTTATAATACAATGCCTTCAATAAAATCCACATAGTAGGAGTCATAAGCTTTTTTGACTAAGTAAGTAACTCTTTTTGGAAAAAATGTCTTCAAATTAAAAATATCCGACTACAAGGTATCTATGTATAATAGGTATATATATTTTGATCATTAGCTAATTGCCGTGAAACTATTAAGTGCAAAATAATGCGAACGCCGTGTAACACCCGGTTTAGAAAATTCCATAAACTTGACTAAAACAATGTTTCTAAACAAGGCTCAACTAGGTGTTCGAATTTTGCAAAGCATCTACCGTGACTAATAGGTACCAGCCCCCCCAGCACCCTCTCACTGCAGGCGCGATGAATCATAAGTCGGAAGTGAAGCACCCTTATCTGACCGTATCTGATGACTTCATCAGAACATTCTCGTTTTAGTTGGCATTTTAACACACATTGCTAAATGATTTCCTATAGTAAGTCAGGCATTGCATTGACGAACTGATCAACATCTGAATGCTTTATTTAGGAAACTTACCTATATCAATTTTCTCTTCGTATGTTGTCAGCATTCATGCATAAATTCTTTCGTTTTATTTTCGTAATATGTAATAGTCAATAGAAAACATAAATAAACGAGAAGGTAGGATTGTTTGCGGTCGACAGTTCCACACCAGTTAAATATGTTTTAAATTGTTTCTAATTCCAGCTAGTTAACGGTAAAAGATAATTATTATTTTGTGAATAAATTATCGAATTATTATTATTACTTCACAATACTAATTAGTTTGTTTAAAATTTAGTTTACAAAACAAGTCAGGCGATTCTTAATTATTCCAACTTGCTTTAGCTGATTAAATAATAAATTACCTAATTATTAGACAAATAATTAATACCATCATTTTTTTCAATTGAATCTAAAGATTTTTAATCTTATCGAGAATTATAGATTGGATCAATGTGAACTCTCCCAGGTTCCTGCTAGATTGGCCAATGAATGTTATGAGATTCTGCAGTGGAAAGGTCGAGAAACTTCTAACCCGGATGCCTGTCGCCACTCGCCTACGATCTGTGTTACGTTCTAACTTCTAAACAACACTTGGGTATAATTATGTATCTTTTTATTACTTTCATATTATACCTACAACAGTATAAAAACATCTCTCTATGTTTATCATTTATATCAGCAAATAAAATATTTGATTTTATTTGAATGCAAGCCGCTAAGATTTTACAGCCAAGTTCCACCCCAAACTTGCTGATCACGAAAAATTAGGGATCTATAATATTATATCTCTTTAAAGTTTAGAAAAAATTGTAATTTGATCATTTGAAAACTACCTACTCGGCACACGCTCTTTTTTTTTGTTTGTTTACGTATGTTTGTATTAAGTACCTAAATCAAAAATATTGAACCAATTGTAGGTAATGATTTTTTCACTTATCTAGATTCATCATCTATACTTTCAGAAAACTATATTATGTATATAAGGAAGTTACATAGGCCATAATAGGTAAGTATTTTATTTCTTTTTATGAATGGCACAACACAGCCGACTGCCCGGCCTGTGTCCGCGTCAGGGTCGGTGCTCGTTAGACTGCACCACATGTTGCATCTCAGGGTTTACACCGCGATGTTTCGTTCAAATTAATTGCCTATTTTGACAAGCTTCAATTTATTGCTTGAGGAAATTACTTGCAGCCACTGAAGTATAATATGAATGTCATATATTATGCAAACGAATACTTTTGTAGCGGTTTGCGGGTAGGGGCGGAGAGCGGAGGCGGGGGGTGTCGATGTAGATCGGTTAAATAAATAAGATATTAATATTTTGAAGCGCAGGCCGAGGCCGGAGGTCGCGGCTTATCAGCGAGGCGACCCCGCCCCGCACCCCGCGCGCCGCTCACCGTGCCCCGCGCGCCGCACCGTCACAACAACACTCGCCTTGTACTCAACATTAATACGCTTTAATTCCTACTATTTTGTCAGTACGACATAATTTTGGTTTTATTACACAATTCACGACCTATAAAAAGATATCACAATAGGTAATAGACACAATGATAGGTTACCTACTCTCTATTGAGGCGGCGAAAATAATAGCAATGGAAATAATTAGGTAGCTCCCAAATTTTTCAAAAGAGCGAGCGGGGAACTGAATTATTTCAGTTCCCCGCTCGAACCGAGTGCTGAAATCAGTAACGGCGTCTAATGCACATTGCACACATTGCACAGTATCAGGCATCAGCCGAAGCTGGCAGATAATGGTCCCGCAAACAATTGAACGACTCAATCAATGAGAAAGATAAGTTTATACTTATAATTGGCGACGCGCGATAAGCCAGAACATAACATAAATACATGTAGGTACTTATATTGTTTGCGCTGGACCTGCGTGGGCGGCGATATTGTATTCATCATTATTTTCATAAAAAATATCATTCTACCTATTCTGATAATATTTTTATAAGAATAGGTACCCACGTATTTCTACCTAGCTGCGCTTCGCGGTTTCACCCGCGTGGCTCCGCTACTGTTGGTCTCAGCATAATGATATATACCTAGCCTACAGCCTTCCTCGATAAATGATCTATCTAACACTGAAAGAATTTTTCAAATCGGGCCAGTACTTCCTGAGATTAGCGCGTTTTTTTATTTTTTTATTCAGGATTAGGCAAGCGCATTTGACCATCGCTTCGACTGATGGAAAGCGACAAGCGTGGTCTAGTATGGAGCATGCTGACCAAAAAGATGCCTATTCACTGTTCTTTTAAATAAGTCCAGATTATAATTATCGGGATACACGCAGGCCGGAAGATTGTTCCATTCCTTACTGGTAAGTGGCGTAACGCTTAGTATATAGTGCGTATATACCTAGGTGGAATATCAATGACATATGGGTGGAGACCAGCATCGCGTCGACTCGACCGGTGGTAAAAAGGAGAAGCAGGTATCAGGTTGTGCAGTTCTTCAGCACATTCACCATGATAGATCCTGTAGAAGACTGCCAAACTGTCTGAATGCCAGACAAACTGTTTGTTCAAACAAACAAACAAACCCTTCAGCTGTAGGATAATATTAGTATAGATTTAATACAAGCAAATGTAACATTAACAATAGACCGTACTTAGGTATTAACAAAGCTGAAGTGATAGTTTTATTGTTTTTACAAGAGCTGATTTTGGAAACTAATTACTTCTGCAGCTGGACTGAATTTAAAAATTTATTTTCGATTTTGATACCTTCATAGTTCATAAATAGGTCATCTATCTACCTATTTGAAATTTGCACGCCCAAGCAATGGTTATAACTTATAACGTATGATCAATTTGCCATATAATACCTATAGCGTAGTATATTATTATTAGTCTGTGCCTATAGCTAATATAATAATTAATAATTAATAATGATAAAATTTATAATTTCAACTAGATACATTCTTGGAAATAAGTAAATAAAATTTGAATAATTTTTTTATAAATATTATTGATTTTCTAGAACAATCTTGTTTCTTTGTAATAGCAAGTACCTAGAATGTATAGCGACTGGTGAGCACGTATTTTCAGCGAATCGTTGTTGCGGCGTGCGAGCGGCGCGCGGCGGCCTGCGCGGGCGCACGTTCCGTGTTCACTAACTACATCATTTTAATAATAGCCGGAACACAATTTCACTTCAAAGGCTTTATTTTTCTTGATATAATATTTTTGTTTTAGTTTAAGACAGTAAGGAATCTTTAAACGTATTAAAAAAAAACTATTATTAACATTTTTTTGAAGAGAATTTTTCCGCTTTTCAGTTTCATTGGCTTGACACAGTAAACCAAAACTTCAATACGGCTGCGGCCTGACGCAGGTTGGCAAGGCGGTGCGGGGTGTGGGGGTGCGGGGGCGCGGGGTGCGCGGCGAGCGGGGCCGGGTCAGCGCGGGCGCTCCGGGCGAGCTGTTATCGCAGCTCCCCCCCACCGCCCGCTACCGGCCCCGCACCGCCGCGAAGCGTACCGAGCACTACTAGAAAACTTGGAAAATATACTAGGTAAACCACGATTGAAGTCTTTCTCTAATGTTAGCTGCGAAAACGCGCGCTTGCCGACACAAACAGTGCCTGTAGGACCCCGACTACATAATATTCGCATCGCATTTTCAATTCAGGATATTATAGATGGCTTAATTTTTAAACGCAATTTAGCTAATCCTAGGTATTGAAAAGTAAGACGCAAACCCTTCATAACTCTACAACTTAATAATAATTAAGATAGACGAAACAAAAACTAATAAGCACACAACATAAAACTTTCAACATTTTTAAGTAAGAATTATTTTTGGACCATTTAGGTATTTAGGTATTTGTCAATTGGTACCTTAGATCATTATTGGTACCTATCTCGTCATATTGACCAGAAATCAAAATCTTATCCTACTAATCCACACTAATATTATAAATGCGAAAGTAACTCTGTCTGTCTGTCTGTCTGTTACTCAATCACGCCTAAACTGCTTAACCAATTTGCATGAAATTTGGTATGGAGATATTTTGATACCCGAGAAAGGACATAGGCTACCTTTTATTGCGAAATATGTAGTATGTACCACGGGCGAAGCCATATACATATTCCAAAGGTAAGTATGTCAATATACAGATATTAATATACCTAAGTACCTTTTTGAAAAATTTCAGAAAATATATTAACGACCAAAATAATTCGCTTATTTAGCGGTTAGCGCGGAAACTGGACAGCTGTTGTTGGAAATCTAGAGGTCATAAATCTATTGAAAATAATAAAATGAATATAGTGTGTACAAAGATCTTACGTTATCGTAATATTGAAGTCAACAAAAACAAATGAATACGATATATTATTACAGTATTTGGAGCAGAACGGAATATTACCAGACCTGCAATCCGGTTTTAGGAAAAGTCGTGGTACTGTCTCTGCTTTGACTGAAGTTGTCGACAACATTTTGACAGCGCAAGATTCGGGCATGAGCACTGTTATCGTCTTTCTTGATTACAACAGAGCTTTTGACACGATTAACATTCCATTGCTTCTTTCTAAGATGTCGTTTTACGGTTTTGGCAAGGAAACGGTTGGATGGTTCAATAGCTATCTCAGCAATCGCTCTCAGACGGTAGCAATACGCAAGGAGGATGGCTCGGTTGTATATTCTAATCAAAAAAGTGTTACCATAGGAGTCCCACAGGGCTCTATCTTGGGTCCACTTCTTTTTATATTATATACTGCCGATATCACCAAGGAAATAATATATAGCCGATACCATCTTTATGCGGATGATATACAGTTGTATATCTCATTCCATCCGTCTCGAACTCCTGACGCTATTGCTGAACTGAACTCAGACCTGGTGCGCATATCGAAATGGTCGGAGAATAACTCACTTGTTCTTAATCCAGCAAAGACCAAATTCATGGTTTTGGGAACACCGAGGTCGGTCGGAAAAGTCAGTGAATTAAATCCGATATTAAACATTGAAGGTCAAGCTGTAGAGCGGGTCGTCGAAGCTCGAAATCTCGGGATCGTTTTCGATGAGAGTCTCAGGTTTGAAAAACACTTCCAAGCTACTATATCGAATTGCTTCTATAGGTTAAAGCTACTGTATCGCATCAGAAACTACATCACCACACCCTTACGTATAAGGCTCTGTGAGGCACTAATTCTCTCGAAATTTAATTTCGGTGATACCATGTACGGTGCAATATTGCTTGCAAGGACCAAGAATGCAATACAGCGGGTTCAGAAAGCGTGTGCTCGGTTCTGTTGGGACATACCTGCAAGAGATCATGTTACGCCATATCTCATCGAAGCAAAGATGCTCAACATGGAACGACGCAGGCGCCTTCACTTTGCTGTGATGCTTTTTGAGGTGGTGACGTCTCAAATACCAAAATACCTGCACAGGAAGCTTAGATGGGTTGGTGAGAAAAATGGCTCGCATTTTACAAGAGCATCCACTTACATGTTGGCTATGCCAAGATACCACACAACCGCTTTTAGAGGCAGTTTTGTATACAACGCAACTAAGTGTTGGAATAACCTTCCGCCGCCGCTACGTGAGTCGATTTCCAAACACTCTTTTAAGTATAAGTATAAAACACACCTGATTAGCGAATTCGTCGGGAAACATTAGTTGCGTTGTCACTTCACTACATAGTATAAAACAAAGTCGCTTTCTCTGTCCCTATTTCCCTATGTCCCTTTGTACGCTTAAATCTTTGAAACTACGCAACGGATTTTGATGCGGTTTTTTTTAATAGATAGAGTGATTCAAGAGGAAGGTTTATATGTATAATAACATCCATCAAATAGTGGAGAAGTACTGTTATTTTTGAGGTTTCCAATGTGATGTCGTAAAAAATTTCATTTTTTCCACTTACATTGCAAACGCAGGCTGAACCCTACGAGTTTTATCAAAATAATGTACTAAGTATTATACACATTGAAAAGGTCTACAGAAAATTCCGCGGTGGTATATGTCTATCTCTTATGGATAACCCACAATAACTTTTTTTTGTCATTTACTTTTTACGACAAATAATGTCTAATTTTCGAAGCGATTTTAACCAATACAGCATTAATCCTTAACCAATTAAATACCTTGAATACATTGTTCATTTAATATAGATCTATTTGGCCCCTTACACCGTATGATTTAAGTGAATATTTTCGAAGATATTACAGATTTAAAAATGGCGGGACGTAGCGTTTGCGGCGGTACCGGCCGGCCGCCCGGCTATATATTATATTTTATACCCGTGCGAAGCCGGAGCGGGCCGCTATGTTTTTATACATATATAACGTTCACAGTTTTTCTGTAGTGTATTTTAGTATCAGCATTGCACCCGTGCGAAGCCGGGGCGGGTCGCTAGTTGCTAGTATATTATAATATGTAATATAATTTATCATTATTTGTTTATGTTATATAGGTATTGACGTGTATTTCATTAATTTGTAAGTGTTAATATTTTATAAATACAAACACTCATTTATTTAATTAAAATTTTCTACTTTGTTTTATTTTATGTTATATATCTAACTAAATTTTATTATCAGGGACACTTTAGACTGACGCGTCTGTTGTCTGGTTGGGCCCTGAAAACCAGCGCTATGCCAACCATACCGGTGCGGCATAGCATATGCTGAGTGGCCTTACCCTTTAGGTCACCAGTCGCCACACAAATATACATTAGATTTTTAGCTTTTAAGTTTTTTTATCTTGTTATTTTCTATAGTGTTTAAGAGTGCTTTTGTTATTTGTTTTTTTTATGTGGTGGTGGTACTTTGGTGATTCTAATAAATGTATTTTATTCTTATTCTATTCTTAATATTGTATCGCCATAACATTGTAACATTAAAACAAAGCTTGAGTTTTGAATAATTGTAAATGCGAACAAGCTCCGTACTATGCAATAGTTTTGGGTCGTCTTGTAAAACGTTAAATTGTGAACATTTCCCCGAAGTAATGTGTCCATAGAGCACGACGTGTGTTCGTAACGGTTCGAGCGTCACATTAGCATGTGGCGCGTTATCAGCGGCGGGCGGAACTGGAGGGGGCCTTATCGCTGCACCCACAGCTACGTACTCACACGGCATATTTAACTACGGACATTTTACTTTCAGTTAAAAGATTAGCTAAATAGTTAATTTCCAAATCGACAAACGTACCGATCGTCTTCGAGCACACGCTAGCCCGCGGGCCAGGTCCGGGCCGTCCCCGGGTCCTCGGGGCCGCGCTGCGAGCAGCGCGGCGGCGCGCTCGGTGCGGCGAGCGGGCAGCGCGCGCGGCCGCCTACTGCCGTCACCTCACTTTCAGCGATTTTGCTTTATCTAATCGCGGGATGATAAAGCGCTGCGACTCCCGCGTGTCTCACTCGCGCCGCCGGCCGCTCTCGCCGTGCAGCCTGCGGCGCCTGCTGCGCTGCCCGGCCCGCCGAAGGGACGCGCTCGACCCGACCCGCAGCGCAATGAGAAGCGAGAGAAATAAAATAAACATTTTACGTTACCGCAAGCTGCACTTTCCATCGTTCCGATATGTTCACTTTATAGCGCGACGGCAATAAACCTAGTATGTGCGGAGGTCGCGGGGACGGCTTCGTTCGTTGGTAGCGAACAAAGAATGGAGTTCCGTGCGCCCGCGCCGCGACACGTCAACCGCCGCGGCCCGCGGACGTGATACATTGCGATTTATTATTCCCACTTACACATGACATGTTTTGAAATATGTACTTCTTACCATTCGAATTAGTTGTATTTGTTTTATTAAGTAAAAGCCTTCGATTGACTACGATTATCAACACTGTCGAACCTTTAAGCCGAACCGACACATTAACATGCCCTTTGCTTTAGTTAGTTTGGTACTAATTCAACTCGATAAACAAACTAATTTATCGCAAACATGTTCATTGATCTAATTGTAAGATTGGGTTCATTAAAGGATCTTTACATTATTTACCTAATTGTTCAGTACAGGCAGCGCCAGTAATACTGCTGAATTTACATTTATGTTTACATTTTGAATTAGCAACGTGCATTTTTTCAAAATAATGTACGCAATTGTTATGCTCAAATCTCAATGGGTACCTATAACTATATTTAATTCAGAAATAAAGATTATCTTGGCTACAAAGTTTATAATAAAGTGGGTGCTAATAGATTCAAACTCAAACTCAAACATTCATTTATTCAATTAGACTACTATTTAGTAGCACTTTCGAATCGTCATTACATAAGTATTTTTAACATTTACCACCGATTCGGAAAGCAGTATCTATGGAGAAGAATCGGCAAGAAACTCCATAGTTGCTCTTTTAAAATCATGTCAATATTACATAATAATATGTTACTTAGATAACTACATAATATATCATAATATGCCAAAGAACTGTCCTGTGGTTTTTACGCGACAACCCTCCATGGGTCTTTAGTTCTGACTTCTGTGAGTTTCACTTCAAAATCAACATCTTTCGGAAAAGGACTAAAATGCTATTAACCTGGTTTTATGACCTCAGTTCTTATTTCACAGAGAATCTCCCGACGGTATTAATATACACTGTATAGGAAAATGCTGATGGCTGCCATAATAACATTAAGAAAAACAATGCTACGGCGAGGTTATGTCACCCAAAACAACTTGATCGGCGATCAGCTGTTCATTATCTGCGCAGCGATTAGGCCGCACGTCGGATTAGGAAAGCCTGTCGAGCTTTTATTGGCGCTTATTTATAATTTATTTATATTATGTGCAGACCTGGTCTTGTTATGTATGTGTATATAATGTGTACATGTCGAGTGAGTGTGTGTGTGTGTGTCTATGTGCTTGTGGCGGAGCTCGTCGCTATCGGGACAGTTTGGTCGATTTAACTCGCCTCCGAACAGTTTACATTGCTGATAACGGGGGCAAAAGTTCGCCGAGACATTTTTAACGACTAATGTTATTATTAACTTTTGTTCTTGTCGTCAATATTAAACTATAGAAAATTCCAGAAAAAAATAGAATAATATCTTAGTAAAATCCAGTTTCACAACGGGGAGCCGCGTTTAAAGAGGTGGAACTAATATCGAATTTATACACTTAATTTACAGAGAAACTACCCGACCTCACCGTGCAAAAACCATTTACCTAAACAAATCTATAAGCACTCGCGGGCCGTAAAAGTTAGCCGACACTGTAAGTGAGATAATCAACAGTAATTAATGAAATGATCCGGAGCGAGCAAAGGGTGGTGGTCAGCGTACTCACCGAATTGGTACTCGTTCTTGGTAGCAGCCATGCGTGGTGCGGTGCGGCTTTGCGCGCGGGTGTCGCGCGGCGCATCGCGTCGGCGTGAGAGAGGCGCGCGCCGGCCGCCGCGCCCGCGCCGCCGCGCCGCCCGCGCCCCGCGCCGCGCACCGCCCGCCCGCCGCGGCGCTGTGCTCATGTTCATGCATAGCTAATAGTCGAATCTGCTCTAAAAATAAAAATTAATGTATGAGAAGAAAAGAAAGAGCTCATTGGAGGCCCGGGTCCTATTAGTGGGAACATAATATTAATATATTATGATGATGAAAGTTGAAACACACAACAATAACATTATTAAATCAATTCTTGGTTAATAATAAAAAGTAATCCTTAATTCCTTACTATTCCTTAGTAATATTATAAATGCGAAAGTAACTCTGTCTGTCTGTCTGTTACTCAATCACGCCTAAACTGCTGAACCAATTTGCATGAAATTTGGTATGGAGATATTTTGATACCCGAGAAAGGACATAGGCTACCTTTTATTGGGAAATATGTACCACGGGCGAAGCCGGGGCGGACCACTAGTTAAAAATAAATTAAGTGTGGCCCAAAAAGGAAGCCATAGGTACTCAGGACACCGGACACAACAAACAGAACAAACAGAAAACTCACCAACTTTTTTAAAAAAGCTAACGGGTGAATTTTCGATTAGGATTAGGATACTTTTTCGAAATTTGTTGAAAAAATAAAAAATACAACATATTTGTGACATAAAAAGGCAAGTTTTCATAAAATATCGTGAAAAAAAGTGTTCGTAAAAGATGAATATAAAAAGAACCAAGAACTTATTTTCTTGTAAAGTTGTTAATCTGCACAGACTTTTAAGCATTTTAAACCATTATTGCTCTAAGCTAAGGCACAGACCATATATATTTTTTACACGCTTTATATTAGCTTCACCTGTATGTTTGTATGTTTGTAACCGACTTCTTTGGGCGCGATTTTGACCCACTTTAAATGGCCAGATTTCGTTCAAACTTTGTAGATTTATTGAGGACCGATGACAATACACTAATTTGATAAAATTATTCCATTTTTTAGTTCGGTTTCTATAAAAAGCGTGTTTTTTAGTTTTTTAAACTATTATTATTTATTAGTGTTGATTGGTAATCTGTAGCAATAATAACCGCCGGGACCACGAGCCGTATAGGGTTTTAGTTAACTTTTTGGACTAACACAGGAATAATCTGGTTGTAAAAGAATTTCAAACTCCGATAGTAGCACATAGTAGTTTCAGAATTTAAATGGTATCTTCATAGTACATATATATAAAAAAATAAACAATTTCCGTTAATAACAATAATATAATTTATAATAATAGGAACTTTTCAATGGGCCCTGGCGGGAAAGTACTTGAAATACTGAAGATAGGGAATTTTGCTAAAAGGAAACATTCCTTCATTTCTAAAAAGATATATAGAGATAGATAGATAGATTTTCGAAAAAATTCTTACTTCGACCGGGAATCGAACTAACTGAAAAAAAAATGAAATTTATTATTTTATTTTTAAAATCGATTTAGATAATGTTAAAGATAATTAATTCCTAATTTTTCGTAAAAATATTTGCTCTTAGATATAAGATAAAAAATAGAATATCATGGAATTGAACATTTTTTATTGTATCATTAACTCTATGTCAACATAAAGAAAAGTTACTAATTTTAACACTTTTAACTAATAAATTGTTCAAAATGAGACCCCTTATTACAAGTAAAACAAATGAAAAATGCAAAATAATAGGTACCTAATCGAAATTTAATACTGCGGTCTTGCACATCAAACCTGTTTAAAACGTCCTAATTACTATAAAACTTTAATGCAAAAGAAACATCTAAGAAATAAAATATGTGCATTTAATTGACGACGCGGTTGGCGCAGTGGTAAATTAACTGCCTACTGAGCCGACGGTCCCGGGTTCGATCCCCGGTCAGGGCAAATATTTGTGTGATGAACTCAATTATTTGTTCTTACGTCTGGGTGTTATTATCTATATATTATGTATTTATTAAATATTATATTTATCGTCGCCTAGTACCCACAACACAAGCCTTAATTGAGCTTACTGTGGGACTAGGTCGATTTGTGTAATAATGTCCTATAATATAAATAAAAATAAAATAAAATATTATTTATTTATTACCAATTAAATTATTTTCTTACCTTAAATTCATGTCTCTAATAAAAAATATTCAGGTGTTACTTTGAGAAAGTTATAACTGGTTGTTCAGTGTTCACGTGACAGACGGACCATTTTTCGTAGACGTTGATCAAGGCCCATGTACTACCTACTCAATAATAAAAATTGAATATTTTACGGATATAATGGTATAGATAATACTAGTTTAAAGCCTATTTAATATTTATATCGATTTGAATAAAAAAATAACAAATTTTATTTTTTTTAATTTTTAGTTAGTTCGATTCCCGGTCGAAGCAATTGAATTTTCGAAAATCTTTGAATGCAGTTTTATTTCTTTTTAAAAATAACTAGCGACCCACCCCGGCTTCGCACGGGTGCAATGCTGATACTAAATACTAGGGATGTAACGATACCGATACCGATACCGATATATCGGCCGATATATCGGCCGATATATCGGCCAGCCGATATATCGGTATCGCCGATAATAAATCAGCCGATACCGATATTTTTTTATGAAATTCTTTCTTTTCTTTTATGTTTTTGCATTGTATTCATTCATATTGTTTTATTTCTGTTTGTGTAATAGTGTTAAGGAAGAGCGGAACCTACTGACACAAGCATTTTATTTGCTTACTAGGAGTGCTCCAATCACAAATTTGTTTATGTAAAGGAAAGATATAAATAATTTTGAATATTTTTAATTTTTAACGTGATAACGTTTTTAAAATCGTTTTAGTCGGGTGACATGTTCATAAACTTGTGTCACACCAAAACCTCACGAGCGCGATCGCAGGTATAACGAGAGAGAGACGGACCAATCTCCCGTTTCATCTCGAGCGCTGCCACTGCATTATGTTATCACGTAAACATCTCGATCGTAAACCTACTTTACAAACAACCAATTTTTTTGATATCAAATAATTCAAAAACCCGCGCCCAATGAACGATGCGGGAGGCCGCCCGCGCGTGCGCACTTTGTTTTCTGAAAAAACTCTACCAATAGTAAACTTTTATTAGGTACTGATTGTATGTGTATTACTTAAAGTTTAACTGACTTCGTAAAATAATAATCTATACTTATAATAAATCTGTAGAGAGGCCAATTCTGTACATGAAATATGTTTTAAAAAAAAAACTATGAAGGGGTGATAAGGGATCGCTACTGATGCCAAAAATGCAATCAGTAAAATTTTTGTCTGTCTGTCTGTCTGCCTGTCTGTCTGTATATTCGTTATAGAAACAAAAACTACACGACGGATTTTAACCAAATTTGGCACAATTATTCTTCATACTCCTAGGCAGGTTATAGTAAAAGAATCATGTAAATCGGTGTAGAAACACCAAAGTTATACATGAAATACGCTATAAGTCATCGCGCGTGAATACAGAATCATGCCATAAGGATTATTTTTGTGTATCAGTTGCCGCGTTCGACGCGCTTCGCGGCGGGAGCTATAAAAAGGCGGCGGGTCTGCACCCGTTTCGCGTTGTCACGGCATCACGTGTGAACGGCTGAACCGATTTCGATAATTCTTTTCTATTATATTCCTTGAAGTACGAGGATGGTTCTTATGTAGAGAAAACGTAAATATGTACCACGGGCGAAGCCGGGGCGGACCGCTAGTACTAAAATAAATGGTTTTGTTGTTTTTTGATTTGGCATTTTTATTTAAAAGAATACGATTAACAGTTGTCTCTGTTAAATGTTGGTAACTTTTTATGCATAATTCACTATTTATTTTTCTACCAAGCCATCGATATCGGTATCGGTATCGGTATCGCCGATAGGTACATTACTACAAATATCGGTATCGGTATCGTATCGGCAAAATCATGTATCGTTACATCCCTACTAAATACACTACAGAAAAACTGTGAACGTTGTATATAAAAACATAGCGACCCGCACCGGGCGGCCGGCCGGTACCGCCGCAAACGCTACGTCCCTCAATTTTTAAATCTGTAATATCTTCGAAAATATTTACTTAAATCATACGGTGTAAAGAGCCATATATATCTATATTAAATGAAGAATGTATTCAACGTATTTAATTGGTTAAGGATTAATGCTGTATTGGTTAAAATCGCTTCGAAAATTAGCCATTATTAGTCGTAAAAAGTAAATGACAAAAAAAAGTTATTGTGGGTTATCCATAAGAGATAGACATATATACCACCGCGGACTTTTCTGTAGACCTTTTCATTGTGTATAATACTTAGTACATATTTTGATAAAGCTCGTAGGCTTTAGGGTTCAGCCTGCGTTTGCAATGTAAGCGGAAAAAATTTAATTTTTTACGACATCACATTAGAAACCTCAAAAATAACAGTACTTCTCCACTATTTATTGGATGTTATTATGCATATAAACCTTCCTCTTGAATCACTCTATTTATTAAAAAAAACGCATCAAAATCCGTTGCGTAGTTTCAAAGATTTAAGCGTACAAAGGGACATAGGGACATAGGGACAGAGAAAGCGACTTTGTTTTATACTTACTATGTAGTGATAGTGATAGTGAAGGAATGTTTCCCTTCAGAATTTTTTTCTATCTTGAGTATTTCAAGTACTTTCCCTCCAGGGCCCATTGGAAATTTCCTCACTGTATAATGAGTATGTATAAAGCATGGGAAAATTCAAATAATGCTTTGGGGATATTCTGCGACCTTTCTAAGGCTTTCGACTGTGTAGAACATTCCACTCTATTACGGAAACTAAATTTTTATGGTATTAAAGGTTTAGCTCAGGATCTCATAGCTTCATATCTTCAGAACAAGGTACAGACCGTTGTTGTTAATGGAGAGAAATCTTGCGCCTAAAAATTGCGCCGATTAACATTAGTGTTCCGCAGGGAGGATCTTAGGACCGTTTTTGTTTTCTTAGTGTATATTAATGACCCACCCTATTATTTGCAGGATATTATGTGTGAAATAGTACTGTTTGCAGATGACACCTCATTAATATATTAATGTGGATAGACATGACACAAATGTTGACGAAGTAAACTCCGCTCTTTTACGCATATCCAATTAGTTCAATGCTAATAATTTATTATTAAATGCAAAAAAAAATCAAATTGTGTAGAATTGCACGACTCATGATGCGAAGCATCAGAGAGTGCTTTACGATCGAAAAATTTTTTTCGCCTCATTTTTGCAGCTATTCTTATTATTATAGCCTTGTTAGTTCACGGAATCAAGATATTTTGCATACTATTGTCGAGATAATTTAATGGAGATTAATCCCATACTTTTTAAAAATTGATTTACTTCAATAGAATTGGAAAAAAACACCGAAATAGGTCAAAAAATTTTCCTGTCCGTCATGTGTGAAACCTGAAAACACTATAACTTGTGAAAAAATCCATCATCGACGATTGTAGGTCACTGAATGCGAATGATTAATTAATTCAGTGTCGTTTAATTGCAATTAATAAAAAACGAAAACTACAAGACTGTATATCTATATATATGTGGGGATGGTGTAAATAAAAACGCCAAATTAGCCCAATCAGTTTATTTCCCAGACACCGAACAAAAATACATTTTTGTACAATCCTCCATTTCTTTTCGTATCGAGACACCAAGTCAAGTCATAGATAACCATCAATCTACAGAGTAAATAATAGAAAAACACAGACTAAAAATAAAGCTTATTATGAAATACATCTTAATATTTTATCCTATTCCCACACGGTCATCCTGCAGAATCATCTGTCCCAGATGAGTCAACAGTCGCTACCCATGGCTTCATCATATCAGCTAAGCTTGAGCTTCTTTCTCTTTTTATAATTCTTATTATTTTCATCTTGTATATTCTGAATATTTGCTTTCGCCATCCTTCTTAGTTCTTCACGGTCGTTGTAATTTCTATTTATTAATTCCTCAGTCTTAACACAACCAAAATGTCCGTTTTCATGATGTTTTCTTATAATTTCATTTTGCATTTTCTTAGGTTTCTTATTCAATTTCCTGTAATCAACGCACAATCTATAGTTTCCATTCTTCTTTTTTGCAAGCACAATTGGACTAGCATAATCAGACTTACTTGTTTTTATTATTCCTTCATCAAGCCATTCTTTAATCTGTTTGTCAACAATGTTAAGCTCCAAAGGTGACAATCGTCGTGGATTCTGATAAACTGGTACATCATCGGTTAATAATATTTTAAGTTTTACATTTGATTCTTTAGTACATCTTTTGGGGTTATATTCTTTTATAATATTCTCTATTTTATTCTTATATTCTTTGTTTTCAATATTTGTGATATCTTCATTTTCATTCTCTAGCATTGTAAGGTGTAATATTCTTGTTGCAGTGATAGTTCCAGCCTTAAAATTGATTTCTACTTCTTTCAGTACAGGATTTCCTAATATAATGTTGACAGGGATAGCGCCATCATCAACAACATAAAATAAAGTTTCAAAATAACAATCATCAATTTCAATTTTTGCTGTGAAAGATCCTTTTGTATAAATTTCCTTTTCAGCTATTCCAGTTAAAGTCTCTGTGGTTCCTGAACTATAAGATAACAATTTTTCACCTTGAATCTTCCTAAAATAAGACATAATTATCAAATTAGCATCGCTTCCGGTATCAATCAGGGCTTCTACATCAATATTGTTTATTTTCAGCTTCTTAAAAGGTCTCACATCAATATTATTCTTAGTTGACATAATTTCCAAACTCTTCTTTATACTTTTAGAACATTCAGTTGATTTATGGCCAAACAAGTTGCATTTAAAACATTTAATGCCTTTAGTACAATTAGGCGACTCATGATCTAAATCTCCACAATTGAAACATCTCTTTACTCTTAATGTTTTTTGAATTTTCATGCCAATGGACTTTGATACTGAATTACTTTGAATCTTATTAGGTGAATAATATGATTTTTTCTTAATTTCTGAATAAATGTCTAACTTCTTTCTGAATTCTTTAATGTTACAAGCGCCATATAAAATATTTTTGTTGGACTCACTGTCTTTAATACCGTCGATGACATATTCCATCAGGGCTTCATCTTCAACATTCCCAAGTACTGCAAGTTCCTTCATATGTAAAAAATATTGCTGATGAGTCTCATTCATCTTCATCCGGCGTGTTGAAAGTCTCTTGTGAACAGTTGCACTGTTCAACTTCTTACCAAATTCCTCGCGGAGCTCAGACTTAAGTGTATCCCACGTGGTGGTCCCACTTAGTGAACGTAAAAATAGCTTGGCGGTCCCCGTGAGGAGCCGCTTCGAAAATATGAGTTTTTCTAATTCGCCCCATTGCATTAGAGAGGAAACGTCTTCAAATTCTTTTATGAATATTTCGACGCCATAAGCATCATCACCCGAAAATGGCGTCATTGATTTTTCTAAATCAGTAAAGGAAATACGCGGCGATGGTTCACCATAATCATCATCATCTTTTAATAGTCGTTTCGGCGGCATGTTGAATAATGTAAATAATAAGTTTTATATAGTCTTCAAGTCGTAATCGTATAATCATAAGCTTCTTTAAATCTTAGTCTTCTTAGTTCATAATTCGTAAAGTCTTAATCTGGTTTAATCACCGCAATCATAATCTTCCATTGTTTTCTTTATTCCACCATCCCGGACGAGCCCCCAAATTATGTGGGGATGGTGTAAATAAAAACGCCAAATTAGCCCAATCAGTTTATTTCCCAGACACCGAACAAAAATACATTTTTGTACAATCCTCCATTTCTTTTCGTATCGAGACACCAAGTCAAGTCATAGATAACCATCAATCTACAGAGTAAATAATAGAAAAACACAGACTAAAAATAAAGCTTATTATGAAATACATCTTAATATTTTATCCTATTCCCACATATATGTATATAGGTACATATATATTTTTTTCTTTCATAATTAAATGAGCATTATGAGTCGTGCACTTTTGGATTTTCCAAACTTTTTATCCTTCCAAATGTAAAAATGGTGAAAAAGGATATTATTTTAAACGGGTAGGTATTATGCCCTGTGGAATCTACTGTTTTTCTTAGTTTGACACTAGATGAGAAGCTGCAATGGGGGGCCCATGTTGCCACCACCGCTGCTAAGCTCAGTTTATCTGCATATGCAGTTCGAAGAATAGGTAAGGCATCTCACCGATGAATGTTTGGCAAGATTGGTTTGTTTTAGCTACTTTCATAGCATTATGTCCTTTTTTTTTTTTTTTTTTTTTTTTTTTTTTTTTTTTTTTTTATAGTGGGGAAATCTTCCAAAGATACCCACGGCCCCCGGGGAAGGAGCCGTGGGTTATGTCGGATTCTTACCGACTAAAACCCCACTGTGTTCCGTCGAGCCGCTTTAATGATGGGGCCGCGGGTATTTGTTAGAATTCTTCCGCGACCATAGCATTATGTCCTATGGAATTCTGCTATGGGGCAGGGCTGCAGATATAGAAACTATATTTATACATATTACAGAAAAGAGCCATACGCTCTATATATAATTTACGTGCTCTGGACTCACTAAGAGATCTCCTTAAGAATACTGGTATCCTATTACCCTACCCTCACTGTACCATCACAGTATATATTATTTAATAATCTTAATATGTATATATAAATCTCGTGTCACAATGTTTGTCCTCAATGGACTCCTAAACCACTTAACCGATTATAATAAAATTCGCACACCATGTGCAGTTCGATCCAACTTGAGAGATAGGATAGTTTAAACATACGTAGGTACCACGGGCGAAGCCGGGGCGGACAGCTAGTATTATATATGTACACAAAAACGCGGACTTACACACAAGAGTAGGAGATAGACACTGTTATGGCACAAGGAACAGAAATAAAATTGAAATGCCATTTTACAGGTTAGCTAAAGTTCAAAATTCATTAATGGCCCAAGGTATACTTTTTTACAACAGAATTCTTCATAGCATTAAAGAGTTTAGTAGTGCTAAATTTAAAACTTATGTAAAAAAACGTATAAGTTCAGAGAGACTGTTACAACATTAAGGGATATAATATGGGAGATAAAACCCATGGAGGGTTGTAGCGTAAAAACACACAAAAAACACATACAGATCCATTTATTTGGCACCAAAACAAAAATACAGTAAAGATAAAACTAAAACGTTACGTAAAATATTTTAACATTATAATGAATTGTTTCACTTGTTTTCACATTTAGTTACCTAAAAGCAGGCAAAGGGCAAAGGCCGTTCACTTGTACCATTGGTATAGTTCATATCGTTCGTCCGTTCGTTGCAGCCTTTCAGGACGTCCACTGCAGGACATAGGTGATAGCCCGAAGATTTCCATAACGACCGTTCACCAGCGGCTCCCCGCCTGCACTTTGATTAGGTCGCGGTCGGTGCCATTCGAGAACCAATGGTATAAATTCTTTTCTTATTTTTAATTTTATTCATTTCATTTCAGGATAGTTAGATTAAAGATAGCTATATTTAGGTAGTAAAGAATAATTTTTGTTGAGTTTACTACTGGTAAAAAATTGAAGGTTTTTTTTGAGAAATTTGGGTAATTGTTACTTTTAGATAATTTAAATATAAATTTCTTTGCAAACTACCTTTATAAACTTTTTAAGGCGCGTTGAGAGTAAAATTACTTCATCATGGCAATACCGTCACGTCATGGAGTAAGTCGACAATATCTTCAAAAAAAAACCCTCGTAGTACAACGTTTCCTTAGTGGTTTGAGTGAACGTGGGGCGCCACCCAGCGGATGCAGAAGCAACTATTTGTGGACGCTGGCCGTTGGCTGTGATCGGCTGCGGGCTCCGAGCGTTGTCCTAATACGTACTATCACTCATAGATGTCGTTCTGTCGGTAATTGCATAAAATCACAGAACTATTCTCCGTGAGATTTCTTTACCGCCTGTGCGGAAACGTCCATAAGATTAAAGAATAAAGATTCATTCATGGGGATAAAATCCGCGCGGGAAAAAATCCGTTGCGTGCAGTGTGATGCAGTGAGACCGAGACCAGGCGAGCATGCAGGAAATTAAATTTGAATTTTAGCTTTCTAGCTATCACGGTTTATGAGATACAGTGCAGCCTGGAAAAATTATACTTAATTTTTATTTTTTTATTTTATTGACAGTCTCAATTGATCACAAGATACCCAAAACAATTTCAATTAAGAGTTTCCAGTTTCCACACAAGTTTATTTACGTGATTAATTTGAAGGGGGACCATGACCATGACTTTGGCGGGCTATATCTTGAAAATAATACAGCTATTTTTTCAATGCTAATACATAAAATAATTAAGAAAGTGTGTTTGTTTGTCTTATTTCACATTAATTGTCGCGTGTATCGCGGCTGCCGAGTAGGTATACCTACTCGGCAGCCGCGATACACGCGTCACGTGACATGCGCTACACAAAGCAGTGTTCGTTACCGTGGTTTCATAAAACCACACAACATTTTTTTAATTTTTGTGTGTTTTTTTTAGTTGGCAAGAAGCTTCTTTTCATTTCAGTGGGTCTTTTAATTTTAGCCTTAAAAATAAATCTTCAGAGGTTTAAAAATGACCAACGAGCTAATGGCCCATTCACTACAGATCGCTCCTATAATATTTTAACAAAAAAAATGTCGTTAAAATATACATAAATGTATAAGTATGTACCGTAGCCGTAGTTGGCGGACCGAGGGTTCTGTGTGAACTGTGAAGCTTCAATTATATTACGTAATTATTGATATTGGTATATCGGTTCTAGAAACCGGGAGTTTGGCCGTTCGTTGATAGTGGGCAGTGCGGCGTGTGCGGAGCGGCGGCGGCGGGCGCAGGCGCGGCGCGCGGGCTCGCCGGCGGCGGCAGCGGGCGGCACTCGGCAGCCCGCCGCCACCGCAGCTGCCGCGGCGCGCCCGCTGCCGGCCGCGTGCGTTGAGCCGCCGGCCCGCGAGCGACCGCGTCGCCGACCCGATGCGTCGCGCGCCTCTGCGCTGCCGTGTGCCGCTCCTGCCAGGTACCCCGTCCGGACCTCGCCTCTGTCCGGCGCCGATATTTACAACGTGTTGCTTGACCTCATTTCGTGTTCGAGTTTCCAACTTCCCCTACAGTACTCTTTTCATCTAGGAGAGGCATTTTGAATTTTACTATTTATTTGTGACTAAAATATTTATTTATTACAATACTTGGCTTCATTTTTTGAACAACATTGAAAATATAAACTAGGTAAGTAGTTAAGTACCTACTCGTCAAAAAAATCGAAACACTAGTTTTTATTGTTTTATGTATTTTATATATTGTATATCCTATAATGTGGTCTTTATGAATTTTATGAAAGCATGTATGACTGTTATGTTCTTATGTACCTAACATATAAAATAAAATAATATTTGAACTTAATTAGAATTTTGAACAAAACCATGACAAAACCTCATACTATCTTCTTCTTATATATAAAAATGAATCGCAAAATGTGTTGGTAAGCGCATAACTCGAGAACGGCTGAACCGATTTCGATAATTCTTTTTTTATTATATTCCTTGAAGTACGAGAATGGTTCTTATGTAGAGAAAACGTAAACAAACGTAATGTACCACGGGCGAAGCCGGGGCGGACCGCTAGTTCATTATAAAATGACGTTTAACATTAATTATTTTTAAACATGCACATTTTTCAGATAATCCTTTAAATCAAAATTCAAAACATGAACTTTGAGGTGTTTCGATTTGTTTGATGTGAAGTATATATTTGCTTGCAGCTCCTATTGTTGTTATTGTAGGTACTACAACGTAACGATGCTCTTGCAAGTAACTTCACGTTAGGTGTAGACTGTAGAATATTATCAGTGACGGCCGACGGGAGTTAAGGATAGACGGTCCGCTACAGGATATACTTTATTGAAGACTAGCTTCCGCCCGCGACTCCGTCCGCGCGGAAAAATTAAGAAAAATTAAGATTTTTTTTCTACGTATTTTTCCGGGATAAAAAGTATCCTATTTTATGCCCAGGATAATAAGGTATAATTATACCAAGTTTCATCGTAATCGAACCGTTAGTTTTCACGTGATGCCTGAACATACAGACAGACAGACAGACAGACAAAAATTTTTTTAATCACATATTTGGGCTTGGTATCGATCCAGTAACACCCCCTGCTATTTATTTTTTCAATATTTTCAATGTACATAATTGACCCTTCTACAGATTTATTATATATGTATAGAATTTTTTTTTTCTACGTATTTTCCGGGATAAAAAGTATCCTATTTTATGCCCAGGATAATAAGGTATAATTATACCAAGTTTCATCGAAATCGAACCGTTAGTTTTCACGTGATGCCTGAACATACAGACAGACAGACAGACAGACAGACAGACAAAAATTTTTTTAATCACATATTTGGGCTTGGTATCGATCCAGTAACACCCCCTGCTATTTATTTTTTCAATATTTTCAATGTACAGAATTGACCCTTCTACAGATTTATTATATATGTATAGATATGCCGGAGCACGAGCCGATGCTGTAGATTAAATCGTTAAGTTTTTATTAGGTACAGTGAGGAAGTTTTCTTATGGACCCTTGTGGGAAAGTACATGGGATACTAGAGATAGTTAATTTGGCCGAAAGGAAACATTCCTTTAGTTTTCACTGCATTCGAAGATTTTCGAAAATTCATACGACCGGGTAAAGAACTAATGAAATTATTTTCTTTCCTAAAATTTGTTTCATTAATAAAAGATCTTCGAGTGTTACTTTGAGTCTGTTGAGTCTGTTTGTAGTGAGTTTTCCTGGTCGATCAAGTGAAGTTGATATTTTTTCAAAAATCACAAAGTTAAATATAAATCGAAAACCGTTAACTTTCGGATATCTTAATACTATTATAAAGGCGAAAGTTTGTAAGTATGGATGTATGAATGTATGGATGTTTGTTACTCTTTCACGTAAAAACTACTGAACCGATTACAATGAAATTTAGCACACATATAGAGGGTAACTTGGATTAACACATAGGATAGGTTTTATCCCGGAAATCCCACGGGAACGGGAACTATGCTTTTCTTTGAAAACGCGGGCGAAGCCGCGGGCGGAAATGTACATAATATATATAAATTTGTTGCATTTGAGCTCCCCGATCTATTCTTGACGGGAATACGTCCAGTTACAAGTAACCCTGTATAGCCAAAAATAATTTTTTGATCAAATGATGTTAAATTTTATAATAATATGTATGTGTAGATTGAAATCTTTTAGTACCTAGATATGGAATGATCTTCCAATTAATTGTAATGAGACTTAATTTTACTATGGATTTAGTTGAATTTAATTAAATTTTTCATATTTGCATTCTTAATACTAAGCTAAACAATACATGATGGACTATTATATTTTTTGACATCTTGCTGTAGTTAAGTCTAGTTACCATGTATTAGCAAATAATTTTTTTTTTATGCTACTTGTATGTTTTGTGACAGATGAAATTATTTTTACGTTATGAATCTTAATTTACACCATGTCGTAAACGAAGATCCTATAAACACAAGAATGAGCTGCTGGTATATCGATCGAATTATTTGCGGCCTAGGAGAGATCCGTTTGATCCGGCGCGGTCAGGCGAGCGTGTAATCGGTGCAGCGAAGCGCGCGGGCGGCACGCGCATGGCGGCCGGCCCCTGACGCCGCGCCATGCGCGCCCGCCTCTCGCCTCGCTGTCGTGCCTCGCTAGCGCTACCGGCCGCGCCGCTCGCCGCGCTGCTCTCCGCGCTGCTCGCGCTCGCGGCTCCGGCTCCGACGCCCGAAGCTCCGCTCCTGATTATACTTCGTTCCGCATGCCCTCTTGCCGATCCGCAACTCTTCTCTGAGCACAATCTCCGCAGCTACGCCGCTACAATGCTACGCGACGATCTGCTCTCACGTCCGTTTCGTATTCTGCCTTTCGACGGTATGTGTGAATTAATGAACTAAACGTGAACTATATGTATTTCATGCAACTGTGAACGTTTCTTTCCGGCTCCTCCCTGTAGAAACTGCTTCTGAACCTATGACGTTATGACGACACAAAATCGCTGATTTCGGAGTATATTTTACTTACAAAAAGAAATGAAATCCCACCAAAAACATTTTCATGTAAAATGTTACCAAGACGAGCCCATATGACTCGCACTGTCAAAAAGTTATCAGATCTCATGTAGAGCCAAGCTTCTAACACTACACGCCCTAACTCTACAAGGCCTAACTTCACAAACTCTACACGTTAGTCAAAATATGTGGCTTGGCCATTTCGCTACATTCACATCGGCGTAAGGTGAAAAATTAATTCACTGTTCATTACTTTTGTGTTATACAATAGTTCTTGTAGTAACGAACGGCCAAGCCACATATTTTGACTAAGGTGTAGAGTTTGTGAAGTTAGGCCTTGTAGAGTTAGGGCGTGTAGTGTTAGAAGCTTGGCTCTACATGAGATCTGATAACTTTTTGACAGTGCGAGTCATATGGGCTCGTCTTGGCAACATTTTACATGAAAATGTTTTTGGTGGGATTTCATTTCTTTTTGTAGGTTGTTTGTAACAATTTTTTTTTTAACAAGGAGTACCTATACATATATATATCTAGGGGAACCAAGTTTTAGATTATTAGATTAGACCTCTAGCGTCATCAAAATTTAATTTAAAATTACAGGTCTCATACAAACTCCCATCCCCTAGTTTAAGGGGTTGGGGGATGAAAGTTACAAGTTTTATAATTTTTTTGTTGTTTGTGTGCTAATACTAGCTTACATACAAAATTTCAGCTTTCTAGGACATTAGGAAATACCTTAAGAATTTTGATGATCATCAGTGAGTCAGTGACGAAATTAGCGTTTTTTAGATATAAATAAAATCTGAAGTATAAAAGCTAATGTAATTAAAACTTAATATGTTCAATAAGTCCGCTATTGAAAATATATCCCGAAAATTTTGTTGATCTAGCATAATCCAAACCCAAGTTATGAGGGTTCAAAAAAACGTCGAAGCGCTTCGAGAAAAGGTAGGTAGTGCCCGTGCGCCTCGCTTGGCTTGTCTTGGCGGGGGCACTACCGTGCCCCCAGATTCTTCACTGTTATTATTTTTATACTTATATGGATTTTTATTGTTAGATACGTGCGGCGAGAACTCGAGTCGTACGATAACGCGCAATTCCCTGGCTACATTGGGCGCCGGAGGGATGTGCGTGTACGTAGGCTGGCCCGGGGGCGAGGCCTGCGCCGCCGCGTCGGCCGCGGCCCGCGCGCTGCGCCTCGCGCCGCCGGCGGCCTGCGCGGCGCCACACGCGCGCGCCTCTGTGCTGGCCGTGCTGGCCCGTCGCTTGCACTGGAGGCGAGCGCGTCTGGAGCCCGACGCGGCTGTCTCCACGGAATGTAAGAAGGCCATAGACCGAATAGAAACAGCTCTACTCGCCGCCGGTGTGCAGGTACACCGAACGTCGCTCGATGTGGAAGGAATTAACAATTTTCATGGTGAGTTTAATACGTCAAAAATATTAAATGTATCACACGTGCAAAAATTTCGACGAAATAAAATAAGAAATTCGTTTCAATATCTATTTTTTGTTCCAGTATCGGTGATTTGTAAGGATCGATCGAAAAATAAGCGTGGAAATATTGCTCCGATGCTGATAATTCTGCATATTATAGACTCTTATAATGTCGCGAGACAAGAGGTTCCATTATCCACTCAAACTTTGAACATCGCTAATGCTACATCTGACCTCGACCCATATGAGAAAACTTTGTCGTCGCCGACGAGCGAGAGTATCATAGGCTCTCTTCATAAAAATAATATTAATATTTTACGCGATAAAACTTCATCCATAGCTTCTAATACGTTGAATTTGTCTCAATCTAAAAGTGAATTTGTTAATAAAAATCAATATGTTATTAAAAATAATGACACAATTTCTTCTTATTTATATGGTTTAGATTCCGTTAAATATCTCAAAGCTATTATTCTTGTCGACATCGATTATTACGAATCGAATAACACATACAACAACACCATCGATACTTTAAGGTTATATTATTCTGGTAAAAATTACAATATAGAAAACATCTTCCAATTGTATGAAAGCAAATCAGTAAACGGAATACCAATGTGGGTACGTATCACACAATTCGTAACGAAATCAAAAGAGTCTGAAGATTACAGCAAGATATGGGAGACCGATGTGTCATGGGAGAGGACGGTCGATGTAGATGTTTGGTGGAAAGAACACGTCGCACAACGCGTCGAAGAAATGTACGATATGTCAATAATTTCTATAAAAAGCTCAACAGCGACAGCGGGTATGCTGTGCATAGCCGGCGCGGCGGCGATCGCCCTGGGCGCCGTCAGCCTCACGATCTTCACGACGCGGCGGACGCTCGCCAAGCGAATGCAGCGCCGTCCCCGAGCAGCGGTTATTTTAGCGGCTGCCGACTTTCAATTTCCCGCCGATGAACAACGCAGAGTGGGCGAAGGAATGGAGACCATGTTGTCGTGGTTGCAGCAGCTGCACGACTTGAACGGGCCGGAGCCCGACAAACCGGACCTGTTGAAGCGCCCGACGGCTCCCTCGGCGCCTTCCTCCACGTGTAGCGTCTCGCGCCTCCCGCCCGACGGCCGAATCCGCTACAAGGTCTTTATCTATGCGATTGCATCCAAGTACTTCGTTGATTATTTTGATTTTATTCAAATTAATAATTATTATAAATTTTACAGGGAGATCCCGTTCACATGAAATATTTTCCAACTACTGTCCTAGAACTGAAACGAAAAGCGATAGATATACTTTTGGTCATGCAAAGTTTACGCCACGAGAACTTGAATCCATTCATCGGTAACTGATATTCGTTTTTCTTATTAGATATTTTAGGTGTTACAATACCACAAAGCTACCCTAAAATATTACGCGAAATACAAATAGCTTTATAATCGAATGACAAAGTACTTAATTACGAAAAACGTCATCGTAACAATTAGTTAATGATGGTGTATTTGAACGTTTCCGTCAGGGGGCCTGTGCGAGGTGCGGCCGGCGCTGGTGTTCGAGCTGTGCAGCCGCGGCTCGCTGGAGGACGTGCTGGTGGCGGACGACATCCGCCTGGACTGGACGTTCCGCCTGTCTTTGCTCACGGACCTGGTGCGCGGCATGCGCTACCTGCACGGCTCGACGCTGCGCGTGCACGGCCGCCTCACGTCGCGCAACTGCGTCGTCGACTCGCGCTGGGTGCTGCGCGTCACGGACTACGGCGTGTCGGCGTTCGCGCACTCCCAGTCGCTACCTGTGCCTTTGAGGACGGCCCGCGGTAATATTATTTTTTATACGATATACCTAATGAAAGAAATCTACTTACATATTTTTAAAAAATAAAAAAGAATAAAGTAGGTAAAGTTATTACTTATTAGGCACACCAAATTACCACTACCACAGAAAAAAACAACAATGCCAAAATTTATTTTATTTTATTTTATTTATTTGATTTGCCAACAGATGTACATTTTATATTTATAATATATTTTGAGTATGTGACATAATTAGCATGCATAGCAAGATGTAGATCCAATTACAGGCAAATACAACATGCGTTTTTGAGTTGTATCAAATTATAGCTTCTAATCGTAGTGTAAATTCTAATCAGAAAACATTATTCTTATCAGTATAATTTTTCTGTAAAACGTTTTTATATGCAAACAAACTAAAGGAAGTTGATGTCAACCTTTGTACTATTAAATAATCTATTATGTTCCCGACAAACTCTAGCAATGACGCTGTTGAAGCCTAAATTGGTTCTATATCTTTTGACAAAAAATACATTGGTTTTCCTAGAGTATCTCCTCGGAACAGATATATTAATTTTTGATAGAAGATTAGGACAAATGTACAAATTAGTAACAATTTTGTATAACAACATTTGATCTGCCATCCATCTCCAATGTTTAAGACTTTCCATTTTAAAAAAGTTTAATCTGAGGTCGTATGATTTTAAAGATTTAAGTTTTTGTTGATGAACAGTAAGTAGATAAAGAAATTTTTTCTGGACAGACTCAAGTCTCTTTATATGACATCGATAAGATGGATTCCAGACTGGTGAACAATATTCCAAGAGAGATCTTACTAATGAACAGTATACAATTTTTAAGGGTTTAAGGTTAAGGTAAACATTTTGCAATTCCTCCATATAAATCCAAGAAGTTTTAGAGATTTCATAACTATATTATTAATATGAAGAAAATGCACTCTTAAAGACTATAAAAATAACAAGCATTAAAATTTAAACTAAGAATATAATTTGTGTGGCGACTGCAGGCGACCTAAAAGGTAAGGCCACTTAGCATATTATGCTATACCGATATGGTCGAGATAGCGCTGGTTCACTGGGCGACACCAGACAACATACATATTATATATTTACTTGAAAAAGGCTCCTACGTTTTTCAGATTTGTTATGGTCCGCTCCAGAGTTGCTGAGGGCCGGTGAAACGGCGCAGGGCACTCAAGCTGGGGATGTTTTTTCATTTGCTATTATAATGCAAGAAGTTATTGTGCGAGGAGAACCTTATTGTATGTTAGCGTTGACACCAGAAGGTTAGTTCATCTACACTCATATTATTTTTAAATTAGAAAGTTAGTACAAACTATGACTAGGAACGTCCAGAACCTCTATAACGTGTAGTGTCAAGAAAAAAAAATGACTTGCATAAAAACTCTGCTTCGCTTGCGTTGACTACAATACTTTGGGTTTTTTATTTTGACATTCTGCACATTGCTTTTACCTGGTAGATGTGCCACTATCAGTGTAAAACCACAAAAAATCTATCGGAAAACATAATTTTTTATGGTGACACCTAAAAAAACACCAAATTGATCCATTCCTTAAAATATTTCATCCGACTTTTTTGTTCTTGAGAAGCCGGAAGAGCGGCCAGTGTTGTTATAAGAATAACACTTAACAATCTAAGCTTAAAATAATAATCAATAAATTGTAAATACATTTTAGTTTGGTACTATTGATAGTTTCTAATGTGAAATTGATAAATACATATTTCAGAGATAATTGAGAAATTGTGCCGGCCTCCTCCACTGATCCGGCCGTCGGTGTCGATGGGCGCCGCGCCGCCCGAGGCGGTGAACGTGATGCGCCAGTGCTGGAGCGAGCAGCCCGACGTCCGCCCCGACTTCAACGGCTTGTACGACATCTTCCGCCACCTGCACCGTGGCCGGTAACTCTTTCGTGCCTCATTCACTGTTCTAATATATATCTAACGTATTTGTGCCTAATAATTACTGTCCAGCGCGCAAGCATGTGCTTCTTGCAATACAACCGGCTCACACTACAGCCTGAGCCTTATCACCTAATCGAAGTTACCCTCTATATGTAAATAAATAAATAAATAAATATTATAGGACATTATTACACAAATCGACCTAGTCCCACAGTAAGCTCAATAATTAAGGCTTGTGTTGTGGGTATATGTGTGCGAAATGTCATTGTAATTGGTTCAGTGGTAGGTATTTGCGTGAAAGATTAACAAACATACATATACATATTATGTATTAATTTAATTGGTGTAATACCGTTTTAATTATAAATAAACAAATAACATACACGACAATAATATTAACTAATCTTTCCAGTAAAATAAATATTGTGGACTCGATGTTTGAAATGTTGGAAAAATATAGCAATAATTTAGAAGAATTAATTAAGGAACGAACGGAGCAACTTGACATGGAAAAAAAGAAAACCGAACAATTACTCAATAGAATGCTTCCTAGGTGGGTAATGTCGGCAATTGTTGTGTGAGATTGCACTGTTTATAAACTCGTAAAAGATCGAAACGATGCGTTCATTCAGATCGGTGGCCGAGCGTCTGATGTTCGGATTGCGCGTAGAGCCGGAGGAGTTCGAAGAGGTGTCCATTTACTTCAGCGACATCGTCGGCTTCACGGCCATCGCGGCGCGCTCCTCTCCTGTGCAGGTCGTCGATCTACTCAACGACCTCTACACTACTTTCGATGCTGCTATAGAACAGTACCGCGTCTATAAGGTAAAAACGTTGTACTAACAATATATAATTGCATATTACACGATAACACTTTATACTTTCTATATTATGTATAAATAATATAAAAATAACCTCGTATGATTCAAGGTGGAGACCATCGGTGACGCATATATGGTAGTGGGTGGACTTCCGATCCGCTGCACGGACCACGCCGAGAACGTGGCAACTATGGCCCTGCACCTGCTGCACCTGGCCGGTCGGTTCCGGATACGACATTCCCCCGCGACGCCGCTCCACCTGCGCATCGGCCTGCACAGCGGAGCTTGCTGCGCCGGCGTCGTGGGCCTCACCATGCCCCGTTACTGCCTGTTCGGTGACACCGTCAACACTGCGTCGCGTATGGAGTCCACCGGTAGCGAGGAACGGCCAGTTTCGTTTTTCTCTTCGGTAGTTGCAGGACATTAAGCATGTATGTATGCCACAGGGGCGGCGTGGCGCATTCAGGTGTCGAGTGCGACCGCGGAGCGGCTGGTGGCCGCGGGCGGGTACCGGCTGCGCTCGCGGGGTCTCACGCAAGTGAAGGGCAAGGGCGCTATGCACACGTATTGGCTGCTCGGCAAGGATGGCTTTGATAAAACACTTCCGACACCTCCGCCTCTTGAGTGAGTTGATTTTGAGGTAGTGTGATAATAAAAAAGAATTAATATACAGTGTATATGTGTAAAATGGATATATTATATGTCATCATGAAAACCGGGTTCGAAAGTATTACAGACACTATTAGCTTCCAACCACAAACAGCGATAAATGGATTGCCTTTATTTAAATTAGTATTAGAATATAATTAATTTATTCGGGGTAAAAAAAGGTATTAGCCCAGCATGTAACAAATGTTGAAGAATTACTACGTAACGGCAAGAGTTACTTAATACGAGCTCAAGTGATTTGCCTAACATTTTAACTTAAAAAAAAACTCTATGGGTATTCTTAAAACTTTATTGATTGTAATTTGTAATGCTAAACCCCACCTCAATATATATATTTTTATTATATTATAATAGTAATTATTGCAACCAAATTGTCTAAAAAGCATTGAACTACATTTCAGGTCCGAGGAAGTGTTATTTGAAACTGAGGCCGAAAATGAAAGCGAGATTTCTGATGAGCCTCTACCCCTTCCCACACAAGCAGTCGAGAGACAGTGCTCCGACCCCTCATCGGGCGGTAAACTAATTTATAAATTTAAATTAATTTTATTAAATTAAGCCACTAATTGATATCTATTACACAGATTATATTATTCGCACCATCTTAGCAAAGACTCTTGCCATAGAGCCACTTTCTGCGTGGCACAATTTTTTGATAAGGAGGCTCTGATCAACCATGGCGAACGCCTTTGAAAAGTCTGTACCTATAGGTAGATATTAGATAGCATGGATTTCATTTTGTTTTCGAGCTCTTCAGTGCTACCACTGCAACTGACATATCCGAAGAGGTTAGACATGTTTGATAACTAGTTTGTGAGAGAATTTGGTTTTTGAGTTGTTGGAAAATTGTTTAAGTTCGAGATGAAGTTGTTTAATGAGTTTGAGATACCTATTGGAGGGGTAGGTATACTCCGCAAATAAACAGGGGGACAATTGAATTGTCTCGTCTAGGAAATATTGTAATACTGTGGCCTCGTGTTCATCGCCTTTCAGCTTAATAGCCAGCCATAGGTCTTTTTAAAAAAATCCAATTAAAACTTACGAATTGGCTAAATCTTTTTAAAAATCGTTCTTAATTTATTAAAGAAAAGACTAATGATTTTTCTGTTTGTCTTAGATAAGATTTTATATATTTTTAGGGTTAAATATCAACAACATTTTGTAGCCTGAAACTCTAGAATCTAGTCGTGAATATTGTTAAATATATTTACAAGGAGGAAGAGCATTAATTATCTTCTCTTGACGTACTATGACGTACGATAATCTGCGGCTCCGTGCAGGCTGGCAGCGGTCGGGCGCCGCGTCGGCAGACAGCTCGCCGCCGGCGGGCGCGCGCTACCGCTACCTGCGCGCCTCGCTCTCCACTGTGGCTGGCGCGCTCGACACGCCGCGCCTCTCCGAACGGTAACCACGCACAACCGCACTCCATGCGGCTTGCCGCTGCCCTATTCGGACTTGTATACTTTCTTTTTTTAACATTGTCACCATCAATTCGGTAAGATAGGTTAAAACGAATTAAACATAATTAAATCTATAATATTATGTGCATACGTCGTCGTTCAATGAAGGAGCAAGTAAATTGAATAGCAGATTCAACCGGATGATTGCGTCATTCATACGTGCGTTCATTCGAAGCATATTTTACTCAGTAAATTAAAAGAATTACCTGTTTTATATCCGTAACTATAATTATTTATTGTAAATCTACCCTATCTAATATTTTTATAACTTTTATCTCGAAAGATGTAGCATAGGTCTAAAATCTAAATAATCGTATCTGTGTTCTGATATAAGTCGCGTGACCAGCGGGCCGCGTGTCCTACGGCGACAGTGGTCTCTGGAGCGCGGCGACGCGCTGGCGGCAGCGGCGGCCGAGGGGCCCGTCGAGGCCACGCCGGCGCAGGAGCCGCTGGCCCTGCGCGCGCCGCCGCCCCGCGCCGCGCCGCGCTACCGCACGCGCCCCGACGTGTCGCAGAGCAGCGACGGGGAGCGGTTATAGCCGCCCCGCGTGCCCTCTCACCGCACCTCCCCTGCGCCAGCGACGCGCGCTGTCCCCACCAATTCCCTGACAATAATATTTAAGCTGTAACTGACGACATTCGATCGACTTATAATATTTTTCATACTTCGTTCGTTCGTAGTTCTTAATAAATTAATAATAATTAAATGTCTTCGTGAATTAGCGATAGTCGATGTCGATTATTTATTTTTTTTACGAGTGCTCCTCAGATTTAAAATTTCGACTTGGTAAAACATGTATTTTTGAAAATTTTCGAACTATAATAAAATATGTCTTAACTTAAAAATGTGTTTTATTCAAAAAAAATGTAAAGCTTTTCTACATTTATTTGAAAAATTGTTTTTAACTTTTAAAAACTATCTTTCAATGGGGGTGCACACTACCTACCTCTCCAAAAGCAACAAATAGGCACTCAATAATCACTCTACAGCTAGCCGCTAGGTATATTGTTTAATTCTGTAAACGACATTATGTAGTCCCTAGACGATAATGCAGCATGACTGAACTTATAGTTTCTATCAAATCATATGCGCGGGGATCAGATGATAAATCCAGAGACATGATTTTGCTCACTTTGCCATCCTGATTTTATACCTTGGATTTTGGTTTTGACCTCATATTGGTTAATACTAAATAGCTACACCAAAAACCATGAAAATGACACCTGTGACGAAAAGATGTAAAATTTTTGTCGGCGCCATCTTTGATTTTAGTTTTTACCTCATTTTGGTTAATAGCTGTCTCAAAAATCTTGAAATTGACACCCGTGACGAAAAGATGTAAAATTTTCTTTGGCGCCATCTTGGATTTTAGTTTTGACCTCATATTGGTTAATAGCTACCCCAATAACCATGAAAATGACACCCATGACGAAAATATGTAAATTTTTCGTTGGCCCATCTTGGATTTTAGTTTTGACCTCATATTGGTTAATAGCTACCCCTATAACCATGAAAATGACACCCATGACGAAAAGATGTAAAATTTTCGTCGGCGCCATCTTAGATTTTAGTTTTGACCTCATATTGGTTAATAGCTACCCCAAAAACCATGAATATGACACCCATCACGAAAAAAGTCAAATTTTCGTCGGCGCCATCTTGGATTGTTGTTTCATAAAAATAATATTTGTCATACTCATACAGATCAACCAACATCATAATAGTCTTCCTACTAGTCTACTTCAAAACTTTGCCGTTATTCCTACCTATCCAAATCCTAATCTTACTAAGAACTGCTTTACCCCACCAATCTATTCAACAACCCATAAAAAAGAGGATCTAAGGCAAGGTAATTTTTATAATTTATTTATCAATATTTCATTTTATAGCGGACGCATCACGCAACCCCAAGTTCGCCGCCCCATATAATAATATTATGAGGTTGCATCCTCTTTTTTCGAGTCATCTTGTAAGTTCTGATGCAGTATTAGGTATGATAGTTTACGGCAAATTATGCGGCATAGGCACAGTCACAGAACTTTAAAATTTGTTTTTACTGTTCTGTGGGCAATTGGGCACAGTCTTACAAATAAATTGAAATTTGAAACATAACTTTGCGATGGACGCTATTTTATTTTAGTTTAGTTTTAGTCTAAAATAAAATACTGATAGCGTCCATCCAATGTTCTTACTTCTTGCCTCTTGGATGCTTGGTCTGAACTTTAGACCGAGCATCCAAAAACAAGTAACAACTTAACCAAAGAGCCAAAGAACCGAACAACCGAACAATCGAACAACCGAACAACCATAGAACCAACCCATGAAGGGTAACTGCAGTCACAGACCACAGACCCTACAATATTATAATATGGACTCGAGAAAAAATAATTATAGTGTGATACAGAAATAATAAAAATAAATTACCGCCATCTATTATCACCTTACTCAAGTAATATTAATTATATCGAACGATCTGTCGTGAACACTCCATTAAGCCATTTTTAGGACAGTACTATACAAATGATGATTAAAATAAATTCTACATTAAGGTGATTGCAACGATCTGTTCCCAGCCAATATCCCGCTAGATGGCGCTGAATTCTACATTTCTAGTTTATTTGAGTTTTTGCGTAATTGGAATAGTCATCAAACCTAGGAATAGTCATGGCGGTTACTGAATATTATATTTTATTGAAATATGTTATATCATTGCCTTAAAATCCACCCAATTCGGTAAAATTATGCGTTTTAACATCTGTCATTGCATACAGGGTCGTTTACACACACAGACGTATACAAAAATGATAAAGATTTAACTCTAGATGGCGTGAATGTAAAGCGCGTCACACACGGTGAAGATACTACCTATAATATTTTATCTAATCTAGTAATATTTTATATTACAGTATCTTAAGGTATCCGGTATCAGCGTTCTGACCATCATTTTTCTTTTTTCGCTGTAGAACCGCCATCCTGTTACAAATGACCCACAAAGGAGAATGACCACGGGTGGTATCGGTAAAATTTTAGTTGTGCCACGTATTCGTTATATTGTTAATTCCTATTTGTATTTATAATGATCATATGTATCAATATTAAGTCTTAATTAAACCGGATAAATTGAAATAATAGTAAAAGTAAAAGTTTTTCTTTTGAAACATGTATGAACTTTCGCATTAGTAGGAAGTAGGATTGTTATAAAAATAAAAGTTATATTTGTTGGCGTAAACTATTTTATTGTAATTTTGGGAAATAAATAATGTCAAAATTGATTACCTACAATAAAACGCAGTTTTATTTTATTACCTACATTACACTATTGTTTTTTTTTTATCAAAACATGTATTTGAAGTAGCAAATATGATATTATGCTGATCCAAGCATTTTCACTCAAAACTAATATCACTAATGATTTGTAAAAGTAAATTATTTCAAAATACATTTCATAACCAACAAGTAAGAATAATTATTCATACAACAACAAATCAAAAACACTATTTACTATGGAAAAAAAACCAGGAAGGTGAAAAACATATTTATGATTTCGATGCACTCGACTTTTAGTAAAATAATAGGTAAAAATATTATTATGGTTTTGATCACAGACATATCTGTGGTTTTGATTTTAGCTACTAGTATCAGAAAGCTGCGTGTTCAATGCACGTCGGGGTCCCACAACTGTGGAGGAAGGAAGGTAGAATACCTCCATCGAATAAGTGAAGTTTCTCGACATACTCGATTTGCCGGCCGGCCTCAATGAAGATTGTCCGAAAGTTGTATATGTGCTCTGTAACGAAAAAATTTCGCTAGCGCGATTCAGAGTGAGGTGTCGTACAATATACCTAATGAAGTTTTTCATCTTTTTATTTTACTGCAAATACAAAATAAAAATTAAACAATGGTAATGTAAATTCTAAACAAACTACTACCAAAATACAATTAGAACAAAAATCATTTGACTTGTTTATTTCACCCAGAGGCCAGAGGCGGCTCGTGACAAAATTGTATAGGTGTTCACTTGAAATAAAACAACGAAAATACAATAGCGTTCGGGATGATTTATTACAAAAAAATGAGCACCACATTTTATAAATGTCTATAACACTAAAAATTACAAAGTACAGGCTATTTCAAAACGAATTCAATGACTAGGT
Source organism: Colias philodice (assembly GCF_061535455.1). Classification (NCBI taxonomy): domain Eukaryota; kingdom Metazoa; phylum Arthropoda; class Insecta; order Lepidoptera; family Pieridae; genus Colias; species Colias philodice. Next base: position 13,699,968 of record NC_143088.1, read on the forward strand.
ATCAATAATTAGTAAATCACCGAATTTGCATTCGCGAGCGTAGGTATCCATAGTGTTTGTCACTGACGGTCACTGACCTCTATAACTTATAGTTATAGAGGTCAGTGGTGTTTGTTGTGTAAACATGTATGTATTTGAGTAGTTAGTAGCATATTATATTCTGAATTTCTGATCCATGCCTATTCACTCAAAACTAATAACACTAATGATTTGTAACAGTAAATTATTTCAATAGGTAGGTATTTGAACATTTCCCAACAAGACGTAAGAATAATTATTCGTAGGTATACAAGATACAATAACAAATCTAATACACTATTTATTATTTTATTATTTACTAGCGGTCCGCCCCGGCTTCGCCCGTGGTACATGTTTACGTTTTCTCTCCATAAGAAGTAATAGCTAGAGAGCTAGCGCAAAGCTACCTGTATGTATTTGACCAGACCTGGATTTTTGTGTGTTGATTCCCCTATACCTACTATACATGAGATGAGGAGTCACTAAGCCCAGAGTGGTGGACGGGGCGCGCGCTTAGGTAAGACAGGTGGAAATTTTTGGCGAACTTTGAAACCATTTGACCACGTCTGCCATTTTGATATTTGAAAATAGATTATTATTACTATCGGAAAATAACAATGGCAGACCATTATCACGCGGATAACATTCTGGCAGACACTTATGAAAGTGCTGAAAAAAATACAATTTTGAAAGTATTTGACCAGATCTGCCATTCATATATTTTATTTATTAGGGTCTTAAATACTTATTTTCGAAACGGCAGACATTTTCATTGCGTACAGACTTCAGCAGACAACAAAACTTTACAGACTTCAGCAGTCAACAAGACTTAGCTTCTACATGGTCAGATGTATATATGTATTACGTTCCCTGACCTTACATCAATGATTTACTTTATTAATGTTTTTATGGTCATTTACATTTAATTTTGAAAACTATGGAATAAAATTTATAAATTTGATGATACAAAACTAAATATACATTTGTAAAGAATCTCAAATATAAAGTTGTGTTGCAAATAACAAATCATCATTTAAATATTTAGTTTATTTCTTTATTTAAGAAACAATTAACAATTACAAAACAACATAAAAAAACACGCATGCATTTATTGAAATGTTCATTCATCATCACTATCGTATGGCGTTGTGTGACTCGTCTTCATAATCCATTGAATCGGATTCTGTAAAAGTAAAACGTAAATTATATAATAAAAGAAATGAGTCATTATAAACTTACCTAGTAAGGCAATGCCTTTGATGTCGCACGATGCCGCCGCGCCGCCAGTGTAGGTACTTCTGCTGCTACATGAAAATATGCTAGGGTTGCAACAAATGGGAAATAAAACAATTGTGATTATTACTATTATGATGTAATCATTTATTCATATTATGTACATTCAAAACAATTGCTATTATTAAATCTGATGTAATTATTTTTTCATAAATATATAATTATTATTAATTACATAATATATTGCACTGTGAAATATTTACGTATCACTTTATTTTTGATGTTCTTAATTGTCTTTTATAAAATTTAAGTGACGCATTCGCATTGGGATCAACAATCCGATAAGAAAAGAATGGAGACAACATATACATAGCTTTGATTTCAATTCTACAGATACAAAATATACAATCTATCTAAAATGATACAACGGATGTTTCCTGCGTTTTCTCGTCAAAATACTGAAACAACGTAATTATTGTATAGTAGTTGGGCGTGAAAGTAAAAAAACAAATGAAAAGTGTTTTCCATATGATTATTTATTAAATTTACGCGATTAAGAATAATTTCAACGATACAATTTAGTAACCGAGAATTCAGAGGATTAAAGAAAATACCTGCCTGATCATTTTATCAAACTCTAAAAGAATTATGGTTATTTCGCATCACTCGGTTTATTAGTTTGGTAATAATTATTAAAGGTAGTTACAACCCTAGCCATTGAGTCGAACGGTAGGCAACACAATATCGACTTTGTGCGGGTACATATGGTACATTTCTTCTTGCTGTGAAGCGTAATTATTATTATTAAGATTTTTTAGGCTATTTTGAATCAGCTGTTCTAATTTAATTCTAGAAATTTATTAAAACGTGATTTTTTTAAAAGTAACTATATTATGAGTTTATAAATACCTCAACCAATAGTTATTGTGTCCTATCCTCATTTCTTTATATCTTGGTAGTTAACTAAAGTGTTAAATTTACATAACCTCAACAACAACATTTACACTGCCACTGCACTAAAACTAAACTAACTAGCTCTCTAGCTATAAGAACCATCCTCGTACTTCAAGGGATATAATAAAAAAAGAATTATCGAAATCGGTTCAGCCGTTCTCGAGTTATGCGCTTACCAACACATTTTGCGATTCATTTTTATATATAAGACTAGCGGTCCGCCCCGGCTTCGCCCGTGGTACATGTTTACGTTTTCTCTACATAAGAACCATCCTCGTACTTCAAGGAATATAATAAAAAAAGAATTATCGAAATCGGTTCAGCCGTTCTCGAGTTATGCGCTTACCAACACATTTTGCGATTCATTTATATATATATACTAGCGGTCCGCCCCGGCTTCGCCCGTGGTACATAATATTTACGTTTTCTCTACATAAAAACCATCCTCGTACTTCAAGGAATATAATAAAAAAAGAATGATCGAAATCGGTTCAGCCGTTCTCGAGTTATGCGCTTACCAACACATTTTGCGATTCATTTTTATATATAAGAAGATAAGATTATGTGAAAATAACCAGGAAGGTGAAAAACATATTTACGAAAACATAGTAACATAATATGGCTGTCGCTACAATAATTATATTTCAATTTTATCTTTTTATACCTAGTAGAACTGGCCGACGAATAAAAAAAATCGTATTAGAATAAATACAATAAATTACGGAACAAAAAAAGGATTGTAACTGAATTAGGTATGTTTGTTTCTGGGCGCACCGTTTTCGACGACGCGACGCGCGACGTAAGCGTATAGGTATAGGTACCTACTTTGCTAAAACAAACTAATAAAATTGTGTGTCTGTCTGAAAATTCGGAAAAGCATATTTTGCAAGTTTGTAATTACTTTGATAGTTTACCGATTTATAATAATTGTAATTGTAATTGTATAATATATAATTTGCAATGTGGTGAAATTTCATAAAAATCACGGGCCAATTTTTTGTTTTGAATCCCACCGAAAATATAATTGCGTTATTAGAATAATTAATTACTATACCTACCCACGATCAATTATTACAATATAGTCTCAAATGCATACTAGAGAAATATTGCAATTTGATTCAATTAAAATGCATAGCATACAAAAATAAATTCACAACACAAGAAATTCCGCGCGCAAATCATAGCGCGTGTCAATGAAATCAAGAATGTTTTATATCAAGCCGACGCGGACGACGACGCGACGCCGAACAAAAGTACCTACGACGGACGACCACGCTTCGAGTTGCCAAACAACATGAGTAATAAATTGTTTACAAAAAAAACAAGTTTTCCATTTTTCTGTATGAGTAGACAGAACTTCAAAACGCCACCTGCTACGGTTTATATTATGAACGATTGTTATAAAAATAAAAGTTATATTTGTTGGTGTAAACTATTTTATTGATCAATAATTTTGGAATTTAAAATTGTCAACATTGATTACAATAAAACGCAGTTTTATTTTATTACACTATTGTTTTTTTTATCAAAACATGTATTTGAAGTACCATATAATATTATGCTGATCCAAGCATTTTCACTCAAAACTTATATCACTAATGATTTGTAAAAGTAAATTATTTCAATATACATTTCATAACCAACATGTAAGAATAATTATTATTATTCCTACCTACAACAACAAACCTAAAACACTATTTACTATGGGAAAATAACCAGGAAGGTGAAAAACATATTATTATTTACGATTTCGACGCACTCGACTTTTAGTAAAATATAGTAGGGAAACATAATATTATGGTTTTGATTTTTGCTACTAGTATAAGAAAACTGCGTGTTCAAACTACTTGTTTGTCTGTCTGAAAATTCGGAAGTACTTTGGTAGTTTACCGATTTATAATAATATTGTATATATCGTTGTTTAAAAAATATTCAATCACAATAAAATATGATATATGTACTGATTTATCACTGGTTTCAGTGATGAACTGATGAGTCAATTATAGCCACTATACTTTCGTCATACGTGTGTATGATTGATGTGATTTGCAATGTGGTGATATTTCAGAAAAATCACGGGTCAAATTGTCCCACCGAAAATATAACTGCGTTATAAGAATAACTATACCTACGATAAATTATACATAATACAATATAGTATGATATAGTCTCAAATGCATACTAGTGAAATATTTTATTTGAATCAATAAAATAAAAAAATAAATAAAAAATAATAATAATACAAAAATAAATTCACAACACAAGAAAATCCGCGCGCAAATCATAGCGCGTGACAATGAAATCAAGAACTTTCGAGCCGACGCGGACGACGAAGGAGCCTAACAAAAGTACCTACAATCATAGGCGGCTCGTGACAAAATTGTATGGCCGTGTTCACTTGAAATAAAACAACGAAAATAGGTACCTACAATAGCGTTAGCAGTACAAAAAAAATGAGCACCACATTATAAATGTCTATTTATACACTAAAAATTATAGAGTATTTCAAAACGAATTCAATTATTATTTAGCAATAATAAGAAAATCCCCGAATTTGCATTCGTGATCGTATTCATAGTGTTTGTCTACACTAATATTATAAAGAGGAAAACTTTGTTTGTTTGTTTGATTGTAATGAATAGGCTCATAAACTACTGGACATTTTACCAATGTTTGCAAGTTTGTGATTACTTTGATAGTTTACCGATTTATAATAATTGTATACTTATATCATTGTTTAAAAATATTCAAACACAATATGATATAGGTACTGATTTATCACTGGTTTCAGTGATGAACTGATGAGTCAATGTTAGCCACAATACTAATCACTTTCGTCATACATGTGTATGAACTATGATTGATGTGATTTGCAATGTGGTGAAATTTCATAAAAATCACGGGCCAATTTTTTGTTTTGAATCCCACCGAAAATACATATATTACTAATTGCGTTATTAGAATAATTAATTACTATACCCACGATCAATTATTACAATTTACAATATAGTCTCAAATGCATACTAGAGAAACATTGCAATTTGAATCAATTAATGATTAAAATGCATAGCATACAAAAATAAATTCACAACACAAGAAATTCCGCGCGCAAATCATAGCGCGTGTCAATGAAATCAAGAATGTAATTTTATATCAAGCCGACGAGCGACGACGCCGAACTAAAGTACCTACAGTACCATTTACCTTCAGTGTACAATACAGTTTACAGACCTACGACGGACGAACAATAATGAGTAATAAATAAAAAAAACATAGTTTCTAAGGTCATTAGTTTTATTTTATTTTATTGTTATTTTCTTTGAACGATTGGAAATGAAATTACTCAATTTTTACACAGAACTTTGATTTATTAGAATTATGCTCATTATGCATAAGATAACGAACGCGAATGCACGACATCTAGCGCGTCAATGTCTAAACATCGCCTTTCGTTTAGACATTGACGCGCTAGATCTGTAATAAGTATATAGTCTATGCGCTAGATGTCGTGCTTTATGTCGTGTTTCGCTTGGCAAAAGTCACGCACACTACTGTAGAAGTGTCAAATTTTTCCGGTATTTTACTGTTGTTTTTCTAAGTAAATATTGTAAATTATTGATTAAAAAGGTCGAACGCGCACACATTTCATTATAGAGAAGTGATAAAATGATTAGTTTTAAAGAAATAGTGTCTGTGTTAAGTGTTTAGAGGTAATCAAAAATGTATGGAGGGACGGTCGGAACATCAACCTTAAATTAATTTTTATCTATTTATGCAGATACTAGCGACCCGCCCCGGCTTCGCACGGGTGCAATGCTGATACTAAATACACTACAGAAAAACTGTGAACGTTGTAAAAAAAAATAGCGGCCCGCTCCGGCTTCGCACGGGTATAAAATATATAGCCGGGCGGCCAGCCGGTACCGCCGCAAACGGTACGTCCCGCAATTTTTAAATCTGTAATATCTTCGAAAATATTCACTTAAATCATATGGTGTAAAGGGCCATATAGATCTAAATTAAATGAACAATGTATTCAACGTATTTAATTGGTTAAGGATTAATGCTGTATTGGTTAAAATCGCTTCGAAAATTAGCCATTATTTGTCGTAAAAAGTAAAGGACAAAAAAAAGTTATTGTGGGTTATACATAAGAGATAGACATATTATACCATCGCGGACTTTTCTGTAGACCTTTTTAATGTGTATAATACTTAGTACATTATTTTGATAAAACTCGTAGGGTTCAGCCTGCGTTTGCAATGTAAGCGGAAAAAATGTAATTTTTTACGACATCACATTAGAAACCTCAAAAATAACAGTACTTCTCCACTATTTAATGGATGTTGTTATATCTACATATAAACCTTCCTCTTGAATCACTCTATCTTTTAAAAAAAACTGCATCAAAATCCGTTGCGTAGTTTCAAAGATTTATGCGTACAAAGGGACATAGGGACATAGGGACAGTGAAAGCGACTTTGTTTTATACTATGTAGTGATAATGAAAATTTGTATATTTGGAAACAAGGCCATCTATGCGACGGAGGAAAAACTTTAATAAACGCAGCAGCACTCTGTGATTAAAGCCCACCCAAAAGGCCCGAGGTTCGAACCCGGGTGGGCATGCTAATTATTATTTTTTAGTTTATCTGCGAATTATCGACATAAGATGATATTATAATTTATATACCCTATTTAGATGTATTGGGTGGATTCGTAGTGTTTTTTTATCTTTAAGATACACTTAAGACATATTATAATATTTAAAAATTAATTATAATTATTATTCTTTATTCTTGTAAATGACTGCTTGTGGAGGATAGTAGAGAAAAGGTAGTTAAAAATTATTTTTTTAACATTTCTTTATTACAATAATATAATACATTTAACTATATAATATACCTAACAAATTTTAAACAGCATTATTTTATTTTATTATATTTGTGTACGTTAAGTTTTTGTTGTTTTTACCCAAAATACTTCAAAGATGGTGTTAAACAGGGTGTCTAAAATTAAAATAAAAGTAAATAACAAAAAAACTACATAATAATTATTGTTCAACCGAGTTTTGTAGTGCGGATTAGCGTTAAAATCTTATCTCGTATATTTTATTAACCGTTTGTTCAATTTCATTAAATTTGGTATGTATAGATGCGCATCGATAAGAACTTTTATTTGAAACTAATATTGTGAAAATTTATCAACCCGCTGAGGAGTAGTAGGGGAAAATCACTTCCAAAAGCGCTAAATCTCTCCCTCGAATAATTAATCAACCAGTAAATAAATATTATCGATTTTGGTGTCTACAGATGCGCAATAACAAGATCTATCGTTTGATAAAAATTTCAGGAGGATTTGCTAACATGTTTATGAGAAAACGAGGAAAATCACGTTGGGAGCCACCTCTCATATCTATTGAACTGGGCTATGCACCCCATTCAATTTGGTGTCCAGGGATGCGGCCTAAAAACTCTTTTCATTTGATACCAAATTTGTAAAAATCCGCCCAGCGGTTTAGGAGAAATCGGCGAAAAACGAAACGCAGCGCCCACCCACCCTCCCAGTCCACATCTCTTAGGCACATCAACTCGGTTTGCACAATTTTATACCTATTTTTTTTAAATTTTTTTTTAATAGAAAAATAATAACTGGAGAAGAATATTTAAAAATTTTTGAATTTGGACGGCTACAAAAGGCTACAGGAATATTTTAAGTTCCTGTTTTTTTTTTTTTTTTTTTTTTTTTAAGTTGATATAGAGAAACCTACCCAGGCCAGAAATCTAACCTAACTTTGACATTAACCTAACCTAAACTAACCTAACTTTGACAGTAACCTAACCAAAACTAACCTAACTTTGACATTAACCTAACCTAAACTAACCTAACTTTGACATTAACCTAACATAAACTAACCTAACTTTGACATTAACCTAACCTAAACTAACCCAACTTTGACATTAACCTAACCTAAACTAACCTAACTTTGACATTAACCTAACATAAACTAACCTAACTTTGACATTAACCTAACCTAAACTAACCTAACTTTGACATTAACCTAACATAAACTAACCTAACTTTGACATTAACCTAACCTAAACTAACCTAACTTTGACATTAACCTAACCTAAACTAACCTAACTTTGACATTAACCTAACATAAACTAACCTAACTTTGACATTAACCTAACCTAAACTAACCTAACTTTGACATTAACCTAACCTAAACTAACCTAACTTTTGGAGAAAACTAACCTAACTATTATAGAAACCTCACCAACACTAACCTAAGTTTTTTTTTTTTTTTTTTTTTTTTTTTTTTTTTTTTTCCAGCAACGTCACCTACAGTAACCTAAGTTTTTCAGCAACCTCACCTACAGTAACCTAAGTTTTTCAGCAACCTCACCTACACTAACCTAACTTCTATACAAACCTCACCTAAACTAACCTACAAAAGTTAGGTTAGTTTAAGTGAGGTTTCTACAAAACTTAGGTTAGTATAGGTGAGGTTTCTATAATAGTTAGGTTAGTTTTCTCCAAAAGTTAGGTTAGTTTAGGTTAGGTTAATGTCAAAGTTAGGTTAGTATTGGGATTATGGATAGTGGTGTGATTAATTTTAGTAAATAATTCAAGCACTTTGTTGTAGGAAGATAGTCACTTTATTTATCTTCAAATAGAGTATCGAAGGTATGTCTTAACAGTCTGAAGGATACGAGTGAACTACACACGAAGAGCTATATAACTCAACCGTTTTTAGGGTCTATACAACACTCAAAATTATACCTTTATTTATGACCCTCTTCGAGTATTTCTTACCCGTACTTCTAGGAATCTATACAATAAATATTCACAAGGTTTAACATGTGTTACCAAGTGTTGAGTGTATACAGGACTCACAATAGGTTTACCAAATGTGCATGATAAACAAAAAAAAGGTCGTTGCTATAAATCACACGTATAGTGTAAGAAACGTAATTGCTTTTTAAAAGAGAAACTTTTGTAAATGAAATCAATATTTCAACACGCCCCCTCAAAAGTTAATCTCTTTTCCAAGTTACAATTTTAATTGCAATTACATATTAATACATATACAATTATATTAATACATCATGATAACCAAAATTCTAAAGTTGAATACAATACTCTTAATACTGATCGACATACCTTCCGCTTACTCTTTGTCTGGGACGGTTGTTACTAACCGTATACATAGTGATCCGACATTTGTCTTCACGATAAGGGAAACCCAGGAAAACCTTATCAGATCATTAAAAATATATAATTAAGTTTACATCAAGATACAACTTATTTACTAATCAATCTTCTGATGCCATTTTCGCTCTTAACTCCAGGAACCTCCCTGGTAGTGGCTTTGTCAGCATGTCTGCAATTTGAACACCTGTTGACATATGTTTAATAATTTTAGTATTATTTCTCATATTGATCCCAAAGGAATTAATATTTGATGTCAATATGTTTGGATCTAATAAGGCTTGTTGGATTGTTAGCTAGTACATCCATTTTACTATTCATATATTAAGATAGGTTCTTTAGTTTTCAGGTTTTTTACCTGCTGCTAAAGTTTTTTTTCAACCATATTGCATTTAACAGCTTCATACAGAGCCATATATTCAGCTTCTGTAGAAGAACCTGCCTTATTGTACTCCAACATATTGTACATCAATCATACAACTAGAAGAAGTAACCCGTTGTACTTTTCTTTTTAAATACTAACTCGAATCAATTATCTTATCAATTTGTCTAATTAGAATCAAGTATCTTATCAATTTGTTCTTATATGTTTCCTTTACATATTTAATTTTAATCTACTTGTTTTTAAACATTACCGAGTTCTTCTTTATTTTCATTCACATGTCTGCTTATAGTTAAAGTCAGATCATTGTACATGAAATTAAATACATTAGATTTCCAATAAGAATTCGAAATGGAATACTGTCATTCTCATTGGATTCCATTGCCTCAAAATCTAAATTGAATTTTATGTAAGAAGATTTTGATCACCCATTGTACTAAGTTTATTTCATACGGTTTTAATATTTACTTATGTGCTTTGATCTAGTGTTACGACATTATTTTGTCTCGTGATTCTAAAGCTTAATAAGAATTTAACCTCCTTTTAAATCACCCATTTTAAATTAATTCATTAAATTCTGCATCGTTTTTCAACAATAGTCACTCACTATAATCACTAGATCGTCCACATTTAATTCAGTATAAATATTATTAGAGATATCTCATCTATTCAGTATGTACATGAATCGATCCTTAAAATCATTTGTAAAACCTTTTTCTAATAGTCTTTTTCAAATATTTCAATCCAACATCTGGCAACTTTTTAAGCAATATGCTACCTAATGCTTTGTTTAATTTACAATCGGGGTTCACAAGTGTTTTCACTTTTCACACCCTCAAGTATTTTAATATACTGTACGATTAACTGACCACTTAAAATGCAGTTTAATCAATCTGGTAAACTAACAAGCCATGCTGCTGTTAAAAGACTTAAGTTCAAAATTGTTGCAACCGATATTTTTACTAATACCTCTAGCAACTAAACGGGCTTTACACTTTTATGGATTTCCGAACTCATCGTACTTTATAATATCCATTTTCATTATATACAATATTTGTACTACTTGGTTTTGATACTAAAGTCCAAGCTTTTTATTTACAAATAAAGAATATAGTTCATCATTAATTGCATTTTTCATTGTTTAGCATCATTCCTATTTTCAATTATCTCATGTGAATTAGGAGTAAATTTACAATGTATTATGCGCACAGTAAATAATGAAACGGCTAATAATCATCTTCATTAGATGAAGTTTGGCTTTTAATATCTATCTGATATATCGGTTTCATTATCAATACTAATTGTCTGTGTCATTAAATTTTAGGCACTGTATTGTTTGTATTTTCAATACTTCGATAGCCTTCTGCCTTATTATTTTATTGATGACTAGCTACTGAGTTTAACGTAAAGTTATTGACTACAGTTTTTCGTCTAGGTACTGAGTTTAACGTATAGCTGCTATTTACTTCCAGTTTTCACCAACTGAGCTTATCACATAGCTATTCATTCAGTTTTCACCAACTGAGCTTATCACATAGCTATTCATTCAGTTTTCACTAACTGAGCTTAACACATAGCTATTCATTCAGTTTTCACTAACTGAGCTTAACACATAGCTATTCATTCAGTTTTCACTAACTGAGCTTAACACATAGCTATTCATTCAGTTTTCCCAACTGAGCTTAACACATAGCTATTCATTCAGTTTTCACCAACTGAGATTAACACATAGCTATTCATTCAGTTTTCACTAACTGAGCTTATCACATAGCTATTCATTCAGTTTTCACCAACTGAGATTAACACATAGCTATTCATTCAGTTTTCACTAACTGAGCTTAACACATAGCTATTCATTCAGTTTTCCCAACTGAGATTAACACATAGCTATTCATTTAGTTTCAACCAACTGAGATTAACCCATATAGCTATTTTTAACTGAATATATAAGGTTGTCAACTGAGTTTAACGAATCGTTAGGGACTTCAGTATTTAAACCTGAATCAACCTCGTCTCCCTTTGCCTTTGATTTAAATTTACATCTCTTTCTACCACATATTTATTACTCTCCACTTTATACGCTCTATACCCATTTTACCTTTGATGACTTTTCATCAAATTTGTTTTACTGGTTTCAACATACGGCTGATTCGAAAACCTAAAGGTATTTTAAATATGGAGTTCGTGGCAATGTGAGATGATAACTGATACCTTTATCTACCTTTTAAGTAGTAAGATAAATTCTCTTTAACATGATCAGTAAATAGGTTTACAATACATCAGATTTATTTCTCATAAAATATGTTACACTCTTATGAGTGAATTCATCATTAAACATTACAAAATAATTTTATTATTATTTATTCATTTCTTTTAATCATGAGAACCATAAACATCTGATTTCAACATTATTTTATTAAATGACATTTACACTTGTTTATTGTTTATACAAGCTTCACACAAACAGGTAATCTACCTTTTCATTTAATGTCATCTATTAGCTACTAGATAATTTAACTTTATCAAACTTCTAATAGATAATTTAAAATTTATCTTTTCTTATTTGACCTCGTCACTGATGCTAATATTTTTATTCGGAATTAGAATCTTTATTTTAATAATTAATAAAGTTTAACTTACCGAAAATTCCAGAATAGATATATTTTATTTCGGCTTACCAGTCATTGCCGTCTTACCATTCCACCTCACTGTCAGCTGTCTTACTAACTGCTAAAAGGATATTTCACTTCCTTCATTTGTTAACTGAAAATTTCCAGCCATAAATGCAAAGCTGTCTTCAATCACTGGCTCAGCTTGAATGGTTTGAATTGTCCTTTGTCTTTCTGTACTTGGTTTGGACTTAAAGCGTTTCGAGAAGTTACGACATTCATTTTTATAATGTCCTCTTTTTCCACAATTGTGACACTTAATGTGCCCTTTATAATTTATACCATTTTGTTTCGGCTTGACGACTCCACGACGTATTTTCGATGATTTTCTAAGCTCCTTATTATTACGTTTTCTTTCATTAGTTTTCTGTTCAACATGTAGAACCATTTTACTTGTGTCAAGACTTTCATTAACAAGTTTAACTTCATGATCTAATAATCTTGTTTTCACGAAACTTAACGTGATGTTGTCTTCTGACAAAGTCTCGATGGCTGTTATAACACCATTGTAAGAAGGTGGTAAAGTAAGCAATAGTTGAGTCACTTTATCAACCTCTGAGATAGTCGCACCGGCTGATGCTAACTCCGATATCAAAGAATCGAACATCATAAAATGTTTACACAAATCTGTGTCTTCTTCCAACTTCAAATTAAATAATTTCTTCCGAGCTCCAATTTGTTTTGCTACACTTTTTCTTTCGAAGATATTGTTTAGTACATCAAAAATTTGTTTTGTCGACGATTCTGTTTTCACGTAACTTAAATACGAATCGGACAAATATTCAATTAACACATTCTTTGCGGTTGACTCCGATTTCTTCCACTTGCTGTCAGGATTCGCTGGTGCTGGTTTATCGATTACATGAATCACTTCAAGTTCATTTAAGAGACTGCGGATTCTGAACTTCCATATATTATAATTTTCACCGTTGAAAGGTTGGATGTTTCTTTTAGATTTTATAGTTTCCATATTGTTTATAAAATCTTTATCTTCACTCTGAATGTTTTACTTACGATACATTCACTAATTTTCAATTGCACTTTGAAATTTTAATTTTCTTCCTCTCAATAAAATTTGTATTTAAATTAATCAACAACGTAGCCTGGGCCCATAACCTATTGGGATTATGGATAGTGGTGTGATTAATTTTAGTAAATAATTCAAGCACTTTGTTGTAGGAAGATAGTCACTTTATTTATCTTCAAATAGAGTATCGAAGGTATGTCTTAACAGTCTGAAGGATACGAGTGAACTACACACGAAGAGCTATATAACTCAACCGTTTTTAGGGTCTATACAACACTCAAAATTATACCTTTATTTATGACCCTCTTCGAGTATTTCTTACCCGTACTTCTAGGAATCTATACAATAAATATTCACAAGGTTTAACATGTGTTACCAAGTGTTGAGTGTATACAGGACTCACAATAGGTTTACCAAATGTGCATGATAAACAAAAAAAAGGTCGTTGCTATAAATCACACGTATAGTGTAAGAAAATGAAATCAATATTTCAACAGTTAGTTTATGTTAGGTTAATGTCAAAGTTAGGTTAGTTTAGGTTAGGTTAATGTCAAAGTTAGGTTAGTTTAGGTTAGGTTAGGTTAGGTTAGGTTAGGTTAGGTTAGGTTAGGTTAGGTTAGGTTAGGTTAGGTTAGGTTAGGTTAGGTTAGGTTAGGTTAGGTTAGGTTAGGTTAGGTTAGGTTAGGTTAGGTTAGGTTAGGTTAGGTTAGGTTAGGTTAGGTTTTTTTTTTTTTTTTTTTTTTTTTTTTTTTTTTTTTTTTTTTTTTTTAAAAGCACCCGCCATCGCAGGGTGTTGTCTGCTTTTTCTCTAGAGTATAGTCTAGAGACATTTCTTTTCTTTAATCAAATAATAAACACAATTTTCTTTATTTACAATATGGGCACATAATATTAAAATACAATCAAATTTTAAAATACGAATTTACAATATACAATAGAATTTTCAAATAATAATAAAATACAATAATTAAAGATCACATTAAAATTTACAATTCAAAGATTACAATAAAAATAAAACCAATACAAATAAATATACAAATTATCACGGCACAACTATCCTAGACTTAACCCTAACATCACAGCTTATCACAGTTTCTTTTGTTTACCACCCCAACAATGTACTTACAATATTCCAGAAATTCATTCCTCATTTTGTCCCCCAGGGCCGCGGGCAGATTCTCACCCGTCATCGCGATGCCCAATTTTTGCTCAATAACATATCTATCTCTTGCAAAAATCGGACACTCGAGCAACAGGTGAGAAACCGTCTCGTCGACTCCGGGCTGACACAGGCACGATGGATTCTCCTTCAGCTTGAATCTGTTCAAGTAGAAGGCGAATCCACCGTGTCCAGTCAGTACTTGTGTGGTGTGGTGTGTGATGTCTATTTTCCGAACTATTTTGTATGCAGCAGCAGCGCTTGGGAAAAAGAGCTTCGTGCCTCCAGCCGTCTCCCCCACATCATATCTCCTGTCCCATTCCCCGATCGTATCCTGTCTCAGGATACGCTTGACGAATGAAACAGGACACAGATCGTAGTCGGGTTTCTTCTTCGACCCCAGAGCGGCCTCCTTGGCTAACTGGTCCACTCTTTCGTTCCCCCTTAGCCCTGCGTGCGCCTTGATCCAAAACAGAGCGACCTCCCGCCTCTGCGAAGCAGCTTTTCGGAGGGCCGCCCTTGTTTGCACAGCAAGGGGGTGGGGGGAACCGAGTGTGACTGCCTGGAGGGCCGATCTGGAGTCGCTGAAGATGCCGACCTTCGACACTCCACTCTTGCAGGCTCTAATTACTGCTCTTTGGAGCGCTAGGAGTTCGGCCTGGTAGACGGTGCAATACGGCGGCAAAGCAAGCTTGACGGCCTTCGTCTCGGCCTCCCCCTCCCATACGGAAAGGGCGGCTCCGACTCGACCCTCAATCTTGCTGCCGTCCGTGTAGATCCTATGTACGTGGCTATTAGCCACGTCGGAATACGAGTCCTCGTCCACCAGCCCGAACCCCAGCCCTTCCTGCTCTGCCGGATGTGGGTCCTCAATCGCCGGAGCCATTCTTTCCACCTCCCTGTCTCCCAACGCTGGGTGCGACACCCCCTTCTTGATCTCATATAATCTCGAGACTTCGAGAATTCTGAGGTCAAGGGGGAGTATCCCAGCCAACAGCATAGCTGAGTTCAGGGAGACGGTCCGATATGCTCGGCAGATCTTTTGGGCGAAGCCCCGTTGTACGGTGTTCAGCCTTTTTTGGACCCCCATCTTTTCCACGGTGGGTGCCCACGCTGCCGATGCATACATAATAGTCGGTTCGATAACAGCTACATAAATAGTTCTAATAATATCTGGGCTAAGTCCCCAACCAACTCTGGCTGCCCTAGCCAAGAGTTTATACCGGGCTATTGCCTTTTGGCATACAGCCCCGACGTGGGCGTTAAAGGTGAGGCCGCTGTCTATTGTTAGGCCCAATATTTTTATATGGTCAAAATATTTTATTTCCACATTCCCCATAGCGAGCCGTGGCACGTCATATTTTAATCTCCTCGTGGAAAGGAGGGCACAAGTTTTATGCGGTGCAAATTTTAGTTTGTTTTCCTTTCCCCATTCATCTATTGCATTTAAGACACGGTTAGCTTCCATTTCAATTTCAAGGGCCGTATCACCCTCAAAGACCAACACAATGTCGTCGGCGAACGCCTGACAGAATACTCCCATCTCCTCTAACATCCATAGCAGAGGGTCCAGCAAGAGGTTCCACAGGATTGGTCCACCTATGGATCCCTGCACGCACCCCTTGCTGGTCCCCCTACTCACTTCCACGCCCGCATATCTAACTTTCACTCCCCTTTCACTCAGGTAGCTGCTGATCACCCGCCTCACGTTCCCCGGGCACCCAACTTCAGCCAACCGCACCTTTATGGCTGGCCACCAGGCGCTGTCGAAGGCTCCCTCTATGTCCAGCGATACCACAACAGAAATCTTCTTCTCCTCCCTCATATTTCTGATGTGGTTCACTAGTCTATAGAGGGCGTCCTCGGTGCTCCTCTGTGGCATAAAGCCATACTGGTGGGGGCTTATTTTGGGCAACAGGTAAAACCTGAGTCGGCCGACCAGCATCTTTTCGAAGATTTTGCCGAGCACAGGTAAGAGGCCGATCGGTCGATAGGCTTTCGGTACCCGATATGATTCCTTGCCCGGCTTTCGCAGTATAACCACGGTCGCCCACTTCCACTGTGCGGGGAAGTAGGCGGCAGAGAGGCATCTGTTGAGCAAGGCAAGGAACCATCCCGGGTTACAATCCACAGCGTGCTGACAGATGTCGGCCGTGAGGCCATCCGCCCCGGGGGCCTTCTTGGGGTTGAAGGACCTTACGGCTCTCTTCAACTCCTCCATGATGAAAGGAGGGTCATCCGGGCCCGCCGGTGGTTCGGTGTCCAAGGACTCCGCACACCCGCGCACCCGACGATGTCCCTCACTTTCACCACTTTCCTGGTCCTCGGGGTAGAAGGTCTCCGCCAACAGTTCTGCCGAGCTCCGGGCATCGAGGGTCTCACCGCCCCTCGAAAGGGGCAGATCCTCCTCTCTCCCTGTGGCTCTATTAAGCACCCTGTAGATGCCCTCCCAGACCCCCTCCCTATCCTGTTTCCGGCAAAACTCCTTCCAACTCTTCTCTTGCGCTTCTTTCACTGCCTTTTCATACATCTCTCTTTCTTCCAGGTACAATCCAACCACGCGGTCTCTGCGATCAGGTGCTGCGTTTCGGATCCTGCGTCTCCTCGTGGCCACCTGCTTCTTCATCTGCGCGAGCTCATCATTCCACCACGACAAGGTGAATTTCTGTGTGTGTTTTTTGGTCGGCATTGTGTCTCTGCATGTCTGTGTGATTGCTTCAGTGTATCTGTCTATTGCGTCATCTATTTGTTGTGTGCTGTGTATTGTGTCTATGTCTTGTATAGTTAATTGTCTGTCCGACATCAGCTGGGTCAGTTTCTCATGAAACTGGATCCAGTTTGCCTTGTGTGTGTTAAATATGCGTGTAGTTCGTATTATGTTCGTGCCTGTGGATTTATGTTGTCTGATGCCGAAGGATATGCCGTTGTGGTCCGAGCTCGTGAGACTCTCCTCAACCCTCCAGTTGTCCACTCGGTTCAGCAGATCGTCGGAGCACGCTGTCACATCCACGTAGCTAGAGTACCTTTTCCCACCTCTAATGGTATCGAACGTAGGGATGTCCCCGGTGTTGAGTATGTGCATTCCCATTTCTTCCAGTACAGCAGACACATCTCTTCCTCGCGAGTCTTCCATTTCGCCACCCCACCACGGGCTTTTTGCGTTCGCATCGCCTCCCAGGACCATCCTATGGATACCCAGCTCACTCCCTATCCGCCTAAGATGGTCCAGGTAGAGCCCCACTGGTTTATCGGGCTCGAAGTAGAAGGACACTACAATCATCTCCCAGGCTTTGGTTCTGAGAGTGGCCACAACGATGTTGTTACTGCTAAGGCGTGTGTGTAGTTCGACATCCAGTGTGTCGTCGAGTACTACAATACACGCCTTTACTGCTCCACCCCCTTCCCCTTCGCTCTGGAAGATCCTCACTCCATTGTATGTCCTCATACTTTTCGCCCCACCAACGTAGGGCTCTTGCAGCAATGCTACGCATGCCTTACGCTTGGTGGCTTCGAGCAGTAGCTCCCGTGTGGCGATTTGGCTCCGCTGGAGATTGGCCTGCAGCATTCGGTACTGGAAGGACTCACCTTGGGCAACCTTAGCAATACGCTACCGCCGATCTGGCCAGAGCATCCCACCTCTTTCTTTCCGTACACTCTCTGTCAAAGGCGCTGTGCTCTGCGCTGCCTTTCTTAGCCTTTATGCAGTTGATGCATTGAGGCACTTCTCCCCGCAGCCACTTGTCGCACTCGGTCTTCATGTGAGGACCGGCGCAGTGGCTGCATCGTTCCTTCTCCTCCCTACACATTCGTCTCGTATGTCCGTACCCAAGACAGCGCGAGCACTGCACTAACGGACTTTGATCCATCACTTTCACTCTACTTAGCCCTATATGGGCGTATCCTTCACTCGTGCATCTCTTCCATACCTGTGGACTCACCCTGGCCACTACGTGGTTCTGGAGGTGGTTCCTTGCTTTCATCACGTACGCTACTTCTACCTTTCTCTCTTCCCCCTTCAGGCCCTCAAGGATGCTTGCATTTTGATTACTGAATGCTGTGACGAAATCGTCAACTTCGCATTTCATTACATCCCTGAAGACTAGTAGAGGGCTCTTATTTTTTACATCTTCCACTACTAATCCCTCATTCTTTCTCAGCCTTTCCTTCACCTTGATTCTTTCTTCCTCATTCGCACAGCCGACGACCACCTTCCTGTTCTTCACCTTTCTTACCCTCTCTACTTTCACCCATCCGTCCTTTGCATCCACAGTCTTTCTGATCATTTCTAGCACCTCATCACCCGTCTCTTGTTCGTCTTTGGATGACACCATGACCGAATGCAGGGCTCTTGCTTCGGGGAGTTTCTCTATGACTCCCCTCGAGACAACGCCCGCATAACTCGCCGTTTTGGCGACAGTCATGTTGCCCTCCAAAAGCGAGCTCAATTTGTCCATTTTATTTTCATTCTCCCGCATGCTTACTCTCATCTCTTCCATTCTTGTCATCATCTCTTTCATACTTTCTTTCATTCCTTCACTTAGGTCCAGATTTCTCACCAATGCGTCGTCAACTACGCTGGGACCAGCATCGGATGGCGGGGGGGGATGTATAGGGTCCCCACTACGCCCTCCACTACCAGCCCTGGCATTGGTGAGTTCAAATTCAATCTCTTTTATTATTTCATACATCCTTTCTAGCGCCGTAATTACCCCGTCTTTTATATCAGTCTTTAAATTTCGGGACTCCCGCAGGTGGGCTTTCCCTTTCAGCAGAAGGGCTTTCCCTTCTGCAGTCCGACTTTTAGGTGTTGCAGGCTTCTTCACTGGTTCGGAGATAGTGAACGTGTCACTGGCACGCCTCTGGGGAGTGTGGATCATGATGACTTAGGGGGAAAAAAAAAAAAAAAAAAAAAAAAAAAAAAAAAAAAAAAAAAAAAAAAAAAAAAAAAAAACCCCTGTCAATAATAATTATTCTTAACACTATTAGGTCTCCCAATAGGGGAGATACCTGTCAATAATTACAATTAAAAATTAATATCACAGATATAAATATAAGGTATAAAATATTAATATAAAAATATAATATAAAATATTAATAGGTCACTGATAGTTAAGAATGGTCAACTTAACACTATTAGGTCTCCCAATAGGGGAGATACCTGTCAATAATTACAATTAAAATAAATATCACAGATATAAATAAGATATAAAATAATAATATAAAAATATAATATAAAATATTAATAGGTCACTGATAGTTAAAATTTGTCAACTTAGCACTATTTAAAATATTAATAAAATATTAATATTAATACGTCCGTAATAATTACAATTGGTCAACAATAAAAAAAAAAAAAAAAAAAAAAAAAAAAAAAAAAAAAGTCAAGTCAATAAATGAGTCAATACTTATACTTAATCAGTCTCCCAATAGGGGAGGCACCTGTCAGTGATTACAATAAAATAAAATAAAAATGGAAATGAGCAGCAAATACTAATAATATGATATTAGTAATACCTAATAACTATTATAGTCTATAGTTCAGTTTAAAAGTCAATCTATAAGTTATACTATAATATTATCGTACGGTTCGACCTACTAAGCTAGCACTAGCTTACTAAAGCTAGCTAGTCAGTACTAACCACTCAAGTCAATAATTAATAATTATTATTTTTACTTAAGACTATCAGGTCTCCCAATAGGGGAGTCGCCTGTTTATGATTTAAGATAGAATTAATATATAGATAAGATCAGAATGAATACATATATGGACAAATAATACCTATGAATAAAAGATAATAATATTATAATATTATTGTGTTGTGTGATATAATATGGTCCCTAAGCACTCAGTATATAATGCCTTAGTCTAACAGCTACACCAAAAATGATGTAGCTGGTCTATTTTTACAAAATACTAATATACAAATACAAAATATAAATTAGGTTAAAAAGAAAACATTAATTCGCCACCACGTGTTTACTGTTTTGTTGATTGCACCCGTGACCTACTTAGATATTTCTCCCGAAATACGTTATGAGGAGTTAAGATAATTTATTATCTTTGTGCGGGAAGGTGTATGGAATATCCCAGCACTAATTTAAGTAGGAAACACGGTGGGGGGAAAGGAGAAAAGTATAGTTTTGGCGGAAGAAAGTTTCTACTTTTAGGTTAAAACACTCTTTGGTGTCTATCTTCGCCAATTTTCAACCGATTTCCTCGGGACAAAAACCACAACCTTTATTTTGATAAGACGCGTCTATTTGCACTTGTATCGTTTCACCATGCACTGAGTTAGGGAGGATTGCCACCGCCCGGCTTGCCGAAAATTGTTTGTTTTACCTTATGTATGGGTCCAAAAAATCCCAAAATTTTCACAGGCACTCGTATCACCAACACACACAACACTGCAGTTACGGTTCGCGAAGTCCCCGATATAAATCGGGACTTCCCAGCGACGCCGTACTTTTTGTTGATTTCGTAAAAATTTCTTTTGGTGATAACTTTTTACTGGCTCGAGCGATTTTAAAACCGTTTTCGCGTCCGTATTAGCTGTTGAAACGCGCATCTACTGGTATATCACACTGGTGTGTAAGATGAAAAAATACCACTTTTACAGAAAATAAACTTAAGAGCGATGCGATTTCGCTGTCTACGGACCGCGTTCGGGCAAATGACTGGTTAGGTTAGGTTAGGTTAGGTTAGGTTAGGTTAGGTTAGGTTAGGTTAGGTTAGGTTAGGTTAGGTTAGGTTAGGTTAGGTTAGGTTAGGTTAGGTTAGGTTAGGTTAGGTTAGGTTAGGTTAGGTTAGGTTAGGTTAGGTTAGGTTAGGTTAGGTTAGGTTAGGTTAGGTTAGGTTAGGTTAGGTTAGGTTAGGTTAGGTTAGGTTAGGTTAGGTTAGGTTAGGTTAGGTTAGGTTAGGTTAGGTTAGGTTAGGTTAGGTTAGGTTAGGTTAGGTTAGGTTAGGTTAGGTTAGGTTAGGTTAGGTTAGGTTAGGTTAGGTTAGGTTAGGTTAGGTTAGGTTAGGTTAGGTTCCCGTGTGGAGTTTCTGGTCTCCCATCGGGCGCGTCCTCAGGTGGCGGATAGGGGAAGGCCTCCCAGATATGGGGGGTACCGGTGGTCTTGCCGGCGCGGACCAAAATCAGCGTGGAGGAACTCGAGGGCTACCACGTCCTCGTTGCAATCTCTGCTTTGCAGAGAAATTGCTGGGTTTGTTTTCGAACAGTGCTGCTTTTGTGGCGAGGTATGGCGACCAGTGGTTGCGGACGATTTAGTCCTACTGGACGACGGGCTGCTTTGCAGCGATGGATGGCGGTTGTATCAATCGCGGCGCGGCGGGCTGGGCGGCAGGTTTTTCTGTCGCCTGGTTAGAGGCTTCGGCCTCCCGTCGGGCAACCTGTTATCCGTCGTAGTGTTGTTGTCACGTCTAGCAGCTATGACGGACCAGGAGGCTTGCCTTAATCGGCTGGCCTGAGAGGAAGGACACCTCATCAAAAACCCTCAAATCCGCGTTGTAGTCCAGCGGCGTGGATTTCCTGTCCTTCTTGGACAGTTTGGCTCGGGAGAGCGTGAGCTTTTAGCTGTGTACACCCATGGATACCGCCCGACCTCCATGGTGTAAAAGGGTTATCCGGGTGCAGGGGGCACCGCCCGGATGGACGTTTTATATCCCCCATACTCGTGGGAACAAAAATGTCCTTTAACTCCGAACCGATCAACGACGACCCTAGCAAACACACAATTATGGACACTGAAAACTTCTATGATTTGGAAGACACTGACGAAAGTATGTCTCCGGCGCGTGTCGAGACAAGGCGGGGCAGGGCTGTGCTGCGTTCAAGCTCCAGCTCTGCCAACAGCATCATAGAAATGGATGGAAAAGACAGGCTGTGGCGGAAGCGGACGCTGGACACCAGCTGTTCTGGTTCCGACGAAGAAGATGGCACAGGGGTTTTTACATCCCCATTTATTAAGACCACCTCAAAAAGAGGGAAGGGCCGCCCATCGGGTTCAAGCGCCACTCGGCGCGAGGCCACATTCGATATGACGAGGTTGCGTAAGAGGGAGTTGGAGGCGCAGGCCGAGAAGGAGGTTGCTGAGTGCGCCGAGCGCATTGAAGTGGCGCAAGCTAGCGCTCCTCTCCCTCCCATTCCAGCAAAGACAAACACGTCCGAGGCTCTCAGTCGCCGCATTGCCGATGACCTGGCTGCAATCGTGAAGGTGATGACCAAGTCATCAAATCTCAAGGGCACTTTTAAAAAGGCCTTGAAATTGGCCCACGATGACATTGAGCAGTCAGTAGCTCTATTAGAGAAACACACTGTCTCTGAGGAGACGAGATTGCTGCAGGCAGCCAATTCCCGCCTACAGGCGGAGCTCGACTCCCTGAAAAGGGAACTCCAAGAGGTGAAGGCCTCTCAGGGCTCGTCGCTGCCTGCTCAGCCCCAAGATTCGGATATCTTGCGCCAGGTCGGAGCAATGATTAACGCGAGATTTGAGGCTCTAGAGGAGCGTCTGCTGCCGGAAAAGCGCATAAGACCTCCGCTGGCGGCAGATAGCAGGAAAGCGGCAAAGGCGGCTGAACAAGCGATGGCCGATGACCTCGCACCGCCCCCTCCATCAAAGGCGAGGACATATGCAGGTGTTGCGGCTTCATCGCAACCGGGTAGATCGGTGTCTGGGCCCGCAATTAAGAAAACCGCGAAGCAGACGGCGGTCCCAGCTTTGGAGATCGAGGCAACCTCGAAGAAGAGGAAAAAGAAATTAGCGAAGGGGAAGGAAAGGGTCCCCGTGCAGCCTGATCCGGCGGGTTCAAAGCCCCCCAGAAAAGATACGCTGGCCACGTCATCCGGCCCCCCGCAGCAGCCGTCAAAGGACGGAGAGTGGACTGTGGTCGGAAAGCGAGGAAAAGAAAATAAGGGGAAAGGGAAGAAGCCTGCGGCTAAGTCCCGCAAGAAGAAGTCGCGAAAGCTCCACGCTCCGAATTCCTCGGCTGTCGTCCTTACCCTGCAGCCGAGTGCGAAGGAGCGTGGCGTAACCTACGCCGGTGTTTTGACGGAGGCGCGGCGTGGAATAGACCTCGCCGAAATTGGCATCAGTGCAATGCGTTTTAAGCGCGCTGTCACTGGTGCCAGGATACTAGAGATCCCCGGTGCTTCCAGCACCAAGGAAGCGGACTCCCTTGCCGCCAAATTGCGGGAGGTCCTCGGTGAGGACAACGTTAAGGTGTCCAGGCCGGTCAAGTGCGCAGACTTGCGAATCACTGGCCTGGATGACTCGGCCACAGTCGAGGACATTGCGGCTGCGGTATCGCGTGCAGGGGAGTGTACCGCGGAGCATGTGAAGTGTGGTGGCCTGCGCACGGGCCCCCGAGGTGCTGTATCAGCCTGGGTTAGTTGCCCGGTGACTGCGGCGAAGAAGCTGGCGCAGGCGGGGCGCGTAATGGTTGGGTGGGCTTCGGCGAAAGTCTCTCTCACCGAGCAGAAGCCCCTGCGCTGTTACCGCTGCCTGGAGGTGGGCCATGTCAGCGCCACGTGCTCCTCGCCGACGGACCGGAGTGCCACTTGCTTCCGCTGCAGTGAAACAGGCCATAAAGCTGGTGGATGCGATGCCGCCTCCGCTCGCTGCGCCCTATGCACGGAGGCAAAGCTACCGGCAGAGCATCGGCTTGGAAGCGCAGCCTGTAAGGCCCCGAAGCCTAAAAGAGGTGGAATGCGGAAGCAAGATGGCGCTCCAACGCCATCACGCTCTGCTCCGGTGCCTGATGAGGTACCGCAAACGGAGGCAGCCATGGAAACGCAGTAATGGCCGCACTGCGTTTCCTACAGGCCAACATCAACCACTGTGCCAGGGCCCAGGACCTTTTACATCAGAGTCTGGCAGAGTGGGAGATTGACGTGGCGGTAGTGTCTGAGCCATACAATCTGCCCCCCCCGGGATAACTGGGTGGGCGATCTGGACGGCTTGGTGGCGCTGGTTGCTCAAGGCGACACACAGCTTGAGCAAATCATAAGGCGACGGGGATGCGTCTCGGCGGTTGTCAATGGCTTCACCGTTGTGGGGGCGTACTTCTCGCCGAACCGCTGCCTCGCCGATTTCGAGCAGTTCTTGGTTGAGCTGAGGGATCTGCTAGACTTCGCACAACCTCAATCTGTGCTTCTGGCCGGGGACCTGAACGCCAAGTCGGTGTCTTGGGGCTGTGTGGCAAGTGACATACGTGGCTCGACACTCGCTGACTGGACAGTTGCGGCGGGACTGACGGTTGTTAACCGTGGAGCAGAATTAACGTGTGTTCGGCAGAGGGGTGGATCCATTGTAGATGTCACGTTTGCGAGCCCCCCTCTCGCTCGTCGTATACAAGACTGGAGGGTTCTTTTGGACGTGGAGACGCTCTCGGATCACCGTTATATCCGGTTTAGCGTCTCCACGCCCTCGACGGCTCCCAGTCAATTCCCCCCTGGCGATTGTCGTCCGCGCTGGGCACTTGGTAGCCTCGATAGGGAGCTCCTCATTGAGGCTGCCTTAGTGCAGGCTTGGCTCCCGTCGCAGCAGAATGACGGCGAAAACGTAGAGGAGGAGGCCACTTGGCTTGCCGAAGCTATGTCTCAGGTGTGCGACGCGAGCATGCGGAGGGTGCGGTCGGTTCCACGTAGGCGCCAAATGTACTGGTGGTCCGCCGATGTTGCCCAGCTGCGTGCTTCATGCGTGGCTGCGAGGCGGGCGTACACCAGGCACAGGCGCCGTAGGCGGCGTGACGAAGAGGAGGAAGCGCGGTTATACGCCGTCTATAGGGACTGCATTGTGTCTCTGCAGCACGCCATCAGCAGCGCTAAGACCCGTGCATGGGAGGAGATGCTCGAGAGTTTGAACCGCGAACCTTGGGGTCGGCCGTATAAGAGGGTGAGGCAAAAGCTTCGCCCTTGGGCCCCGCCCTTGTCTCAAAGTCTCGAGCCACGATTTCTGGAGCAAGTGGTGACGTCCTTGTTTCCAAGTCGGGGAAGACATTCTCCCCCACCGATGGCACCCACGATGACTGCGCAGGAGGAGCTCAACAACGAAAATGTCCCTCCAGTCACTCGCAACGAGCTCGCTGTGGCAGTAGAGCGCCTTAAGGCGAAGAATGCCGCCCCCGGCCCTGACGGTGTTCCCGGGCGGGCCTGGGTGCTGGCGCTAGAATCTCTTGGACCCAGGGTGGAACAGCTGTTCACAAAATGCCTCCAACAGGGCCAATTTCCCCGTAGGTGGAAGACCGGGAACTTGGTCCTGTTGCAGAAGGAGGGACGCCCGCGCGACTCGCCCTCGGCTTATAGGCCGATCGTGCTGCTCGATGAGGTGAGCAAGCTCTTTGAGCGCGTCTTCGCAGCTCGCCTCATCGACCATCTGGAGGGAGTGGGGCCGGACCTAAGCGAGAACCAATTTGGATTTCGCCGGGGAAGGTCCACTATCGATGCGATTGCTGAATTGCGGAACCTCGCTGATCATGCAGATAATGAAGGCGGAGTTCTTTTGGCGGTGTCCCTTGACATCGCCAACGCATTCAACACTCTGCCGTGGAGTTGCGTGATCGAAGCGCTCCGCTACCACAACGTGCCCGGGTATATGGTGCGCTTGTTGCAGTCCTACTTATCGGAGAGGGCTGTGGCGTACCCCGCGCGTCGTGGGTGGCAAGAAAAGGAAGTGACGTGCGGTGTTCCACAGGGCTCGGTTCTTGGGCCCCTTCTGTGGAACATCGGCTACGACTGGGTCCTGCGTGCCACTTATCTACCGGGTGTCAGCGTGCTTTGCTACGCGGATGACACCCTGGTAACTGCACGCGGGGCCTCGTACAGGGAGGCAGCCCTCATTGCGACCGCTGGTGTGGCGGATGTTGTGCGCCGAATCAGACGACTTGGCTTAGAGGTCGCTCTGAACAAGTCGGAGGCAATTTTGTTTCGCGGCCGTCGAAGGGCGCAGGCTGCTGGTTCAGCTATCCAGGTGGGTGGCACGTCCATCGGCGTCGGTTCCACTTTGCGCTACCTGGGCATCGTGCTGGACAGCCGGTGGACATTTGTGGAGCACTTTCGTCGCCTCGCCCCCCGTCTTGTTGGGGTGGCCGGGGCACTTGGAAGTCTGCTCCCGAATCTAAGAGGGGCTGGGGGTGCGTGTCGTCGTCTATACACCGGCGTCATTCGCTCCATGGCCCTCTATGGTGCGCCCATTTGGGCCGACTCTTTGAGCGTCCGTACCAGACCATACTTGCGTAGACCGCAGCGGGTCATGGCGCTCAGAGTCGTGAGGGCATATCGCACAGTGTCCTTCGAGGCCGCGTGTGTCATGGCTGGGACGCCCCCGTGGGACCTGGATGCCGAGATGCTGGCGGACGTTTATCGCCGCGTCACCGCGTCCAGATCGCATGGAATTAATCCATATCTGGAGCAAGTCCAGCAATGGAGGGCTGATGCTCTCGAGCGGCGGTTCAGGGAGTGGGAACGCCGGCTCGAGAGGCCCAGCGCAGGAGCGAGGACGGTCGAAGCTATCCGACCGGTCCTACGCGAGTGGTGTGACAGGCGGCATGGGGCAATTACCTTCCGCCTGACACAGGTGCTGTCCGGACACGGCTGTTTCGGGTGGTACTTGTGCAAAGTCGCCAGGCGGGAGCCGCAAATGGCTTGCCATTGGTGTGACAGTCCGGAGGACACGGCAGACCACACTCTCGCCGTGTGCCCCGCGTGGTCCGAGCCCCGTGCTCACCTAGTCGCAGTCGTCGGCCCTGATCTCTCCCTGCCTTCCATAGCTCGCGCAATGGTTGGCAGCGACAGATCGTGGCGCGCGGCTATCACATTCTGTGAAGATGTGATGTCGCAGAAGGAGGAAGCAGAGCGGGTCCGCGAGGGAGATCCCAACGCGGATCCTATTCGGCGGCGACGTCTTATTGGGCGCAGTCGCCGAGTCGCGACCGCTGTACACGGTCGCGACTTGCTTCCCTAATGTTGGGTGCCGGACGGTGGAACGGGGACATAATCCATCGTCCGGTGCGGTGAGGCGGCGTGAG
Organism: Colias philodice; assembly: GCF_061535455.1. Classification (NCBI taxonomy): domain Eukaryota; kingdom Metazoa; phylum Arthropoda; class Insecta; order Lepidoptera; family Pieridae; genus Colias; species Colias philodice. Next base: position 13,727,652 of record NC_143088.1, read on the forward strand.
ACGTGTTCCGTTCACGCCGCCCCCCAGGAAGGAGGAACTGGCGAACACTAGCCAGGTCTTAATCGCGATGGGCCTATATAAAAAATAGGCTGCCGCTGACGGGGTTACGGAAGCGGTTACACCAAATACCCGCGACCCTGCCAATAAAGCGGAGAGACGGAACACAGTGGAGTTTAGTCGGTAGTCGCCGCATTCTGCGGTGTGAGTCCGACATAACCCAGGGCCCTTTCCCCGAGCGCTCTGGGTATGCCTAAATGCATTCTCCACTATAAAAAAAAAAAAAAAAAAAAAAAAAAGGTTAGGTTAGGTTAGGTTAGGTTAGGTTAGGTTAGGTTAGGTTAGGTTAGGTTAGGTTAGGTTAGGTTAGGTTAGGTTAGGTTAGGTTAGGTTAGGTTAGGTTAGGTTAGGTTAGGTTAGGTTAGGTTAGGTTAGGTTAGGTTAGGTTAGGTTAGGTTAGGTTAAGCGAGAACCAATTTGGATTTCGCCGTGGAAGGTCCACTATCGATGCGATTTCTGAATTGCGGAACCTCGCTGATCATGCAGATAATGAAGGCGGAGTGCTTTTGGCGGTGTCCCTTGACATCGCCAACGCATTCAACACTCTGCCGTGGAGTTGCGTGATCGAAGCGCTCCGCTATCACAACGTGCCCGGGTATATGGTGCGCTTGTTGCAGTCCTACTTATCGGAGAGGGCTGTGGCGTACCCCGCGCGTAGTGGGTGGCTAGAAAAGGAAGTGACGTGCGGTGTTCCACAGGGCTCGGTTCTTGGGCCCCTTCTGTGGAACATCGGCTACGACTGGGTCCTGCGTGCCACTTATCTACCGGGTGTCAGCGTGCTTTGCTACGCGGATGACACCCTGGTAACTGCACGCGGGGCCTCGTACAGGGAGGCAGCCCTCATTGCGACCGCTGGTGTGGCGGATGTTGTGCGCCGAATCAAACGACTTGGCTTAGAGGTCGCTCTGAACAAGTCAGAGGCAATTTTGTTTCGCGGCCGTCGAAGGGCGCAGGCTGCTGGTTCAGCTATCCAGGTGGGTGGCACGTCCATCGGCGTCGGTTCCACTTTGCGCTACCTGGGCATCGTGCTGGACAGCCGGTGGACATTTGTGGAGCACTTTCGTCGCCTCGCCCCCCGTCTTGTTGGGGTGGCCGGGGCACTTGGAAGTCTGCTCCCGAATCTAAGAGGGGCTGGGGGTGCGTGTCGTCGTCTATACACCGGCGTCATTCGCTCCATGGCCCTCTATGGTGCGCCCATTTGGGCCGACTCTTTGAGCGTCCGTACCAGACCATACTTGCGTAGACCGCAGCGGGTCATGGCGCTCAGAGTCGTGAGGGCATATCGCACAGTGTCCTTCGAGGCCGCGTGTGTCATGGCTGGGACGCCCCCGTGGGACCTGGATGCCGAGATGCTGGCGGACGTTTATCGCCGCGTCACGGGGTCCAGATCGCATGGAATTAATCCATATCTGGAGCAAGTCCAGCAATGGAGGGCTGATGCTCTCGAGCGGCGGTTCAGGGAGTGGGAACGCCGGCTCGAGAGGCCCAGCGCAGGAGCGAGGACGGTCGAAGCTATCCGACCGGTCCTACGCGAGTGGTGCGACAGGCGGCATGGGGCAATTACCTTCCGCCTGACACAGGTGCTGTCCGGACACGGCTGTTTCGGGTGGTACTTGTGCAAAGTCGCCAGGCGGGAGCCGCAAATGGCTTGCCATTGGTGTGACAGTCCGGAGGACACGGCAGACCACACTCTCGCCGTGTGCCCCGCGTGGTCCGAGCCCCGTGCTCACCTAGTCGCAGTCGTCGGCCCTGATCTCTCCCTGCCTTCCATAGCTCGCGCAATGGTTGGCAGCGACAGATCGTGGCGCGCGGCTATCACATTCTGTGAAGATGTGATGTCGCAGAAGGAGGAAGCAGAGCGGGTCCGCGAGGGAGATCCCAACGCGGATCCTATTCGGCGGCGACGTCTTATTGGGCGCAGTCGCCGAGTCGCGACCGCTGTACACGGTCGCGACTTGCTTCCCTAATGTTGGGTGCCGGACGGTGGAACGGGGACATAATCCATCGTCCGGTGCGGTGAGGCGGCGTGAGACGTGTTCCGTTCACGCCGCCCCCCAGGAAGGAGGAACTGGCGAACACTAGCCAGGTCTAAATCGCGATGGGCCTATATAAAAAATAGGCTGCCGCTGACAGGGTTACGGAAGCGGTTACACCAAATACCCGCGACCCTGCCAATATAGCGGAGCGACGGAACACAGTGGAGTTTAGTCGGTAGTCGCCGCATTCTGCGGTGTGAGTCCGACATAACCCAGGGCCCTTTCCCCGAGCGCTCTGGGTATGCCTAAATGCATTCTCCACTATAAAAAAAAAAAAAAAAAAAAAAAAAAAAAAAAAAAAAGGTTAGGTTAGGTTAGGTTAGGTTAGGTTAGGTTAGGTTAGGTTAGGTTAGGTTAGGTTAGGTTAGGTTAGGTTAGGTTAGGTTAGGTTAGGTTAGGTTAGGAGGTTAGGTTAGGTTAGGTTAGGTTAGGTTAGGTTAGGTTAGGTTAGGTTAGGTTAGGTTAGGTTAGGTTAGGTTAGGTTAGGTTAGGTTAGGTTAGGTTAGGTTAGGTTAGGTTAGGTTAGGTTAGGTTAGGTTAGGTTAGGTTAGGTTAGGTTAGGTTAGGTTAGGTTAGGTTAGGTTAGGTTAGGTTAGGTTAGGTTAGGTTAGGTTAGGTTAGGTTAGGTTAGGTTAGGTTAGGTTAGGTTAGGTTAGGTTAGGTTAGGTTAGGTTAGGTTAGGTTAGGTTAGGTTAGGTTAGGTTAGGTTAGGTTAGGTTAGGTTAGGTTAGGTTAGGTTAGGTTAGGTTAGGTTAGGTTAGGTTAGGTTAGGTTAGGTTAGGTTAGGTTAGGTTAGGTTAGGTTAGGTTAGGTTAGGTTAGGTTAGGTTAGGTTAGGTTAGGTTAGGTTAGGTTAGGTTAGGTTAGGTTAGGTTAGGTTAGGTTAGGTTAGGTTAGGTTAGGTTAGGTTAGGTTAGGTTAGGTTAGGTTAGGTTAGGTTAGGTTAGGTTAGGTTAGGTTAGGTTAGGTTAGGTTAGGTTAGGTTAGGTTAGGTTAGGTTAGGTTAGGTTAGGTTAGGTTAGGTTAGGTTAGGTTAGGTTAGGTTAGGTTAGGTTAGGTTTTTTTTTTTTTTTTTTTTTTTTTTTTTTTTTTTAAAAGCACCCGCCATCGCAGGGTGTTGTCTGCTTTTTCTCTAGAGTATAGTCTAGAGACATTTCTTTTCTTTAATCAAATAATAAACACAATTTTCTTTATTTACAATATGGGCACATAATATTAAAATATAATCAAATTTTAAAATACGAATTTACAATATACAATAGAATTTTCAAAATAATAATAAAATACAATAATTAAAGATCACATTAAAATTTACAATTCAAAGATTACAATAAAAATAAAACCAATACAAATAAATATACAAATTATCACGGCACAACTATCCTAAACTTAACCCTAACATCACAGCTTATCACAGTTTCTTTTGTTTACCACCCCAACAATGTACTTACAATATTCCAGAAATTCATTCCTCATTTTGTCCCCCAGGGCCGCGGGCAGATTCTCACCCGTCATCGCGATGCCCAATTTTTGCTCAATAACATATCTATCTCTTGCAAAAATCGGACACTCGAGCAACAGGTGAGAAACCGTCTCGTCGACTCCGGGCTGACACAGGCACGATGGATTCTCCTTCAGCTTGAATCTGTTCAAGTAGAAGGCGAATCCACCGTGTCCAGTCAGTGCTTGTGTGGTGTGGTGTGTGATGTCTATTTTCCGTACTATTTTGTATGCAGCAGCAGCGCTTGGGAAAAAGAGCTTCGTGCCTCCAGCCGTCTCCCCCACATCATATCTCCTGTCCCATTCCCCGATCGTATCCTGTCTCAGGATACGCTTGACGAATGAAACAGGACACAGATCGTAGTCGGGTTTCTTCTTCGACCCCAGAGCGGCCTCCTTGGCTAACTGGTCCACTCTTTCGTTCCCCCTTAGCCCTGCGTGCGCCTTGATCCAAAACAGAGCGACCTCCCGCCTCTGCGAAGCAGCTTTTCGGAGGGCCGCCCTTGTTTGCACAGCAAGGGGGTGGGGGGAACCGAGTGTGACTGCCTGGAGGGCCGATCTGGAGTCGCTGAAGATGCCGACCTTCGACACTCCACTCTTGCAGGCTCTAATTACTGCTCTTTGGAGCGCTAGGAGTTCGGCCTGGTAGACGGTGCAATACGGCGGCAAAGCAAGCTTGACGGCCTTCGTCTCGGCCTCCCCCTCCCATACGGAAAGGGCGGCTCCGACTCGACCCTCAATCTTGCTGCCGTCCGTGTAGATCCTATGTACGTGGCTATTAGCCACGTCGGAATACGAGTCCTCGTCCACCAGCCCGAACCCCAGCCCTTCCTGCTCTGCCGGATGTGGGTCCTCAATCGCCGGAGCCATTCTTTCCACCTCCCTGTCTCCCAACGCTGGGTGCGACACCCCCTTCTTGATCCCATATAATCTCGAGACTTCGAGAATTCTGAGATCAAGGGGGAGTATCCCAGCCAACAGCATAGCTGAGTTCAGGGAGACGGTCCGATATGCTCTGCAGATTTTTTGGGCGAAACCCCGTTGCACGGTGTTCAGCCTTTTTTGGACCCCCATCTTTTCCACGGTGGGTGCCCACGCTGCCGATGCATACATAATAGTCGGTTCGATAACAGCTACATAAATAGTCTTAATAATATCTGGGCTAAGTCCCCAACCAACTCTGGCTGCCTTAGCCAAGAGTTTATACCGGGCTATTGCCTTTTGGCATACAGCCCCGACGTGGGCGTTAAAGGTGAGGCCGCTGTCTATTGTTAGGCCCAATATTTTTATATGGTCAAAATATTTTATTTCCACATTCCCCATAGCGAGCCGTGGCACGTCATATTTTAATCTCCTCGTGGAAAGGAGGGCACAAGTTTTATGCGGTGCAAATTTTAATTTGTTTTCCTTTCCCCATTCATCTATTGCCTTTAAGACACGGTTAGCTTCCATTTCAATTTCAAGGGCCGTGTCACCCTCAAAGACCAACACAATGTCGTCGGCGAACGCCTGACAGAATACTTTCATCTCCTCTAGCATCCATAGCAGAGGGTCCAGCAAGAGGTTCCACAGGATTGGTCCACCTATGGATCCCTGCACGCACCCCTTGCTGGTCCCCCTACTCACTTCCACGCCCGCATATCTAACTTTCACTCCCCTTTCACTCAGGTAGCTGCTGATCACCCGCCTCACGTTCCCCGGGCACCCAACTTCAGCCAACCGCACCTTTATGGCTGGCCACCAGGCGCTGTCGAAGGCTCCCTCTATGTCCAGCGATACCACAACAGAAATCTTCTTCTCCTCCCTCATATTTCTGATGTGGTTCACTAGTCTATAGAGGGCGTCCTCGGTGCTCCTCTGTGGCATAAAGCCATACTGGTGGGGGCTTATTTTGGGCAACAGGTAAAACCTAAGTCGGCCGACCAGCATCTTTTCGAAGATTTTGCCGAGAACAGGTAAGAGGCCGATCGGTCGATAGGCTTTCGGTACCCGATATGATTCCTTGCCCGGCCTTCGCAGTATAACCACGGTCGCCCACTTCCACTGTGCGGGGAAGTAGGCGGCAGAGAGGCATCTGTTGAGCAAGGCAAGGAACCATCCCGGGTTACAATCCACAGCGTGCTGACAGATGTCGGCCGTGAGTCCATCCGCCCCGGGGGCCTTCTTGGGGTTGAAGGACCTTACGGCTCTCTTCAACTCCTCCATGATGAAAGGAGGGTCATCCGGGCCCGCCGGTGGTTCGGTGTCCAAGGACTCCGCACACCTGCGCACCCGACGATGTCCCCCACTTTCACCACTTTCCTGGTCCTCGGGGTAGAAGGTCTCCGCCAACAGTTCTGCCGAGCTCCGGGCATCGAGGGTCTCACCGCCCCTCGAAAGGGGCAGATCCTCCTCTCTCCCTGTGGCTCTATTAAGCACCCTGTAGATGCCCTCCCAGACCCCCTCCCTATCCTGTTTCCGGCAAAACTCCTTCCAACTCTTCTCTTGCGCTTCTTTCACTGCCTTTTCATACATCTCTCTTTCTTCCAGGTACAATCCAACCACGCGGTCTCTGCGATCAGGTGCTGCGTTTCGGATCCTGCGTCTCCTCGTGGCCACCTGCTTCTTCATCTGCGCGAGCTCATCATTCCACCACGACAAGGTGAATTTCTGTGTGTGTTTTTTGGTCGGCATTGTGTCTCTGCATGTCTGTGTGATTGCTTCAGTGTATCTGTCTATTGCGTCATCTATTTGTTGTGTGCTGTGTATTGTGTCTATGTCTTGTATAGTTAATTGTCTGTCCGACATCAGCTGGGTCAGTTTCTCATGAAACTGAGTCCAGTTTGCCTTGTGTGTGTTAAATATGCGTGTAGTTCGTATTATGTTCGTGCCTGTGGATTTATGTTGTCTGATGCCGAAGGATATGCCGTTGTGGTCCGAGCTCGTGAGACTCTCCTCAACCCTCCAGTTGTCCACTCGGTTCAGCAGATCGTCGGAGCACGCTGTCACATCCACGTAGCTAGAGTACCTTTTCCCACCTCTGATGGTATCGAACGTAGGGATGTCCCCGGTGTTGAGTATGTGCATTCCCATTTCTTCCAGTACAGCAGACACATCTCTTCCTCGCGAGTCTTCCACTTCGCCACCCCACCACGGGCTTTTTGCGTTCGCATCGCCTCCCAGGACCATCCTATGGATACCCAGCTCTCTCCCTATCCGCCTAAGATGGTCCAGGTAGAGCCCCACTGGTTTATCGGGCTCGAAGTAGAAGGACACTACAATCATCTCCCAGGCTTTGGTTCTGAGAGTGGCCACAACGATGTTGTTACTGCTAAGGCGTGTATGTAGTTCGACATCCAGTGTGTCGTCGAGTACTACAATACACGCCTTTACTGCTCCACCCCCTTCCCCTTCGCTCTGGAAGATCCTCACTCCATTGTATGTCCTCATACTTTTCGCCCCACCAACGTAGGGCTCTTGCAGCAATGCTACGCATGCCTTACGCTTGGTGGCTTCGAGCAGTAGCTCCCGTGTGGCGATTTGGCTCCGCTGGAGATTGGCCTGCAGCATTCGGTACTGGAAGGACTCACCTTGGGCAACCTTAGCAATACGCTACCGCCGATCTGGCCAGAGCATCCCACCTCTTTCTTTCCGTACACTCTCTGTCAAAGGCGCTGTGCTCTGCGCTGCCTTTCTTAGCCTTTATGCAGTTGATGCATTGAGGCACTTCTCCCCGCAGCCACTTGTCGCACTCGGTCTTCATGTGAGGACCAGCGCAGTGGCTGCATCGTTCCTTCTCTTCCCTACACATTCGTCTCGTATGCCCGTACCCAAGACAGCGCGAGCACTGCACTAACGGACTTTGATCCATCACTTTCACTCTACTTAGCCCTATATGGGCGTATCCTTCACTCGTGCATCTCTTCCATACCTGTGGACTCACCCTGGCCACTACGTGGTTCTGGAGGTGGTTCCTTGCTTTCATCACGTACGCTACTTCTACCTTTCTCTCTTCCCCCTTCAGGCCCTCAAGGATGCTTGCATTTTGATTACTGAATGCTGTGACGAAATCGTCAACTTCGCATTTCATTACATCCCTGAAGACTAGTAGAGGGCTCTTATTTTTTACATCTTCCACTACTAATCCCTCATTCTTTCTCAGCCTTTCCTTCACCTTGATTCTTTCTTCCTCATTCGCACAGCCGACGACCACCTTCCTGTTCTTCACCTTTCTTACCCTCTCTACTTTCACCCATCCGTCCTTTGCATCCACAGTCTTTCTGATCATTTCTAACACCTCATCACCCGTCTCTTGTTCGTCTTTGGATGACACCATGACCGAATGCAGGGCTCTTGCTTCGGGGAGTTTCTCTATGACTCCCTTCGAGACAACGCCCGCATAACTCGCCGTTTTGGCGACAGTCATGTTGCCCTCCAAAAGCGAGCTCAATTTGTCCATTTTATTTTCATTCTCCCGCATGCTTACTCTCATATCTTCCATTCTTGTCATCATCTCTTTCATACTTTCTTTCATTCCTTCACTTAGGTCCAGATTTCTCACCAATGCGTCGTCAACTACGCTGGGACCAGCATCGGATGGCGGGGGGGGATGTATAGGGTCCCCACTACGCCCTCCACTACCAGCCCTGGCATTGGTGAGTTCAAACTCAATCTCTTTTATTATTTCATACATCCTTTCTAGCGCCGTAATTACCCCGTCTTTTATATCAGTCTTTAAATTTCGGGACTCCCGCAGGTGGGCTTTCCCTTTCAGCAGAAGGGCTTTCCCTTCTGCAGTCCGACTTTTAGGTGTTGCAGGCTTCTTCACTGGTTCGGAGATAGTGAACGTGTCACTGGCACGCCTCTGGGGAGTGTGGATCATGATGACTTAGGGGAGAAAAAAAAAAAAAAAAAAAAAAAACCCCTGTCAATAATAATACTTATTCTTAACACTATTAGGTCTCCCAATAGGGGAGATACCTGTCAATAATTACAATTAAAAATTAATATCACAGATATAAATATGAGATATAAAATATAAAATATTAATAGGTCACTGATAGTTAAAAATGGTCAACTTAACACTATTAGGTCTCCCAATAGGGGAGATACCTGTCAATAATTACAATTAAAATAAATATCACAGATATAAATATAAGATAAAATAATAATATAAAAATATAAAATATTAATAGGTCACTGAAAGTTAAAAATTGTCAACTTATCACTATTTAAAATATTAATAAAATATTAATATTAATACGTCCGTTATAATTACAATTGGTCAACAATAAAAAAGTCAAGTCAATAAAAAAGTCAATACTTATACTTAATCAGTCTCCCAATAGGGGAGGCACCTGTCAGTGATTACAATAAAATAAAATAAAAATGGAAATGAGCAGCAAGTACTAATAATATGATATTAGTAATACCTAATAAGTATTATAGTCTATAGTTCAGTTTAAAAGTCAATCTATAAGTTATACGATATTATTATCGTACGGTTCGACCTACTAAGCTAGCACTAGCTTACTAAAGCTAGCTAGTCAGTACTAACCACTCAAGTCAATAATTAATAATTATTATTTTTACTTAAGACTATCAGGTCTCCCAATAGGGGAGTCGCCTGTTTATGATGAATAGAAATAAATGAATGAAAGATAATAATATTATAAATAAAATTATTATAAATAATGATATTATAAATATATATATATTTGTGTTGTGTGGTATATGGTCCCTAAGCACTCAGTATATAATAACCTTAGTCTAACAGCTACACCAAAAATGATGTAGCTGGTCTATTATATAGCTACACTTACAATAATTTACTAATGTACAAATACAGACTATTACATTAAATTGAAAACATTCATTTGCCACCACGTGTTTCTTGTTTTCGTTTTTGTTGACTCGTGACCTACTTAGATTTTTCTCTTAAAAAACGTTATGAGGAGTTAAGATAATTTATTATCTTTGTGCGGGAAGGTGTATGGAATATCCCAGCACTAATTTAAGTAGGAAACACAGTGGGGGGAAAGGGGAAAAGTATAGTTTTGGCGGAAGAAAGTTTCAATTTGTAGGTTAAAACACTCTTTGGTGTCTATCTTCGCCAATTTTCAACCGATTTCCCCGGGACAAAAACCACGGGCTTTGTTTTAATATGCCGCGTCTATTTACACTTGTATCTTTTCACCATGCACTGAGTTAAGGGGGATTGCCACCGCCCGACTTGCCGAAAATTGTTTGTTTTACCTTATGTATGGGTCCAAAAAATCCCAAAATTTTCACAGGCACTCGTATCACTAATACCTACAACACTGTAGTTCGGGTTCGCGAAGTCCCCGATATAAATCGGGACTTCCCAGCGACGCCGTACTTTTGTTAATTTAGTAAAAATTTCTTTTGGTAATAACTTTTCACAGGCACACTCGATTTTAAAACTGTTTTCGCGTCCGTATTTGTTATTTAAGCGCGCATCTATTGGTATATGACACTAATGTGTAACTTGGAAAAATACCGCTTTTATAAAAATAAACTTAGGAGAGATGCGATTTCGCTGTCAACGGACCGCGTTCGGGCAAATGACTGGTTAGGTTAGGTTAGGTTAGGTTAGGTTAGGTTAGGTTAGGTTAGGTTAGGTTAGGTTAGGTTAGGTTAGGTTAGGTTAGGTTAGGTTAGGTTAGGTTAGGTTAGGTTAGGTTAGGTTAGGTTAGGTTAGGTTAGGTTAGGTTAGGTTAGGTTAGGTTAGGTTAGGTTAGGTTAGGTTAGGTTAGGTTAGGTTAGGTTAGGTTAGGTTAGGTTAGGTTAGGTTAGGTTAGGTTAGGTTAGGTTAGGTTAGGTTAGGTTAGGTTAGGTTAGGTTAGGTTAGGTTAGGTTAGGTTAGGTTAGGTTAGGTTAGGTTAGGTTAGGTTAGGTTAGGTTAGGTTAGGTTAGGTTAGGTTAGGTTAGGTTAGGTTAGGTTAGGTTAGGTTAGGTTAGGTTAGGTTAGGTTAGGTTAGGTTAGGTTAGGTTAGGTTAGGTTAGGTTAGGTTAGGTTAGGTTAGGTTAGGTTAGGTTAGGTTAGGTTAGGTTAGGTTAGGTTAGGTTAGGTTAGGTTAGGTTAGGTTAGGTTAGGTTAGGTTAGGTTAGGTTAGGTTAGGTTAGGTTAGGTTAGGTTAGGTTAGGTTAGGTTAGGTTAGGTTAGGTTAGGTTAGGTTAGGTTAGGTTAGGTTAGGTTAGGTTAGGTTAGGTTAGGTTAGGTTAGGTTAGGTTAGGTTAGGTTAGGTTAGGTTAGGTTAGGTTAGGTTAGGTTAGGTTAGGTTAGGTTAGGTTAGGTTAGGTTAGGTTAGGTTAGGTTAGGTTAGGTTAGGTTAGGTTAGGTTAGGTTAGGTTAGGTTAGGTTAGGTTAGGTTAGGTTAGGTTAGGTTAGGTTAGGTTAGGTTAGGTTAGGTTAGGTTAGGTTAGGTTAGGTTAGGTTAGGTTAGGTTAGGTTAGGTTAGGTTAGGTTAGGTTAGGTTAGGTTAGGTTAGGTTAGGTTAGGTTAGGTTAGGTTAGGTTAGGTTAGGTTAGGTTAGGTTAGGTTAGGTTAGGTTAGGTTAGGTTAGGTTAGGTTAGGTTAGGTTAGGTTAGGTTAGGTTAGGTTAGGTTAGGTTAGGTTAGGTTAGGTTAGGTTAGGTTAGGTTAGGTTAGGTTAGGTTAGGTTAGGTTAGGTTAGGTTAGGTTAGGTTAGGTTAGGTTAGGTTAGGTTAGGTTAGGTTAGGTTAGGTTAGGTTAGGTTAGGTTAGGTTAGGTTAGGTTAGGTTAGGTTAGGTTAGGTTAGGTTAGGTTAGGTTAGGTTAGGTTAGGTTAGGTTAGGTTAGGTTAGGTTAGGTTAGGTTAGGTTAGGTTAGGTTAGGTTAGGTTAGGTTAGGTTAGGTTAGGTTAGGTTAGGTTAGGTTAGGTTAGGTTAGGTTAGGTTAGGTTAGGTTAGGTTAGGTTAGGTTAGGTTAGGTTAGGTTAGGTTAGGTTAGGTTAGGTTAGGTTAGGTTAGGTTAGGTTAGGTTAGGTTAGGTTAGGTTAGGTTAGGTTAGGTTAGGTTAGGTTAGGTTAGGTTAGGTTAGGTTAGGTTAGGTTAGGTTAGGTTAGGTTAGGTTAGGTTAGGTTAGGTTAGGTTAGGTTAGGTTAGGTTAGGTTAGGTTAGGTTAGGTTAGGTTAGGTTAGGTTAGGTTAGGTTAGGTTAGGTTAGGTTAGGTTAGGTTAGGTTAGGTTAGGTTAGGTTAGGTTAGGTTAGGTTAGGTTAGGTTAGGTTAGGTTAGGTTAGGTTAGGTTAGGTTAGGTTAGGTTAGGTTAGGTTAGGTTAGGTTAGGTTAGGTTAGGTTAGGTTAGGTTAGGTTAGGTTAGGTTAGGTTAGGTTAGGTTAGGTTAGGTTAGGTTAGGTTAGGTTAGGTTAGGTTAGGTTAGGTTAGGTTAGGTTAGGTTAGGTTAGGTTAGGTTAGGTTAGGTTAGGTTAGGTTAGGTTAGGTTAGGTTAGGTTAGGTTAGGTTAGGTTAGGTTAGGTTAGGTTAGGTTAGGTTAGGTTAGGTTAGGTTAGGTTAGGTTAGGTTAGGTTAGGTTAGGTTAGGTTAGGTTAGGTTAGGTTAGGTTAGGTTAGGTTAGGTTAGGTTAGGTTAGGTTAGGTTAGGTTAGGTTAGGTTAGGTTAGGTTAGGTTAGGTTAGGTTAGGTTAGGTTAGGTTAGGTTAGGTTAGGTTAGGTTAGGTTAGGTTAGGTTAGGTTAGGTTAGGTTAGGTTAGGTTAGGTTAGGTTAGGTTAGGTTAGGT